>NC_092689.1:36841838-37168253 GCF_964275005.1 Diadema setosum
GAAGTTTTCATTGAAAAAAAAAAATATTCAGAGGCCGAACTTTGGACAATTATTTGATGTGGAGTTAGTAAAACTTGAGCTATGCCATTCTTTGTACCATATCAAGAGGGTCACTCATCAACTAAAAAAATGAAAATATGTAATCATATATTTGTATCTGATGCATATAAATGTGAAGAGTTTGATTGCAAAATGGGTTAAATGCCATTTTCAAACATTTTACAGTAAGTTCATCATCAGAGCAATATAAAACCTTTTTGCTGCTACTTGTTGCATAAGAATTGACAGTTCTAAAATTATAATATGAATATCCCTTATTTCCTTATAAATTTCTTCGCATCTCTAATCACGAATATCTCAACTTCACAAGAATAGGGTTAACTTATTTTGCGATGAAACTCTTTGTGTAAATGCATACACATTATTGCATGTGTATATATATTATGTATTATATATTAGGCCTAAAAGTCACACAGTGACTTCTCATTTGGTTTACATCTTAAATACATTAGATTCATTGTCACATGATGAATTGGCATGAATCCTCCCTTTTCGATATTGGTAATTGAGACTTACCTTCGATATTCAAAGGCAATAAGCAATGAAAATGTGTGCTACTTTCAGTTTTGATCGGCAAATCATGCGGTAGCTTCAGTATGATAGTCGATGGATATTTCAGATTTTTCAATGCCCAAATCTGATGAGAATAAAAACAAAGCAAAGGCAAGGAACCGAAGAGCACTTCTGAGAGGGCTAATGTCTTTCATGGAGCAATAACCTCAGTTTTACATCAGAAACATTATTGGTTATGCCATTTTGCAAATGTCTGCTGGAGCAGTCCTTGAATAATAAAACCCCCAAACAAACAGAGACAAAAAACATGATTTTTTCTTCTCTTTCTTTTTTTTTTTCATGATATGCAGAACATTACTGGAATGGAGTTGCTGTTATGTTTCCAAGGACGATTTTTATCAGATTTCTTTCTGATATATCTGTCTGCCTACGTTGGCGTAGTGCCCTTAGAAAACTTGGCACCGTGATTGTCAAGGGAGATACGTGAAATGGAGAGAACGAAGATGATGCTCTCAAATTGCTATTTAAAGTTGCGCCAGTGCAATCTCTCTGTTTTTGGATGTTTACTTCCCCACCTCCTCATACTCATCTTTATCTTTTTCTCCTACCCATTTCATTTCCTGATAGCTCCTTCCATTTTCTGCCATCATCAGTGCTTACTTCAGACCTGTAATAGATTCATTGTTGTCAACATCAGATTTCCTATTTTCAGCACTCTTGATATAAATGTCATGATCTTTACTGCATATAGTTGTCTTTTTTACCTCGGGGGTAGGTGGAGAGGGTGGAACTTTTCTTTTCCTTTGTGATATTACTGAACTTCTGACTTCAGTCTGATGGTTGGTTTCCCTCTTTGTAATTTTTCCCCCTTGACTTTGAGCCAGCAAATGTTCTTCTGTTGCCAGTTTTGTGCTTTCTTCTCATCTGCCTGATGCAGTCCATGAACTCCTCTGTATTTCATCATGTGCTTTATCTGGAAACACTTTCTATTCCTTCCTTTTTCCATAATTATTCAGTGATGCATGACCCCAGAATTGTCCTTCTGCTCTCGATTTGTTTTTCCAACCAGTACATCCCCTTTCTGCTAACTCGACTTCCCTCTGAATTCGGAACATATACCAACCTGTTGTTTTGTCTTATCCTACTGCTTACATACTCATTCTCAATTCATCTTGCTTCCATGTTTATCATCCTCCTGACTCAGTGAGTCACACTCCATTCTTCTTCATATCTCCCCAAACATCTGAATTCTCCTCTGATACCCCTAACCCTCCCCCCCCCCCCCCCCCATCATCAATAAAAGTACCTGTTCAATTCCTCACTCTTCTCAACTATGTACTTTTTTGTCTTTTTTTGTTGTCTGTCAAGGGTTATAATCTCTTCCCCTCTTCTCACTGTCATCTGGTAATGCTCAGAATCTTCTTTCACCTTTTGGAGGATTTCATCATCATCCCGTACATACCTCCAGTAATTTTACCGTCCATCTGTCTCATCTCCCTCAAACGAAGGCCCCTTTTCCCACTCTTGCCACTTTTGTCCTCTCATGTGTTCATTATTTGTTTCGTGACAATGTGACCCCCTGCTGAGACCCTTCCACCATCCAGGGATGCCCATCAGATGCCTTCCCTTTGTTTGATTCTACCATCATCTTTGCATCTGCCTTCACATTTTGCCTTTTATATCTCCCTCCTCTCCCCGTCACCATCTTGAGAGCTCTTCCGCATCCCGCTCTGTGAGAGTTCTGCCAGAGTTCTCCTGACCTATCCCAAGCACTGTTGTTGTTGATCTTTTCTCTCCTTCCCCCCTTCCTCCAACCACACCCATCTTTTCCCCTGGGTCACTTCCCTCAGGTCAAAATATGGGCCATGCAAATATTGAGTCAGAGATTAGTGTGTGTATGTGTGTGTGTGCGCACGTGTGTGTGGTGTGGTGGTGTGTTTGTGTGTGTGTGTGTATGTGTGTGAGTCAAGTGCAAAAAGGTGGGTGGGCAGTAGATAGATGGATAGATCAATGCCTGCCCATTGCAAAAGGTGGCCAGAATTCTGCCCATCTGTGTTTATTTTTTTTTTTAATTTGTTGTTGTTGTTCAGAAGAGGGATTTTCCCCTATCTAACACTGTCTGTGGGGTCAGCCACCCACTCATGTGTTTTCCAACACTTCCAACATCATGATTAAATGCACTCACCAGAAGCTGAACTGAAATGTTATCAGTGCACTATGGCAGCGTGCGTCTTAGTGTTTGGGTGTCTTCTCTGTATTGGTATCTGCATGTCTTTGTCTGGAAGAATGTGTGTGATTGAATGGTGAGAAAAATGAGAGAAACATAATGAGACAGGATGCTTGAATTTATCAAATTGGTTTCTTCTCTTGAAAACAAGTTTCACAAATTTGCTGTGTTCCCATTAGGCTGTATTTCAATCCCCCCCCCCCCTCCCAGGCCACAAACACAAAAACACACAAAAAGGATACCATTCATTTGAGTGCATTTGATGACTGCGGCTCAGTGCTCACTGCTCTAGTTGTTTAGAAAGTTAATGGATCAGGTACACAAATTACTCAGAGCCTTTCCCCGAAGGTTCTCAGATAAGAATCCGATCTGTTAAAGATTTATTAATGTACATTGTAGTATGAAGAAGCAATACATACGATTCTAACTGCACAACACATATACACTGCATCAAAAATGCACACTCACACATGCACATGCCATTTGTTGTGAAGTACAGTCTGTTACAAACTGTATTTTCTTTAATTTACTATTTTTTTTTGTGGACACAGCTTCCATTTCAACAAAATGATGCCATTTGTTGTGAAGTACAGTCTGTTACAAACTGTATTTTCTTTAATTTAGTATTTTTTTTTGTGGACACAGCTTCCATTTCAACAAAATGATAGAATAAGGAACCCAATTTAATTGCCTTTACAGATATGGTTCACATGCTCACTGTTGAGCTTGGGGTGATTTTCTCAAATACTCTGTTTGATTTCATCTCAACTGCCGCCCTTTGTGTAGCAGCCAAGTGAGATGGGTTACGGCTCGTAAAGTGAATGTGCCATGTCCTTGGCCTAGATCAGGCCTTCTTGTATAGATGAATAAGACACGTGTGTGTAACAAGATTGTTATCTTACAATGTACATGTTGAGATTTGGTTGATCAGCGGTCTGCCGCAAACTATTATGTTGCGATCACTTGTCAAGGTAATGTGCAGCTTGATGCGGAATGGGAAAAGAGGAAAGTCATGGGCAGTTAGGCACGCTGGCATGTAGACAAAAATGCACAGGCAGTCATCCCAGCACACACACGCACACAGGCATACACATGCACATACATACACACATACAGACACCCATACACACCTACAGACACCCATACACACCTATGTGCACTCACACACACACTTTCACACATTTACTAATCAAATAAGACTGCAATTCCAAAGTCCTGCCATAGCAGATATAGGCCTACACTGTGTGTAATAAGAAACAAAAAAGAAAGAAAATTTATTTGGCTTACATAAAGTGTAGTTGCAGTTATTGAATTTATACAAGAGGATGGCAAAATATCACAAATTACCGAATTGTAACCACCATTGGTATCGCACTGGTATCCGATTGGTACCAATATACCAGTGGTGTATGTAGGCAAAGAGGAGATACTAATACTTCAGGAAACTACAACAGTTGATTTGAGAATTGCTAGGAATTAAAATCACTGTCTCCAAAGTAAGGCAACTTTCCATAGCTTTGTGAAGGATGCAGAATTACGGTAGATGATTGATGAAGTTCAAATGGCCGTGTAGGTTTCTTTGTTCAACTGTACTCAGGTTTGCTAAATTTGCTTACGTTCTGTAACTCAAAATGTAGACCTGTTATAAATTGCATAATTAACCATTCAGAGCGCAAGTTACTCAGCTGTGTTGCTCTTTGTGGAAATTGAGTATTCAATTTTTATTATTTTGTTTCCCCATGGGAGACAATGCCTTGGCTTCCACGAATTATACAACACAGTACATTGCGCAAGCCTACCATACAATGCAAATCACTCCAAATTATGATTCCGAGCAACCTTGACATCCTAGTGACTGACTGCTAATCCAACTTGTGTTACTGTTATTGACTGTGAATATAGTCTCGTTTCAGTACCTATTGATTTATTTTTAGTCTTTTTTTCTTCTGCGTGAATAAACTTGGGAGAATGTACACTTATAAATCTACTCTCATAATTATGGCAATCTGCCACCCTTTTATTTTGGTTTGATTACAAGGTAACCGTTGATGACTAGTCCTCTAGACAGTTATTTTTTTTTTCTGAAAATTTTATTCAGTATCAGGTTGGCAGTCATTGATGTTGAAAGATATTTTTAGAGTAGAATTGATCTGGCAGGATTTCTCTGTTTCCCTAAATGTTTTATCTTTCTCTGCTCCTTCAAGATGAAAAAAATTCAAATTCATAAAATTCTTCTGTCGAGATGTTTTCATTGCAACTGATTGACAAATTTACGCCGATGTAGGGAAATTTGTCAATCAGTTGCAATGAAAAAGTTTATTTGCATTACTGTTGTATTTACACCTTTCTCACTTTATGTTATTTTGTCATGTCTAGACCATAAGTTGTTAAGGTAAAGCATTACCATAAATACTAAGATTATTTTATAAATGAGAGCTGTTCTTGTGAGTAACTTTGCACAATCAAAATTGTGCAACGACTCTACTGTTATTAGACTACCCATGATGCTTTGCAAGTAGAGGGATTTTGCGCCCTGATTATTTGAGGAGGATCATGGGGGGGGGGGGGGGATGTGAGCAGAATTGTATGAAGTATTACAATATCTCTTGTGGTAACCAGGCATTACAGTATTGATGATGTGGTTATGGTATTGATGATGTGGTTATGGCATTGTTCTGCTGAATTAATTATACCTATATACAATACCTCGATCAACAAGACAGTTTCTGTAGAGTTAAAAAAAAAGAAGAAGAAAGAAATGAGAATCAGTGATGGAATCATTTCATTTTCTTTCTTTGTGTATTGTGTTCTGTTTTTCGTCTTAACTTTTGTATAGCAAGAATCACAGACATTTTTATGCTTTTTTCATGCATTTTCATGCAACACCAAAAATCATCTGCACACAAATTTAGGTCAAAATTGAAAAGGCTTGCAAAAGAAGGTTCATACTGCCTTTCAAAAGGGGTTTGAAAGAAATTGGGCCTGATCCCAGCATTTCTCAGTGAACTTTATTTACATAGATTATTGTGGTCTTTTATGTCGTAAGTGCAGCTGACATGAATTCTAACAATGCTGTTTTATTGTTATCTTCTCTCTTTCTCTCTCTCCCCATGCATATCCTGTCTGCGCCTGATAATTCATGATCTCCACTGCTTCATATCTTATCCAGGTAAGTGAGGATACGTTCAGATTTCATCTCCAGATAAGACTCTTTTTATTCATGTTCAAATAGAGATAGGATCCCTTTGAAGTTCTGGTGATTTTCCGTGTCGTAAAGTTGATTTGTGGTTTCTTCCTGTGCATTGAAATGGTTTTTCAGAACAAGGCTTTTGCCGCCCCACCCCTCCCCATGCATACCAAGTAAACAAAAGAAGTAGCAGAAAACAAAACAACAAAACGAAGCAAGAATAGCTGTGATTTCACGTTGTGCAAACAAACATGGAGCCCTACTATTTTCTGATCTAGTTATGATGTGAGCTGGGCTGGAATGAAGTTCCCCATTGTTGGTTCGCACATACCAAAGTATATTCCATTTGCGGCGGGAGAAAATTCGAGCCATTAGGAGTGCGAGTGATGCCTGGTCCTTTATAGTCCCTGCCGTGTGATAATATGTGTGATGCAAGCTTGGAATTCTCGCTTTGCCTAAATGCCCCCTGGTCTCGTCCCATGTGTGTGTGTGTTTGCGTGGAAGTACGGGGCGTAAGTGCTGCTCGCCGGAGGGGTGAAATATCACAGTTGGGGGTCTAGCCTACAAGCTGTCACGAGTTCAAGGTCAGCCATAATGAAGTCGTTACGGGTCGCAGCACGAGATGCGAGCCTCCAGGTCCTACGCCAGGTGTGGTTCGCATTAGGTGTTCGGTCCCCTCCAGCAGACACGGTGACCTGCACTGCGGGATGATTCATGGTTTTACGTGACACACTCCCAGAAAACATGAACAATTCTCTTTGTGTTGATTTCCTTGGTTTTTGCCGCGGGGCCATATGAGCAAAACATATGCGCTTGCCCCAGATTTTGTGGTCAGATAGATGATGTACTATGTAATCAAGCATTTTCAAGTAATTGCAATATTGTTCTACATAATTATGAAACGTTCTGCAGCTAATGTTTTGTTGTTGTTGCTGCTGCTGTTTTTGTTGTTTTTGATGTGTTACATGTATGGATTAATGCAAACTAACAAAATTACCATCATTTATGCGAACCATTCAGCGGGATGAAATATGAGATCAGCCTCTAATGAGAAAGAGAATGAATGAAATTTGTAAATTAGATTCCATCAGCGCTGCTAAATGATATGATTTAATCTTAGAATGTGCACATGGCTTCTTTGCAACAAACCACCATATGTAGATGACATTTGTTTGAAATAAGGAGTTTTTGTGCTGAGAAGGATAACTCCTCGTAAAAACATTAAATGTAGCAGATGGGATTGAACTTTACACAGAAGTTTAGATTCCCCTGGGAAATTATACAATTTACCTAGCTGCAGATGGAATGGCAGAACTGATCACCAAGTTTGGTCATGGAGGTACATTTATTTCCAACAAGTGACCTAAAACTTGACATGATTTTATTTCAAGGTTATTTTCACACTGAGCTGGCTTTCGTAGATAAATTAAAGTCAAATGAACAGAATGGTATAGATTTCATCTCAATCAAACATAAATTAAGAAAGTTAATGGCATTTCAAAATGTGTTTCCCTGGAGGAGTGATTTGGTTTGCAACCACATGCGTGTGTACAGCTACATTAGGAAACCTCCCAATCCTTTATTGGTTTTTATGCAGCAAGTTTTGTAAAGATCACACATTTGGTTGACAATCTGGCAACTTCAGCCTCTTTTTTTTTCTTAAGAAATCATCATTGCCAGGTTAAAGTAACAAAACAAAATTTCCTGTGATGGATGCAACCTTTTTTCTTTTTGATTCCACATCAGACAGGAATCTCTGTAAAGATTGGTGTATATTAGTCAAGCACAAACTTATGAGGCCTGTGACATCATCGTTTTATCCAATTTTCTTATCTGGTTGCTGCTAAAATCACAGATGAGGTAGTTCAGACATGAAACACTTTCCAGATATTCAATAAGTTGGTTTTGTAAAAGCTAATTTTGATGAAACTTCCCCCACTCTATATGTCATATTTGATTATTACTTTAAAAAAAAAATCAAAGTTAACTTGAATATTATGTGAAATTGCACTTAAAGTTCAAGTAATTTAGTTTTTTTTTTTTTTTTTTTTTTTTTTTTGGTAGAAGTAGAGTCCCAACCGAGTTCAACTCCAAGTTTAGGACAGTCTTGTGTTGCTGTCATGGTTGAATAATAGCTAACATTGAGTCATTGTCAGTCACAATAATTTCTTGTTGTCAAGTTGTGGAAAGCTGGATGATGAGGGAGTCCCTTGTGAATTAGCTACCTAGTTGACCATTGTGAAGTTAGTTACCTGTACAATGTACCCCTGAAAACATTGAATTTCTTCCAGGAGATTAATTCTTTAATTGCGTAATCTTATCTGACAAGAGTTTTACCGATACCGGATGGTTCAGTGTTCATGGTTCACTTTGAACA
This sequence comes from Diadema setosum, assembly GCF_964275005.1. Classification (NCBI taxonomy): domain Eukaryota; kingdom Metazoa; phylum Echinodermata; class Echinoidea; order Diadematoida; family Diadematidae; genus Diadema; species Diadema setosum. The sequence goes on from NC_092689.1 coordinate 36,850,203, forward strand.
CAGCCTGTTATCACCACTGGTAGCAGCTGCACTCTATACTTTTCGCTTCAAAATTTCACTTTGCTACTCATGAAACAGAGGTCATTGTGTGCATAGAACTACACATTCAGATTTTATCATTGAGTGGTGCTTGCGCATTAAAACACTAAGACTTGACATGAATGATAGGCACCGTGTAAAGTAGTCGGTAGTTATGGAGCATCTTGATCAGTGTTGATGTTAGCTACCATCATCAATGGAAAGGTAATTGTGTGAGCTTAGCTTTTGTGTCACAAAGGAATGCATTAACATGTGTGTGCAAAGAAGTCTAATCCATAATTACAAACAGAAATCTGATTACAGCAATGCAAGAGTAGATCTAGGCCCTGTTTTATGAGGAGTTATAATCGATTATAAACTTGATTTCTATTTTAAGTCTGTGCCAGCCTGTGTGGTAAGGAAATTTATAATTGATTATATCTTTTGATAAAACGGGGCCCTAGACTCTGAAAATTTGTTGCCATGATAGTCCCACACTGTGAAAAGGGTGTTATCCAGACACTACTCTCTTCAGTGAAATGCCTGACTGCCACACTCGCTGTCATCTCTCCTCAGGGATGGGTTATAACGGATTAATTTGGAACTTTGTTACAGCTGAATTGTTTTCAATTTTAGGAGCAATACAGTAAGCTTCGTGGAACGCGGGGAGCCCCTCCCTAGTACAGGGAGCGATGCAGATGCCCCCCCCCCCCCCCCCCGCCTGCTGCATTTATTTATGCCTTGTCACATTCGTTGATGTGTGCGGCCTTGCGCTATATTTTTCCGCGATGAAATTGTGATGGTGTCCTCTTGATACTGAGATGATGCTCCAGTGATTACAGGAAATCATGTATAGATGATTGTATATTGATTACATTGCATAATGTGCAGATAGAAGCACAATCCTGCAGCCTCCCCCTCCTTTATCCCTACCCCTCCTCCTCCTCCCCCCCCCCCCCCCTTTATATCTTAGGATGCCCTGGTGGTATAGCATCCTTTCTCATTATACTCAGTCTGACTCTTTCCATGGGAGCGTCCACAACGTGTATAAACTGCCATCGTGAAAGTTCGTATGATGCGGGCAAATTACTCGGGAGTGCAATTACTGCGGTGTAATGCCTGCGTTGTGAGACGGAGTAAATTGGTCCCTGCCCCAGTGTTAAACAGGTTGGTGATGATGCTGTGATGAAATTGCTGCCATAATTATCAGCCCTGGCTGAAAGTGGATGATGCATTATGGGTCGTTTCGTAATGCTTTAGATGTATAACGATATGTGTGAAATATTATAATTTTTTTGAAGGCATGAAGAATATTTCTAGAAATATTCAGCACCAAAACATGTTTGTCAGCAGGTCTGATTGGCAGAGGGTTAGCTGTGAATTGGTATGACGCTATCCTGTCTAGTTCGGTTCTATTCCCCAGTCTCCGCCGAGTGTATGCCACCGAACAAAGTTCCTACACAATGCATTGTAATGCAATAAAGTTGGAGTGGAGACGTGAATAAGAAGAAGGCATTATTGCATGGACTGTTGGTGTAGGAGGAGGGTTTTCTTTTTTTTTTTTTTTTTCATTTTCAGTCACAAAATAAGATTACACAAGGCGACACCAGGCTAATCTGGTTACAGGACATATTGGATGACGAATGTTGACCGCCCCTGACAAAGCAAGGGTGAATACGGAATGATGAAAGCAGTGGATATAGATCAGAAATGAGCTGCATACTGAGTTGAAGAAATTAACTTTCCTGAATATGGAAAGACACACTGATTTTGTCCCTTTGAAAAGTTCTAGTGAATTGGTTTTGTGTCTCATTATTTCTTTAATTCCTGAATTCTTATTGACTTCATGAGTATGATAAAGAAACCTTAGTACCATGCATGAAGCAGATGTGTAGGTGAGAATGAATCTTTCACGTCAGACTTATCTTGAAAATCATACCTGTGCTCACAAGAATTGAAGAAAGAAATTAGGTAACATTTCATGTTCTGTATGTGAATCTACAGACATTAGGCATGTGGTACACAGCCACATTTTGGAGTTTTAATTTTCATGTCTTTGATTAAAATTTCCAGGGGACCTGCTGCTGCTACTGATGAGGTTAATACTAGTAGTTGCTGATACCATCATATAAAAGTATGATTAACCCGTTGAGGACGAGTCCCGAGTATACTCGGGCAGGTGTCTATGGAAAATGCGTGTTGTAGCAAAATCGAAACGTCCTCAACGGGTTAATATAGCTACAATATACTGTAAAGCAAGATTCTTTCACAGCATGAAATTTTCGCGATTTGGAGCTGACCATCTTATTCATTGCATAAAATTTTTCGTGAATTGCCGCTGTACTTGGGAAATTTGCGAAATTAATATGCATGCAAACATTTCTGGTTTTACAGTATAAGCATAACTTCTCCAAAACTTCAGCTCCTCTTTCAAGACTAAAACTCATTCTATTTAGGTTACGCACGAGTCAACTTCTGCAGACTTTAATCATGTATGCTCCATTTGCCGAACAAGAGCTGGGTCCCACTGCATAGAGTGCTTTTGCAATCAGTGGTGAGTTTCAATAATTGCAGTCGCTACCAATTAGGTATGAGCTTGTACATCTGAATTTGCCGTGGTAATTACAATTCTTGCAATGTACAATGATTGCAAAAGTGTTGTGAAGTGGACTGCTGGTGCTGTGCATTTTGAAGCCTTTCGGGACTTTTCAAATAATGGAAAATGAAATAAAGCATGTATATTTGGCCTTTCATTGTGTTATTTATTTACTTATACGTTGTTTCTGGAAAGAAAAGGCTAATACAGTCAGTTATTGTCTATGAAAGGAGCAACTGAAAAAAAAAAGAATCCCATGTTCAGAAGTAATAAATGATTGGTTTTTCTTCAACAGTAAAGAGTTATAATAATAATAATAATAATAATAATAATAATGATAAGGTCTTATTTACCCAGGGTAGCCTCTTCAGTGTTGCCACTGTTCTACCAGAGGGCCCTGCTATTATTATTACCCTAGCATTGCCAGGTACCCATTTATACACCTGGGTCGAGAGGGACATAGTGGGTAAAAACATCTTGTCCAAGGACGTAAGCACTGGGCAGGATTTGAACTCGGGTCCTCCGATCGGGAGTCGGGAGTCTTATCCACTATACCACAGCGCCCCCACTAGTTACTGCTTGAAGAGTGAGATGATACTGTGTAGAGGCAAAAATAGTAATTTGCTAAATGATATTCTATCATGATAAAGTGTATGTTGTGACAGGAGAAGGTTTATATCTTGATGTGACTGTCACTTTTGTGAAAGACCCCCCTCCCCAACCTCCTAAAAATAAAGACAAACTCTGGTCATTTTTCCTTTTTTTTTTGTTCAGAGAAACCACAGAAATCCGATTTCTGTATTCATAGGTATCTCTCTGGCATAATTCATAAAAAGAAGACAGATGGCTGGTTTATGAAAGAGGCAAAGTTTCAAGTGCAGCTGATGAAAAAAAATCAACAACAAATGAAGGATGTTTTTGTTTATTTGTTTGAATTGATCAGGAAATCATTGTGCAGGCGCAAACCTCCCTGAATGGGTCATGGGTTATTATCGTGTTATTTTTCTCTTTGCCCCTGGAGTTTTTGGATGAAAAAAAAAAAAGGAGAAGAATCCAATAGGGAGGCTTACAGGGCAGGCTAATGGCATTTGGGCCGCTTCGTCAATTCCACACTCTATTTCACAATCACACGCGGCTCTGCAATCACCTGCACAGTGAGATGCGCTGATCGGCATGCCTGGAATACTAGAGGAAAATAGGAAGGGAGGGGAGGGAAAACAGACAAGGAACAAGAAAAAAACAGAAAAATCAAGCGTTACTGGGGTCGTGGAATTTCCAAAGCTCAGGCGGAGGGCACTGCCTAAGCCCTGCACATTGAGGCTGTCTGCAGGACCAGCAATCAAATTAGAGACCACTCCTAATCAAATGTATGGGACCATGTAGATTATGCTTGGAGATTAAAGCAATAAAACCCTCAGTGCATAAGCAGATGTACCAGTAAGAGGGAGTAGAAGAGTTTCAAATTCTCAGTGTGTACATATTTTTTTTCCACTTGTTTTTAAATTGGTGGAACACGAAAGGATAAAAGCAAATTTTATCAAAATTGTGATTCCTCTGTGAGGATTTTTAAATATCTTGATGCACATTCATATTAGGGCGGGACTGAGTGTATGTTGCAGAAACAGTTATTTGCAGAATGCTCCAGATTATTTTCCTGAAATTGCCTGTGATGCATCCTTCAAGATGGTGTGTGTTCATGGTTCTTGGATGACACCCATTATTATAGCCCAGAACTTCATTACCCAGACAGATGATGATAAAACCGCATGTCTGTAAAAGTTGTCTTGGTATAGGAAAGCTTTCATTCTTGCTCAAGGGCAGCCCAGACAGCGCCTCGCCATCATTATGCAACCTGCCACCAGGGTCCATTAGACCCGTCTACGAGCTCCAGTGCGCGCACACACACATACACACACACACACACACACACACACACACACACACACACACACACACAAGATTATTTTCACCCTCTTCTTTCCAAGCGAGCTCCCCCTGTCGCAGCCCTCTCATTGAGGGAGACAAGAGGACACAGCACATTTGCGGGTGACCTTGACTTTGTCACTTGAGAAATCAGCCACCGAGGGAAGAGGAGCCTCATTCATTATAAATTTTCTCCCCAGTCAATGGAGATTGTCCTAGTCGAGCAGTCCTGTAGACAGACACCAGGTTGCCAGCCTGTATTAGGTGATAGTGCAGTATCCCTTGACGAGGACAATTTTCTCAGTCTCCAATACCGTACATATTGGGAGCCGTGTGTATGTAATATTACAACACCCTTTATTGTCTTTACAAATTCTTGGAACCACCCAAACTTCAATTTCATCTGGAAATGATTATTTGGGGTTGTTAAAATAGAGGTTTATCTTACCACAAGAAAATGCAGATACCTAGACTGGTAAAGATATTCTACCAAGTGATGGAAATGTTCATATTTTTCTTCACTTCTGCTGTATTTTGGTTCAAATGCCTGTTATTCGTACAATACCATATGAGCTTCAAGATGTGTTAAAATGCATCTGCATTGTAAGCTGAAATTCTCAATGATCCATATATGGAAGGGAGGGATGCTCTACCTCTTAAAACAAAGGAAATACATAACAGACAAGTGAACTTATATGAGTTGTGCTCTTGTTTGCGGTGCTTGGATATCAGTCTAGAGGAACCGTTCATCTTCTGATGAATTGAGCCAAACGGCAGTGAATTCATTCTAATTTGACAACTTAAAGGGTGTGTACAGTTCTGGTCGAGGTGAGGATTTAGCTTTTAACGTTTTGCGAGATATTCAGAAACCACTCTATGAGATGTCAAAGAGCATGCAGTTGTAAGGGGTATCAAAAGTTTATTTGATGAAAATCGGTTTTGAAATGGCTGAGATATCCAAAAACAATGTGAAACAAAGAGATGATAATAAAGTTGTGGCATGTCGCCTTTTATTATTATCACTTTTTGGGATATCTCAGCCATTTGAAAACCAATTTTCATCAAATAAACGTTGAATCCTTCTTAAAATTACATGTTCTTTCATATTTCATAAGAGGCTTTTCATTATCTCACTTAGGAATGTTCAAAACATGAATCCCCACCTCAACCAGTACTGTACAGTCACTTTAAAGCTTGCTAAGATTCTATTCCACTCCTCCCCCCCCCCCAAAAAAAGAGAGAGAGAGAGAGAGAGAGAGAGAGAGAGAGAGAAGAGAGAGAGAGACACACACACATATATATGTGTATATGTTTATATGTGTGTAAATATATTTCATGAGATTCTAGTAGGAGATGTCAGAACCCATTTCCACACTTTGGGATAAACATCGCTGCTCCATTTGCGCAAATATTTCCGAGGAGCACCATGGTAATGTTAACAGATATTTTGTACAGCTATGGGATGATGCTGATGCAGTTTGGAATCCTGAATTTAGAGATAAATGTGATAACCCAAATTTTGCAACAGCATAATAATACAGAAGATCTAGAGAAGGCATGCTGAATTGCTTTATGAAGGCGGTACATTTACTTGATAAAAGCAGAAATGACACAAATTGCTTTTAGCTGCTTTATGAATTCATTCTGTTTAAAAAAAAAAATAAATAAATAAAAATAAAATGAAGCGGCCATTGTATGTCAGTGATATATTAGATATGATGTATTTTTTAGTTTTTTTTGCTCCTGAAAACTGTGAAGCACATTCAGGTTCGTAGACAGACTACCAAAGGAGTTTCAAACTTTCATTGTGTCTTCCTGTGCAAATACTTGCTAGCTTTGTGTATTTCATAGGAAAGTGGATGTGTTCAGTATGAAAAGGGAAGAAATTTAAATCTGACATCTCTTTGCTGACCATATATAATGGGTCAGGTTTGATGGAAATGCATTCACATGTATTGGTAGGACAGCTCTATATGTAGTGCATAAAATGCTCCTATAGTGAAGATTATCAACCTTTATTGTGAGCGATTAATCCTTAGAACGTATGATGCAATGGAAAAGGAAGCCATCATTATTAGATACATCGGTCTTTCAATATTATACTATTCAGCTGATTATTTCCTTTTTTTCCATGGAAGTTTGGAAAATAGACAATGTCTCATCATTGCCCATGCCCAGAAATGACAAGAACCTGTATAGTTTCCTTGTTTCAGTGTCTGATCAAGAGTACAGAGGAAAAGGGCCAAGGTTGCAGGCTTCCTGTTTTTTTTTAAATCTCATTTGGAACAGCAATATGATTTGATAGGTGAACGATTTGTTTAAGTAACACAAATGTGGCGGATCATGTAGAATCAGACATGGTGGTGGTATTATTTCTTACCCAAGCGCATCCACTGGAGAAGAGGGAGTTTGGCTCTGCGTGGTGGCATGGCACGTTTGTCATAACCCTCACCTTGTTCAACACTAGTTCCCGCTGTGTGGCCCGTGGCGCTGCCGGGAGATGAAAATAGCAGTAATCTGTTTTCACTCCCCCGGCAGCCCTCTTTTTTTTCTTGGTGTGTATGTGTGTGTGTGTGCGCGCGCTCGCTCGTTGCCTCTCCCAGATCGTGTCACCCTCTGCTCGCTGCCGTGGTGACAGGCCATTCTTGAGGCGCACAGCTGTCACTTTCCACTGAGGGGAGGAATTAGCGGGCGTGGTGGGTTCTGCAGCGTCTGGTGTCACTGATGCAGCGGTTGGTTCCACCCTGGTTAGTCCGGGGGTTCCAACCATGATCAAGATTCTTGCATGGAGAGTTCCAGAGGACAGGAGTCGTGTTGGACTTCTTCTGTGTCTTAGCATGGGACCGTGCTATCATGGCATGTGTAGAGAGAGAGCAGATGCTGATGAAGATAAGATAAAAAAGAGATAGATAGGTAGATAGATAGATAGATGGAGAGATAGATAGATATGTAGGTAGGTAGATTCGTAGATGGATAGATATACAGAAAGACCGAATGTTGAATCGATGAATGCAAAGATGGAAGAATGGCTAATGATGGCTATTAAATAGATGTTTGTAGATACAGACACACATGCTTACACACAGACATTCTCACACATGAATACATACAAACATTCCTTGGGCCTACATACTTGTATTAATCAATCCTGATTTTTTTTTTTTTTTAGATAAATGTGATTTCCCAAGTTTTGCAGTCCTCAGCTTATATGATATAGGCCTATTGCAAGTAAAACCTTATCTACCTATAATTAGAAATGACATCCTTAGGTGTTATACGTAGGCCCTACGTGTGAGCAGCTTGAAGTGCTGTCATGACATACAACTTAGAGAAATTTTATTTGTCATTGTTAATGAATAAAAAAAAAAGAATTGTTCTAGAGTTCAGTGTTTTTTCAAAGTGATTGGATTGTGTATGACCTATAAGAACTTTGCTTATGATATATGGTGATCTCAATGAGAGTCATCTGTTATGTGCTGTGTGGTACACCAAAGTGTGAGTCATGGCCCACCGGTACAAGGAAATCATTGGCAACCTTTTGATTTGCCATCTCAATACAGATCTAGGAAAGACGTGATATTGTTCATACTGCATCATTTGATGAGTTCACTGCACTTTCCAATGTCACAGACAGACTAGATAATTGGCCAGATCAAAATACCAACTTGCAGCAATAACAGAACCGGAACGAGTTCTGTTTTTTGTCGCAATCATCACTTATCATTGTAACTTTTTGAAAGTGACATCCTACCAACAGAGAACAGGATAGAATCCTAGAGCATTTGTGGCTGTACTGTCTCATTTTAAACTGAGTGAGATACCCAATGGCAGTAGAGTGGAGATGTTCCAGCATAGACTCTTGATTATGATGTCATAGGTCATAGGTTAAAAGATTTGAAAAGGTAGTGGGAGGATTCCTCCAAGACTGGCAAAGAAAATGGAATGATCCCAGTGTGAAACAGTGCAAGTCCTAAAATGTGGTGGGCCCATTTTTGCTTTAGGTAGTATGACAGTTCAGCAGACACAATGCACATCTAAATATGAAGGTCACAGTGCTCTAATTTGCCTGATGCGTTTGTGCATCTGGAGCTTCATGGTCACAGAGAAACACCATATGTAGTCGAATTGGGCAAAGGAAATATAAAAAAAACTCCTGTCATTTCTTGCCGCATAAGGTCAGTAAAGTTACATTGATTAGGCTTGACACACACTCTAATATTCCTTCACCATATGACGTCCTCAGACAAGGCTTCGTAAAATGCGGAAGGACCCTGATCATGTATACTAATCCCATTAATGCTTCTACATATCCAATTTAACCTTTTGCATCTGGGGGCTTTGTTTGCATATTAGTTTCTGCTTCTTTGCTGTTCAGTGTCTTAAGTCCATGCGTCAGCATTCAATAAACCTGGCGTAGAACCTGGCAACTTTTCAACCCTTTAAAAAAAAGGGGGAAAAAAAACCAGGAAAAAAATTTGAATTGCGTCCAAATGCGGAATGACATTTCGAAGAGTGGGAATACACCCTTCGCATCCGTGGGGTGAATTGTCTCGTCAAAGGGAGATCAAGTTTCCAAAATGACCCCGAGGCCGTCCTTATTCCACAGTCTTCTTCTCTGTGAATGATCCGACGAAACTCATAAAGATCCATTCCCGTGTTTCTATGTGGTATCTTTTCGACATTTCAAAGGAGGAAAAGGATAGAGGTGATGGGCCAAGCTGAGTTCAATCATGTAGAGGAGAACAATTAGGATGAGATGGATAGAAACAAAGGGAGAAACTTGATGCACATGGAGAACATATATCGCAGAGTCAAAGGTATTTGAACTAAAACAAATGTCAGAAATTTATGCCGTGAAAGTAGAGAAGAAGAAGAAGGCAGGGGGTAGGATGGGAAAATTGAGAGAAAAGACAGAGAAAAATTCATTGTGGTAGAAAAGAGAGATTTTTTTTTTTCAGTTTCAAGTTTGTTTTAACTCTCCTGTACAAATGAATTCTTTAGGACAAATCAACAATATTTTCTTTGAAATATGAATAAGAGTACTTCAGAAGAGTGCTGAAAGGAATAAATATAATGATGTGTATACAAGAACATGTGTCATATTTTTAGATACAGGTGGAGGAGACTGCAATCATTAAGCATTATCATTAATATTATTTTTCATTTTTCATTTTTTACCTGGATAAAATCTTCAGGGTGTTTCAGGTATCTTGAAATTCTCTTCTTTTTTTTTAACTGAAGGAACAAAACACACACATACACAAATAAGTAATTTGATATACTAAGTAGAATGGAAGAATAAGAGAAAGGACTATTAAATATAGGCCTATCTCTGACTTCTATATCCTGCATGTGAAGCACAGAGAGAATTGATTTGATAATTGTTATACTCTGGGTAAATCATTTATGGTTGTTATTGTTATTACTGCCATCATTATCATCATCATCATTATCATTATGATTACTGATGTTACTATTTAAAAAAAAATACCACTCACCATCAGGCAGGCAGATGAGATATCGTATAAGAGATTGACATAAAAAACAATAGCAAAACTTGACATAGAGATAGATTCCTAATGAATAAGAAAAAGGCAATGATAGGCTGAAATCTTATACTGATTTGGGGATTTTGGATCATTTACCTGCCTTCAGTTATAACCTCTACCTATGAATTTTTGTTTAAAAGCAGACTTCCGTAAGGAAAAGGATTATATATATATATAAAATGTATAGATTTATGTATTCCCCTGTCAAAGCCGGTATTAAGGGGGATCACTATTGCCCTTATCGTCTGGGATTATCATGCATAGCAACAACTCATGGAATAATTTGAATTATAGAACTGAATCAGAAGATTTAACGGAGACAGTACCTGTCAGGGATGACTGAGATTCAAATTAAGCGTGAAGCAAAGTGTCATCAGACATGTAATTGGTTTTGAAAAGAAAGGACGAAATGAAACAAAACCATGGGCTATTAAAGTCATTTCCCTCTGAACTTCTGACCCCAATGTTGGCAAAAAAAAAAAAAAAAAATTAAAGTTAAAGAAAAGTATCATCCAGTCTGTTCCAAATTTCCTTCGGACGGAGAGTAAGGTTTGCCCACGTGTCTAGACGCCATTGACAGTTCAGAGTTCCCCCTTTCCTCTGCAACATTCGTTTTCATCTCCTCGTGATATCATTTTACACCTTTGAAGAAACTAAAAAAGGCTAATATGGCCGCCTTATTGTTCAGCCAGAACGTGAACCGGCCGGGGTTCAGCAGTGGTGTGGTAGGTGTCACAAAGTCGCATTGATCCACTTGGCTAAACGGGCCAAGCTGCGGCTGGGCATCGGCAGATAGAAAGAAAACTCCCTTGTCTGCTCTATCACCGAGTCCATCAACCTCATAACCTTTTTTAAGGTGACCTTCGTCGGTTATCCTCCTCCACTTCCTCTTCCACCCCATCCTCTTCGGCGGCAGGCGAGTCCAAGAGTTTGTCTAATTGCCGTCAGGTTTGTAGACAGATCACAACTTCTGGCATAGTTTGCTGCCTGACCCATCAATTCACCTCACCTCTCAGTTGCGAAGGAGTCGCCAGAGCCAAGCCAAAGTCAGGGTCGACGCACAAGCCTCAAATGGGTCATTGTTCTCCACCGGCTGTATGAGAGCCAAAAAATGCTTGAAAGGTTTAATGGGTGACAGTCTCGTACTAAGTTTCGTAAATTCTCACAATTGAATCATGTAAGTGAACAAAATGTCACGCTAGAAGTACAGAGGAATTTATTTTGTGAAAATCTTGATGGCATGGTGATATGTGATATGATTGGTATTAGGAGGAAATGTCTCACATGACTGGTTTTAAGTAGTTCAAGAGATTTGGTTCCCACTTTCAGAAACTTGGCTTCATCTGTAACTCTTGCTTATGTAGTTTTTTTACTTCTTTATTTTCTAGTTTTGAATCAACAGAATGTAGAGCATTGCAATTTGTTACTCATTTTGTTTCTTCTCTAGGGGGAAGGGGTGATACCACTGGTTAGTTCATACTCCCTTCACCTTTCCTTATATGTCAGGAAGCCCTTTGAAAGAGCATTAGATGGATGGTTCAGTTTTGGTTTAGATGGAGCTTCAAGTTTCCAACCTTTTGTTGAAAGAGCACATATTTCTAAGAGGAATTCTAAGACGAATTCTAAGTTTGAATTTTAAGATGAAAATCGGTTCTGAAATGGCTAAGATATCCAAAACAAAGCAATCCTATTAAAAGGTGAGATGACCCACCTTTTATTGGTTATCTCAGCCATTTCAAAACCAATTTTCATCAAATGAACTCTGAATTCCTCTTAGAATTCCTCGTAGAATTGTATGCTCTTTAACATTTTGCAAAGTGGTTTCTAAGTAGATCAAAGATTAGTTGAATCAAGAAACTGGAAATAAACTCACTGTTGCGACGTTTCGCCAATTATCAATTGGCTTCTTCGGGCGAATGAAGCTCCCGATGATGGAATGGCCCTTAAATAGTGCGAGATTGTGCAGAGCGCACTGGACCTTGTCCAGCGCGCGAAAGACGGCTTGGGATTTTGCGAACGGCCCGGTCCCACGCGTGTGATAAATTGAAGCGGAGACCTCCTCTCTTGTTAAGTGTAGGTCTCTCCACACGTTCCCAGATGGCTTCCTTGACGCCCCTCTCGAACCACTTGGATTCTCTATCCAGAATAATCACTTGATTGGTGTTAAACGAATGTTTGCTGGCATTGATGTGTGTGTATACTGCTGAATCCGGGATGCTTTCTGAGTTGCTGGGTCTTCTGTGTTGGTTCATGCGAGCTTTTAGTGATTGTTGTGTTTCCCCTATGTAGAAATCATGGCAATCCTCCTGGGAACATCGGATGCCATAGACTACGTTTCTCTGTTTTTCTTTGGCGGTTCGGTCCTTGACGTGAACTAATCTCTGCCTTAATGTGTTGTGGGGCTTGAAGGCAGTAGTGATGCCCTGTTTCTGAAACAGCCTTTTGATCTTGTCCGACAAATCATGCACGTACGGGATAGTGATGGTGACTTTCCGTCCCTGTGTACCGTGGGTTCTCTGTGTGTTCTTGCTTTGTCGTTTCGGGGTGTCTGCTTTAGAGAATGCCCAGTCTGGGTATCCACATCTAGCCAGGGCGTTTTTGATGTTGGTCTTTTCTTTTTCAACCTCAGGTGGACTGTGAACTATGGTGTCTGCTCTGTGGAAGAGGGTCCTGATGACTGCAAGTTTGTGAACCAAGGGGTGATGTGACTGGAAATTGAGATACTGGTCCGTATGGGTCGGTTTCCTGTACACTGAAGTGGAGATGGTACCATTTGAATCGACGTGGACCTCAACATCTAGGAATGCCAGATGTCCATCCTTGCATGTTTCTTGTGTAAAGGAAATGTGCGTGTCCAAAGAGTTGATATGACCAAAGAAAGACGCACTCTCTTCGTCATGGAGGATGACAAAAGTGTCATCCACGTAGCGGAGCCAGATACGTGGTTTGTGTCCAGAGTAGGTACTCAGTGCTGTGGCCTCAAACTCTTGCATGTAGATGTTGGCCACTATGGGAGAAACTGGTGAACCCATAGCACATCCATGTTGTTGTATGTAGTGCTTGCCGTTGAAAGAAAAATAGGTGAGTTTATTTCCAGTTTCTTGATTCAACTAATCTTTGATCTTGTACTTCGACTGGATGAATGAGAAGAATTTACATCAGTCTATCCGACACGAATTCGGTCAGGAATGTGTGAGATTGTGCAGAAACAGCGAAAAGACGGCTAGGAAAATCGCGAATTTCCGTAATCACCTGCGGTTCAACCTACGTTGTCTACACGACAACATTATACCTACCAGCGTACAGCTAAAGAGTAATGTTCGAGGTCATAAGGCACTGAACATCTTGAAGAACGCCGAGAGGAAATTACTCAACGAAAGGGTCAGACAAATCAATCACAAGTTAGATAATTTGAAAGCACATCAAAACTGCTTGGAAAAGAAGATAGGAGAGCAGTTTCCAGCCAAGGTTGTCCGACAAATCAAGGATTACACTACACATGCGCAGTTGGCACAACACGAGCTCACCAAACGGCGCCATATTGGAAAATTCGCGAAGCTCCGTGATACATGTGAATCACGAGCGGATTTGGATCGTAACTGGAGACGTAGCAAGCCTACATGTGTGTCATCCAGCGTCCCATCGAGTTGGGTGAGAAATCTGTCATCTAGGGAATTATCACATGAGGAAAAATCTCTCTTAGGAAAAGGTCTAAATTTTGCGACATCACCTACACAACTACCCGTATCGGAACTGATTACCGCTACTGAGTCTGCCATCCGACTAGGTAACATCAAACCTGATGCTGCAGAGGAGTTACGGCATGACGTGAGTACCCTATTATGTCACTCTGAATTACCGAAACCAAACATCACAGAAAAAGAACGACGTGCTTTGGAAGAGTTAGCAGGGGATAAGAACATTGTAATTGTACCAGCAGATAAAGGGAGGTGTGTAGTTGTGCTTGACAAAGACAAGTACACTGACAAATGTCTAGATTTGTTGGACGATAAGAAGACCTATAAGACCATAGGCTACAACCCTACCAATGGATATAGGAAGACAGTAACTGGTGTCATTAATAAGATCCACAAGGAAGGTGGTTTCAGCGATAGACAAAAACAGTTCTTGACTCCACCTACAGAACCTACAGTACCAGGATTTTATGGCCTGCCAAAGGTACATAAACCTGATCCCATTCCAGTGAGACCTATTGTAAGCTGCATTGGCTCTGTGACTTACAGCCTTGCCAAACACCTTGCCAACATTCTAAGTCCCTTAGTAGGAAAGTCCCCTCACCACGTGAAAAACAGCCAAGACTTCGTTGAGAAGATTTCACACATCAAACTAGCGGATAATGAAACATTAGTATCATATGATGTAAGTGCCTTATTTACATCGATTCCCTCATCTGAAGCAGTTAATGCGGTTAGGACATGTCTTAGTCGGGATGACAGCTGGAAGGATCGTACTTCACTTTCCATAGATCAGATTGTTGAAGCGCTAGGGGTTTGTTTGAGTACAACCTATTTTTCTTTCAACGGCAAGCACTACATACAACAACATGGATGTGCTATGGGTTCACCAGTTTCTCCCATAGTGGCCAACATCTACATGCAAGAGTTTGAGGCCACAGCACTGAGTACCTACTCTGGACACAAACCACGTATCTGGCTCCGCTACGTGGATGACACTTTTGTCATCCTCCATGACGAAGAGAGTGCGTCTTTCTTTGGTCATATCAACTCTTTGGACACGCACATTTCCTTTACACAAGAAACATGCAAGGATGGACATCTGGCATTCCTAGATGTTGAGGTCCACGTCGATTCAAATGGTACCATCTCCACTTCAGTGTACAGGAAACCGACCCATACGGACCAGTATCTCAATTTCCAGTCACATCACCCCTTGGTTCACAAACTTGCAGTCATCAGGACCCTCTTCCACAGAGCAGACACCATAGTTCACAGTCCACCTGAGGTTGAAAAAGAAAAGACCAACATCAAAAACGCCCTGGCTAGATGTGGATACCCAGACTGGGCATTCTCTAAAGCAGACACCCCGAAACGACAAAGCAAGAACACACAGAGAACCCACGGTACACAGGGACGGAAAGTCACCATCACTATCCCGTACGTGCATGATTTGTCGGACAAGATCAAAAGGCTGTTTCAGAAACAGGGCATCACTACTGCCTTCAAGCCCCACAACACATTAAGGCAGAGATTAGTTCACGTCAAGGACCGAACCGCCAAAGAAAAACAGAGAAACGTAGTCTATGGCATCCGATGTTCCCAGGAGGATTGCCATGATTTCTACATAGGGGAAACACAACAATCACTAAAAGCTCGCATGAACCAACACAGAAGACCCAGCAACTCAGAAAGCATCCCGGATTCAGCAGTATACACACACATCAATGCCAGCAAACATTCGTTTAACACCAATCAAGTGATTATTCTGGATAGAGAATCCAAGTGGTTCGAGAGGGGCGTCAAGGAAGCCATCTGGGAACGTGTGGAGAGACCTACACTTAACAAGAGAGGAGGTCTCCGCTTCAATTTATCACACGCGTGGGACCGGGCCGTTCGCAAAATCCCAAGCCGTCTTTCGCGCGCTGGACAAGGTCCAGTGCGCTCTGCACAATCTCGCACTATTTAAGGGCCATTCCATCATCGGGAGCTTCATTCGCCCGAAGAAGCCAATTGATAATTGGCGAAACGTCGCAACAGTGAGTTTATTTCCAGTTTCTTGATTCAACTAATCTTTGATCTTGTACTTCGACTGGATGAATGAGAAGAATTTACATTGGTTTCTAAGTATCCTGCAAAAAGTTAAAGAATGAATCCTCACCTCAACCAATACTATACCATCCCTTAATTATCGTCTTACATTTTGACCCAAAGTTTAAGAAATCTCAGACCCATCAGAAGTCCAGGGGGGAGTCTTGCGGATATGGCCCATAGTGTGCCCAGTTTTCAAATGAAAATCTCACAGACTTTTTGGTGGCAATGCTGCAAATAGCACAATCTTCCACTAGAAGGTTCAGCACTTTCCAGGTTAATATTCCTTGAGTAATAGTAGTTATATTCATATATTCATATATTCATGTTAAACTGAATACCCATGGGATTTACTTCTTCAGTTTTTAATGGATTCTTCAAAAGAAGTGCAGTAGCACTTTGTGCTGAAAGTGTCATTGACCGTCAATCTAAAATATCCACACTTTGAGGGGAATTTACTGTAAAGGAAAAGTTTGCAAAACGTGACCAGTTAAACAAGAGCATTATGTTAATTGATGGTGATTTTCAAAAATTCATACATATCTTTATACAGGAGTAATAACCATTTATAAGTCAATAAACTATCTATATGCAATATAATCTGACATTTTATAGTTTTTATTTGATCACATGACTTCGTAGTCATTGCTTCATTCTTGAAAGATTAGTAACTTTGCTCTTTGCCAAAGGACAGTATCTTCTGCAACTCTAGTCAAGAAAATGTATAGAATTGATAAAATATGTATATAGTCTCAAAATATATATGAATATATATCTGAAAAATAGTACAAAACATGATTTATTGATTCATATGTTAATGGATTCAAGAAAAAAAAAAATGTTTATGTCCTAGCAATACAGCAAAAAACAGACAATCTATAGGGTACTATGTGACTAATATCAAAGTTTTGAGACTGCAACAGATATGACTGTCTCCCCAGAAGGAAACCATGGATGCTTTACTGACAGTCAAATGGCTGTAACTCCATTTGGTCCACTTCAGTGGAAAATGTCGCTCTCATTTATTCGTTCTGAATCAAGTGATATTCTGTACAAAAACACCAATAATAATAATAATAAGAAGAAGAACAACACACATACTGATGCAAGTGGCCTTTCTCTGTAGGATGATTTCTAGTAAACATAGATTGTGAAATGTGCAATTGAGATGATTTTTGAGCCAGCTTTGTGTGTGAGTCATCTTGAGGAGGTTCCTAATTGTTTACCTCCTCCAGCTGATGCCATAACAGCCATCCTCTCACATTGCAATCCACATCCCATCAGTGTAATCAATGCCGTTGAGACATGCTCTAAGGAGGGGGGCGGGGGGGGGGGGGGGGTTCACAAGACAGTTTGGGAGTGAGATATGGGTCGCAATCCAAACATCTATGTTTGGGTCATGATCTAAATCTCACTAATTTGCCATGTGAACTCTAGGCAAGCCAAAAAAAAAAAAAGTTTTATTCAGATCATGATCCAAATGTTACTAATTGTGCGATTTTTCCCATATAAAATATGGATGTCATGACTGGCAAAACTCTGATATCAAAACAACAGCAGCATCTAAATGTACCAGGTAGTCTAATCCCATCTTAGTGTTGCCACCATTATTTTGCGTGACGGCACTGCAGAAATATAGGGGTGCAGAGGGGGAAAGTGACTAAGGGTACAGATTAGGATAACGCGGTAAGACTAGGGTTCAGGTACTTGGATCTGGATTTTATTGGGAGATTTGCACATTGCAGGCATGGTGTACGTGATGACATGCAGATAGGACGTGACCGATTGTGGGAAAGTCAGCATTGATTTTCGTGGCAATTTAATTGATGGTGGTGGACCCACAAAATATTTTTCTTTTTCAGTTTCAGTTTAGTTTATCTTTATATTTCTCAAAGGTAGAGAATATATTGTAGTAACACAATATATGACCTTTTTTTCCCCCGCACAAAAAAATACAAAATTATGAAATCACACAAACACCTATACAGTGTCATATTCGCTGGGGACAAGGCCGCACCTCCATATGCTGCACCATACCGTTGATGGAAAGAAGTTTACTAGTTTATTTCTGTAGAAAGTAATGGTTGATTTTATTTCATAGAAGTAAAAGTAGAAGTGTAGCTGGAAGTACCGGCAGTGCAGGAAAAAAGATTGTTGGTGTTGTAAGTCATTATTATTTGAGCATAAGTAGAATGAAACACTAAATACCTGCAATCGAGGCCATTGTTGGGGTTGATGAAGTCACTGTTGCACAATGGCTGTCAGCATCGTTTCTTGTTTGTCTGGTGAGGTGTGACTACTTCTGGGACTCCCCCCTCCCCTCCCCCCCCCCCCCCCGCCACCTGGCGTTTTGCGAGAGTGTTGCGCGTATGTACGTATGTACGCGTTCATGTCACGGATTTCCTGACACGTTAATCTGGGGGAACGGAGTGCGAGCTCTCCCCTACCTTCCCCCCTCCCACTGCCTCACTCACCCTCTTCCTGGAGTTGTCATCTCGGTAGACGCCGGCTGCTAATCACTAACCTCAGACAAGAGTTTCATTCGGAGATTCTTATGATTTCCATCCCAGTTTTTGCTACGTGTGGATTTGCCTCTTTTGTGCTGACATATTGCACATAGATTTTTTGTTTTGTTCTCATTCAAGACTCTCAAGAACTGTGTGACAGACATGACAAGGCAAGACAATGGAAAGAGGGGAACAGTAATTGTTGATGTCACAGTTGATCTTTCAACAGATGACTGTGTTGTGAACCCAGCTGGTTGATCTAATGAAGCTGACAATTTATGTGTACTTTTTTATTTGGGGGGGGGGGGGGGTTGACGAAGGGCTCTGAGCCACACTTTTGTTATAATTGTCAGGGTTTGTTTTATGATTCATGGTGATGCGTGTGGTATTAACACACTTTTGCTCCGTGTTTATGTTGTCAGCCAAGGTTCATAATTATCACTTCGTAATATTTGCTTCAGCGGGTGACATCACTACGTATGACATCTTCGTATAGCTTCATTTAACAGTGTGTTTCAGGTGCTTACATTCATGTTTTTCTTCATGTCTTTTTTCTCATTTTCTTGTGGTGTCACGTTGTACCATGGGCAATTTCATGCATCACTTGACTCTTGACTGCTCTGGAACCTGTGTTCTGATAGGTTTGTTTTTTGTTTTTGTTTTTGTTTTTGTTTTCACCTGTTAGTAGACTGTATCAGCCAAGTTGTCACTCTTGAGGTAGGAGGTCATGATTCTGATGTCGCCCAGTCCCCGTTCATCTTTGTCTTTCCCACCTGTCCTTGCGCCATCCCTTATGGTGTAACTTTACAAGTATCTTTTCATTCTATCATACATTATTCAGGGTCTGTCTCACCACTATGCTGCTTCCCTCTCCCTCCCTGGGCTCTTCCACTGTCTGTCTGTATCAATCCCCTCACCTCTAGATCACCCCCCCCCCCCCCCCCCCCCGTCTTTCCCCAGCTCTGCTGCCCATCGTCACACGGCAGTCTTGTTAGGCCCTCCGTTCCTCCATCTTTCTCGCCTCCCTCCCAGTTTGATTCCAGCAACCTGTTTGTGACAGTCTCTTGTCTGTTTCATACAGTATCTCTGTCAATCCCAAGTTCATCTGCAGTTCATTTGGCCTGGTATGGTGCTTGCCTTTTTGACCTGTACCATGAATACTGCTTTGTGACGGAAGACAGCATCACTACCAATTCACACCATCACACTGTAAAGGTCAGAAATCCTGAAATTGTATTTTCTCCCCTTTTTTCCATCGTTGTCTAGTCGTGGGCGCTTCTTTCTATATTGCAGGGAGCTGCATCTTAGATACAGCCGTGGCTAGTATCACTCAGAGGTTAAGAGAGGTCAAACTAGATGTAAGTAGGACTGCGCCTCTCTTGGCTCTGACATCTCTGATGTACTCACAGTGAGTCCTTTCAGATCTTGTGACAGAGCTTCACCGTTGTATCGATTGTATGGAATGCCATTTGTAGGTGGTGTTTGGCTAAGGGACTCACAAATTTGTACGACAGTGTTTGAGCACTTGTTTACTCATGAATACGTTGAGAAACATGCTTCAGAAATAGGATTGTTAGACAAGTTGTGTTTGTAAGGCTGCAAGGTGGCTCAGCCGGTAGCGTAGCTGCCTTTCAGTCGAATGGCTCAGGTCTGGGCAGTTTTGAATCTCAGTGAGTCTTGCTGAGTAATGTTGCATGTTATTGTGCCATCCCCTCGCGTAGAAGCAAAACACTCTCTACCTCAGATAGGACATAAGATGGAGGCCCCGCATGTAAAAGATTCTGCGTCATTCATTCCGCGCAAAGAACCTGTGGCCCGTTGCATAAAAGTTACAATTATGGTAACTTTGCCATCCAATGGTAACTACCATGGCAACAATACTCAACAGCCAATCAAAATCAAGAATTCCATGGAAGTATATAGTGACAGGGTATTGTTTTAATGACTGGATTGACACTGCAACCCTCAACTTCAGTGGTATCTTATGTATCCAGGAATTGTGTGTTACACAAGTGAGCAAATGGGACATCAAACCTCAATTCCTCTTTGACTATTGCTCATTGCATTGCCTCTTGTTGTTTTTGTCCTCAAATAA
This sequence comes from Diadema setosum, assembly GCF_964275005.1. Taxonomy (NCBI): domain Eukaryota; kingdom Metazoa; phylum Echinodermata; class Echinoidea; order Diadematoida; family Diadematidae; genus Diadema; species Diadema setosum. The sequence goes on from NC_092689.1 coordinate 36,870,677, forward strand.
TAGAAGGGTGGCCATGTATAGTACAATTAAGTACCATTTTTCAAAAATTGATGCATATGTGATGAAATGATATAGAAACTAATATGTTGACTTTGTTCAAAAGGTTGATGCAAGACATACCTCTGTGCACCTTTGGGATGTCCACATGGCCATGCATGATATACCCAGACAAAGCTTGTTATTACTATTGAAGCAAACTCATGGAGTTATACAGAGAACTGATTCTTTTTTCTTTTCTTTTTTTTTATAGCACTTTTTTTGTGCCTCCAACTCGTGGTCAAACACAATTTGCAATCCTGAACTCTAAAAAGAATGAGATATGTGATGGAGAGTGACATATCTTCCTCAGCTATTCCTACACACTCAACGGCGACGACCACAATAGTTTCTTTCCCACATACTTTTGCGGACCAAATAATAGACACTATGAGTCCATTTGGAAATGTTTTAAGAAAAATGAAGTTCATCTTGTTGAAGCAACTCCCCCCCCCCCAAAAAAAAAAAAGTACTTAGGTGCCTGGATTCAAGATTAGAACATACGAGTCTGTTTACATGGAACTGCTTAAGAAAATGACATTTCATCTTATCGAAGTGAAAAAAAAAAATAGAGGAGAGTGAGTAGAGACGGCTGGATTAAAGACTAGAATGGCATTTCCTATTTGTGATGCAGCCAATCTTGCTGAATATCCTATATCATAAATCAATTAAGTACCAAAGACATTTCAAGAGCCGATAGTGCAGGGAGTTCAACATAAGCTCCTTCTCCACATGTATTCAGGCTGTCTCTGTTTTGAACATTTCCTTGGGTATGAATGCATACACATTTTTTTTTTTCAATTCAATTCTTCATTTTATTACATTTTTGAGAAGATAGGTTATCAGATTAATAGAGTGTAATTTTCATGATAACATTGCATTACTTGTTTATAATTAATTGGGTGTATTCATCTCCAACACATGACACTTGCAATTTGTCTTGGCTTTCATACTTGTGGCATGATCTCTAATTATAAAAAAAAAAAGAAAATTATAGATAGTGAATTGCTTTGCCAGACTTCACAAGACAATTTTTCACTTGAAGTGAATCTAACAGCCACTGTGAGGAAGGTATTTCAATAAACGATTTTCATAATACTGATTTTTTTTTTCAAATTGAAAGTGATATCAATGATACCCTGTCAGATAGATTTGTATTGCACAAATTGAAGAATTTGAAGGAACTCTTTCAATTCCTTATTTCGTTGGAAAATTAGTTTTGTATTTTTTCCTGTATTTATGAATATTTGAAAGTTACTGGCATTTAGTTTGCTCATCATTTCAAGTGTAATAAGTAGGAAAGCACATTTGTTGCTATTCACAAGACTCAAAGAAAAATTAAAAACAGTCATAATCTATTATCATTTCTGATAGTAATCAACTGCTAGTAGTCATAAAGAGTCTGATTATGAGCTTGCACTGCTGTGCCACGATATTACAAGTAACCTATTCAATATTGGGGTAAATCTGATGAAGATTGAAGGTGAAAGGTCAAGACTCAATTCCAGAATTCTGTGATAACTTCAGGCGTGATGCTTGACTTGATTTCAGCGTGATGTTCTCTAGTGGTATGAGGCTTCTGGCTCGTGGCGTGCAAAGGGTTAATCCGCCAGCTTGAAGTAAGTGCCGTGGAAGAGCGTCCTTTTGCAGCGTCTCTCGTCAGACTATCTTGCACTGATCCTCTGAGTACAATGTATTCCTCCTCTTCCTTGGTAGATCACATTGAATGCAGCGTACCGTGGCATCGGTCTGCTCCATGTTATGCTGACGGCTGCAATGTTAAGGCTGTGGCGGCTCGTTCCTCCTCGGGGGTAAGCTGCCCAACGGACTCAAGTCACGCGTCCCGCCCCGGCCGCTAATTCCACTTGGATGAGTTTTGTGTTTATTTAATGAGGGTGAATGAGATCACGGGAGCTGATAGCTGCCAGTCATGTTAGCAATCGACCGGGCGGTCAGCATGACGAGAAGGGGAAGATGATAGAATACACACTCTGGAGGGAGGGACATAGCCATGTAGGTAGTGGCCGATGAGAAACATTTATAACACCGAGCATGACAAAACAGCCATGTACACACTATCATGCTAGTCTATGGAAAAATCCACTGAGTTGGCCTACCTCTCCCCCTCCTGTATTATAGTAAGACTGCATGTAAATACTAAGCAAGATTGTTGATTTATCAGGGTAAGATATGAAAATATTCCCATGAAATAAGGAGTATGCTGTATATTAGACATTTGATGCACTCAGAACATATAATTCTGTTACAATAAAGATATTAGATTTGCCAATGCTGATGCCAGATACTGAAAAATAAAGAATTGCAACATTCTGTGGATACAGTGGATTCCAGTGGGTATGTATATGTTTATCATGTCAAGTTATACACTTGTCCATTATGGTGTTCTGTGCTCAAGCAGATTTCAGTCAGGTTTCCTTTTTCTTCTCCTCTTTTTCTCTCCTTATTCAAGTTGCTCACAGCTTGTAGAGTTTTGCTGCATACTAGAAGTGTTCCATCCCATTTTCCATGTGATAACCTAAAAGGTATTACAGCACTTTTTAAGCTATTGACATGACTCAGTACTAAAGGGGTATTTTTTTAATATGTCTTGTTTATTTGGTTTCTGTATAAGGGGCACTTTAATTTGTGTAGCAGTCCTCTACAGATCTGCCAAGATTCTATTTCGATTTACATAGACAAAAGTTTCGGTTCTTGGAGCAATAGCCTCATATTTCATATTTTATTTCTGCTAGTATGTTGTCTTGTAGAAAGAAAATAAACTGAATATTCCGTCATGCTTTTTTCCCCATTTTCCCCTCTCCCAAAGTGTGTAAAGGCTGTTTGATTTATATTCATGTAAGCAGTTCTGCCTGTTTTGAAACTAGACCAGAGGTGAGTCGGAGGTCTGTTGCCACTTTAAACTGTTGACATACACTAAACTACTCGTACCTCCCAATGCAAGAAGTTTGGATGTATCCCTTCTCGTGTATCTGTTAACACCTGCTTCGGTGTTCTGCTTCTGCCTGGTGTTTACCCTACCTACCTCCCTGGATTGCTTTCCTGAACTTGGCCGGAATGTTTACGCAGAGGAGCGTTTCCCTTGTCAGGGTAATGTCTGCACCAACATCGCGTCTGTCACCCTCTTGTAAAAAGACCTTTTTTTTCTTTTTTGAGATGAGACAGAGAAACAGAGAGATAATGAAAGCGATAAATTGAGAAACAGAAGAAGGAGAGAAAAAGAAAGGGATATATACGAGACATGTACTTGAGATAATAATCTCCAGATTTCACTTTAGATGAGCCACTGGAAAAAAAAATCACATAATTTACCAATTGCAGATGAAACAAAAACCCAGCATTAGTGCTTTAAAATAGTTCTAAAATGTGAGTTAGGGATAGAAACAACCACTGTAAAAATTTGAATCGGTAAAATCGATGTTAAGTATTGTTAGATATACAAAATGTGAACAATAGTTATAATAGAAATGTTTCCAGACTAAACCATCTACAGTTACGGTTAATATCTCCTTATATTTTAGGCTTTATCGTGAAAATTTTATACGATAGGATGTTTTGTGGTACAACAGACCCACACACCTATTATGCATGAAATGTCATACCGTGAAAATGTTTTAAATCACTGTTCACAAAGGTGAACAGGACCCTCAAGTGTGATATCAATCCACTATTAACACAGTGAAGCATCGGCCAATGAATGGGTACTACTATGTGTGACACTCACCTCTACCTCATGTTTTCTCATAAGAAATCTTTTCTGTGCAAGGTGTTTTGAAAGACTTGAGAAACTTGTAAGTTAAATGTAAAATGATACATGCATTGTGTCAACATAATCTAACATCCAATGTGTGGTCACAATGTTAGTGTCAATCAGAATCTCCCCCCCCCCCCCCACTTTCGATGTTGTCATAAGAAAACAGCAACAACAAAGAATACAAATGCATGAAATTCTTTCCTTGTCTCTTTATAATTTGATACCTGGTAAACTGATACCCTTCTTCATAGTGCATCTACATCCGTGAGTCCAATTTTTGTGGTCTGAAAAGTCTCGTAAACCCTGTGCAAAACACTAGTGAAGTTACAGTCAGAAGTTAATCTCCAAACCCTTGGAAAACACTCAGTGAAGGGGATTCAGCACCTGAGTACAGTCTGGGAGGTTCTCCCTTTCAGTCTCTGCTGAAAATATCTTTGAATCTTTGCATGCTGCCCAGTGGGTGAGGCACATTATGTAGTCGCTGCTGTGCCACCCATTGCTGCTCAGGTTTCTAGGCACAGTTTGCATGATTTTTCAGAAGGCATCCTTGCACTTTTGTCCTGAAGGTATCATGATGGTGAAGTGAATTATTGATGTAGATCACATTTCTCTGCAATTAAATTCAGTTGGACTTTGATGGGCAATTATCATTGGTCTGAAAGGAGTGTGAGTTACATAATCGGTTATGCAGATGTTGTATGCCACCAACTTGCTGTGAAATCTAATCGAGATGGGGGTAAGTTTTAACTCATTAAAGGAAATTCCTTTTAGCTCTGAGGATGGATTATGTCATGTATTTCACATCAAATTCATCAAAACCTAATTCAAATGGCTACATATTTCACGAGTGCGTGGGCAGATGCTACGCTTGATCTAGTCTCCTGATAAATAAATGTTCGTGGCAAGAGGGTCTAGCCACAAGAGTGCTAAGACAGCGATGCCGAGTATCATTTGACCTTCCGTTAGCGCTTCACAAATGGATCAGGTCTTGTCTTCAACTCCTGCCGGTCCCAGACCTTGTCTGAGGTAGGGACAACATATCGCCTGCCCTGTTGACATTACCCAGATTCGATCGGACGCTTGATCAAGCAGCACCTTATTGAATTAGCACTGCAAAAGGTGAGGGGTCCAAACAATTAGTAGTAGACGTTTCACACACTCTCATATCGCTTAGAAATAAGTATTGCTGTAGAACCAGAACTATTCGCAGCATAAAACTTCTGCGAATTGGAGCCAAAAGTATTTTTCGTGGCATGAAACTTTCGCGAAGTGCCACTCCTGTTCATTGCATTGTGTAGACAAAAACTTCTGCGTGCATTGTAGTTTCACGAATCTTGGCTCCTTGCAAAATTTCCAGTTTGATATGCACATGAAAGTTTCTGGTTTTACTGTATCCATTTTCAATAAGCTATTAAAGGGTGTGTACAGTTCTGGTTGAGGTGAGGATTTAGCTTTTAATGTTTTGCGAGATATTCAGAAACCACTTTATGAGATGTCAAAGAGCATGCAATTCTAAGGGGTATCAAAAGTTTATTTGATGACAGTCGGTTTTGAAATGGCTCAGATATCCAAAAACAAGGTGAAACAAAGAGATCCTAATAAAAGGCGTGGCCTGTTGCCTTTTATTATTATCACTTTTTTGGATATCTCAGCCATTTGAAAACCAATTTTCATCAAATAAATGTTGAATCCTTCTTAAAATTACATGCTCTTTCATATTTCATAAGAGGTTTCTCATTATCTCACTTAGAAATGTTATCATTCTGAATCCCTACCTCAACCAGTACTGTACAGTCCCTTTAAAGTTGGTGATTTTGTTAGTGTTGATACAATCTTTCGTTGCAACTGTGTGAATGGGGATAATATGTTGGCATGTCATGGATCTCATTAACATAATTCAGCTAGCTCATAGAAAATTGCAAGATAAAACCACGGCAACGTGAGCGGCACAAAATAGTTGATGTGTATCATGTATTACATGTGTTACACTATGATTACTGTATAGTATGAAGAATGTAACAGCCTCATTTCTCCAAACAAAAGATTATTTCTAAGGGATATTTACATTGCAAAAACAAAACAAAAACAAAACAAAAACAATAAAACTGCCTTTTCAAATATTTCACTTCATAGGATTTTTTTTTTTTTTTATTCTGGTGTTTTGCTCACATACCAGTAGTTTCCTTAGCAACTCACAATGAAAAATCTGGAATGTGCAAAGAACTATGGTTTTTCGGTGGCTATGTAAATGCTCCTATAGACTCTGCATATTTCCAAAGGAGCATTTTCACCAGATGCAATCTTTCATTGCTGATGTAACAACGATCACCGAACTGGAAACATTTGATTGACAAGAGGAACCTAGTAAAGACAAGAAGTGCCTGGATAGAATTACTTTTTTTTTCTGACTAAATTAGTTTTTGTTTTGTTTTGTTTTGTTTTTTGTGGGTTTTTTAAAGCTGTCGTGCGCAGAATAGAAGTACCTGGATGAAATTGCTTTTTTTTCTGACCAAAATAGTTTTTTTTTTTTTTTTTATAGCTGTCACTATGTGTTGTCTTCTCTGGGTACAAAGGTGTCTGTACAGCCTGCAACACTGTAGTTGTCAGTGTCTCATTTTGTAAATTGTAATTAGTATCTTTTTTATTTCTGTTAAAAAAAAATGACTATTGTTTATCATGATTTTTTTTTTTAAATATGAACTAATTCCAGATGATATTTAGTACATATTATGTCTCAAGTGACCCATGTCGTACAAGCCCTGCTTTTCAGTGGGCCACTGTTTTCCATTCTCATACTTATTTTTTTGTTTTGTCAATCCTTCAAGTGTACTTTGATATCTTGGCTATTTAATGAAATTATATGAATAGCTTATTATACTTCATGATGCTTATATATGTATTTTCTAAAGATCAAATAATGATTGCGTAAATTACTTTCTTGTACTTCTTGTGAACGAATGGAATGGATATACCCTCAATTCAACTGAACTGAACTGAACTATTCAAACATTTGAATCACCATCTCCAGTTTCACGGGGGGGGGGGGGGGAGGGTGTAATCCCCCCCCCCCCTTGCAGTCTTTATGTATGAATGAAGTGGAGTACAAATTCCACTTTCAAGATATCAATATAACTTAGTGTATCAAACCTCCAAAAGACTCCAAAAAAGACTGTGATGACTATGCCTTATGACAAGTTGATTGAAATTTTCTAGCGTATTGTCCAAACCGATGAGGCTGCTAACTGGCTACATGGGAAATGCAACGGCTCGTGATGTGCATCTTCATTTGATGTGACATTCCTCAATATACAGAAGTATATTTAGCAGAATACTGTGTAGACGCTACAGTTTGCTGTACAATACACACTGTAGCTATCCAGGCCAACATGCAGGGTGTGGCAACTGACAGCCTTATATGATAAATGATAGTTTCTGACATTATGTCCAAACATATCCATTTCTAAAATGAGCATGTATATAGGAAGAAAAAGGGTAGGCATAAATTTTAAAACTTCTTGTGAACTGCCAACTTGCAAATCATGTCAAATCACTTGGAGAAACAAAGCAGCATATCAGCAAATGGAAGTCGTGGATTTAGAGTGTAACCATCTGCAATAAATGACTCCTGAAACTCTGAGAGGCTGGATGCCTGCAAGATGCTGTATCTTTGTACAGAGACAGACCGTTACCATGAGCAACAGTTGCAAACAGCTGCCCAAAAGTGGCTGAATGATACGTCAACAGACTATGTCAAAGCAAAGGGAAGTAACGCTGAATGTTTTGCTGATAGCACATTCCCTAGGTTAAGGTTTAAGGTAAGAAGACAATGTATTTTAAGTCGACATCGTGTAGCTGTAGTGAAAACAACATGGTTTATACTAATATTTATTCATTCCTGTTTCTAAAGCGTGGTGTACTGCTCATATTTGTGTTAAGAATGGTGAGTTTGCCAAAGTGCTCTTTAAAGCTTTTGTTGTCGTTGTTGTTCTTTCTTCTGGATAACTTTGACAATTTCTTGTGGAATCAAGGAATTCCTTCTTAATTTCTCATACTCTAGGCCAAGCAACAACAGGACATTTACATTATTGCCTTTGTATGACATAAACACCAACGTTGGCAACATGAACTAACATTGTGTTTTTTCCACATACCAGTACATCTAATTTTATATTGGTCGGAATTCTACTAGTTACTGTGACACTTGGCACGTAAGCATAGCAGCATTGTCATCACGAATCCTCCAATAAAGACATTGACGTAATCAGCATTTCAGGAGAAATAACTCCTTCTTTTTCTTCCGTCCCCACGGGGCAGGTTGTTGTTGCTGTTGTGGGGTATTGAGAGGTGGCTTGGGAAGCCCGTTGGTCTCTACAGACGGGACTGTGAGGATAATTCAAAGTGACGTCTTCCAAGGATCTTACGACACCTTCTACAGACTCGTGGATGTTGCCTCTTCCTTATCAAATTTTGTTGATGGGAGAAGAGGAGTAACAGAGAAAGAGAGGGAGAGGAAGGCATGAAATGTTGCTGGCATAGAAATGGTGCACATTGGCCTTTTCCTTGGTTGTGGGGGGGGGGGAGGGGTGTGATCACTGAAGATTATTGTTTTCCTCCTATTCTGACTTGTGATTTGGTTTTCATTTAATTCTTCAAGAGAATGGCTGCAATGATGCTCATGGAACTTTTCTTTGATGCAGCTATGAAATGTTCTCTCTGATACAACTTTCCTGCCAGTATGAGGAGTTGTATCATCTTTTGCAAGATTATGGAAGCAGCAGGCAATTCCTTAACAGTAAAATTTTTGTGCAGATATCGTCAAGTGATGAATGCATTTCTTTTGGAACTTAATGATGTGGTTGCTATGCGACAAAATCTTGATAATGATAATGACTATAAAAACGGAAATAGCAGTAGTAATGATGATGATAACCATATTCATAATCTTAATCATAATCACAATAGGAGGCATTCAAGATACTGTTCACTGACAGTATGCATGTGCTAAGAAACAACAGGACAGAACCAATGAAATTTAGCATTTTGTAATGATTCTCGCTAGCAGTTACAGTGAGTCACTCAAATGTATGTCGTAATCACTGAAAGTCAAAGAAAGTGTGATATGTCTGATGCTGAAAACAGGAAATAAGAAAGCGGGAAGGAATGAGAGAGTGAGGAAAAAGGGAGAGTAAGAGAGTCTGGGACCAAGGCTATGGCTACCAGCCCTTTGAGAGGTGTATGCACTTTCTCACCAGATGGAATGGAGATGGAATGCATTCAGCCAAGCGTAGTGTTCTTTTGTCGCTTGTGCATATCCGTGATACGATATGCGGTGAAACAGACCCCACTAAATAGCATATTTGGGACTTGGCGGGGAGGAGGCAAGCTGACTGATTTAGATTTATAAACGATCCCTAGGCGCACTCCCGTATTTGCAGAGATAAGAATTATGAATATGGGTATATTTTGTGGGTTCATGTGTGTGTGTGTGTTTTCATGTTTGTGTATGGGTTCATGCATTATTATGCGACTTCATATTAAATCTCAGTGTGCTGAGTGTGCCCCTGATCTAATTGGCAATCACTTTGTTTACAGATGACGTTTCGCTTGTGGAAACTTTTTACCATCTGAGTACACTGAATGAATGCATGCCAAGGGTTGTCTTTCTTGGCTGTGATCCACTACAACCACTGCAATGCAGTTTCTATTAGCCAAGTGCAAAATTTTCCACTTGTGAGCAACATCAGGCGGGTGCACACAGACAAAATAGCAGGATCTCAATCATGATCCAAACATTGAGATTTTTTTTTTTTTTTTTTTGCGCCCGTTCAGATGGACAGATATATCTTGCTAATTGCAATATTACAATATTTTGTTGACCATTGTGTGCATTCTTGAAATCTACCAAAATGATGACCCTTGCCCATGCGTTTGTGCGCTTGTTTTGAAATGATGGGATAGAAAACATGATACTCCTTTCATCACAGAAATATTATTATAATTAAAGGCAATTGTGATTTTCAGTTCTTCCATTTTTTTTATATCTTTTTTGCAATATTTTACCTTGTACCAAACGTAAAATAACTAAATGTACTATCTCAGGGGACAGTGCATTTATTATCTATTTTTGCCATACTCTCAAGTTGAACAAAGAGGAAGTCATCTTTGATATTGAATTTACTTGGGTGTGTGTGAAGAAACTGATGTGAATGACTTTGTATCTTGGCAATGAAGAGCGGCTGAGTAAAAAACGTCATTTACAGGTTAATGCCGTGGTGAGCTGCTTTGAAACCTATATCTATAGCTCTATTTTCTAAGCTCTGTCTTCTTCCCTCCCCTCTCTTGGTATAATACATATATGCACCTATGATGTATGAATGTATATTCATATTTTTGCTTCTCTTCTTGCTACTAATGGTAGGATTTTGCTGATACGATGATATCAAAGTATATCATGAATGAGACTAAAGATCATGAAAGGCTAGTGCCCTATACCCTTTGTGATTTGCGGTAACATTCTTGATGTCAAAGGGAGGATTTGTGATAAATTTCTTTTTGGTGAGCCGGTCTTTTTAGGTGGATAAACAGAAATAGCTGACTTGCCATTTGGAAGCTGGAATGCTGACAGAAAAAAAAAAAACCAATGTAATAAAGAAGCAAAATGCTGAGCACGTGTTTAGTGAAATATTGAGAATAAAAATTGTGAATAATCATAGTACTGGCTGGCCAATGTGAGAAACTGATGACATAATGCAACATATGTGTCTTAATAGCTGCACAGACACCTGCTTCGACAGGAAATACCAGATAGCTGTGCTCCTGAAGAAAGATAGGAAAATGACCCATGCAGCCTGTATAGCTGTTGATAAACATGATGAAACAATCCAAGGACTACTGTATACATACTTCCGAAAGGAGGGTGGAGGGGTGGGGGAGGGGCTTTGGAGAAAGTTAGCTAACCATAAATTTGCTGTGAGGTGATTGTGGAAGAAACAAATAACTTGATTTCATTGCCCATAAATGATTTATAGATAGAAAGATTATACATGAGAAAGACAGAGATACAGAGCGTGTGTGTATATATGTGTGTGTGTGTGTGTGTGTGTTTTATTATATATATATTATATATATATATATATATATATATATATATATTATATATATATATATATATATATATATATATATATATATATATATATATATATATAATATAAATATATATATATATATATATATATATATATATATATATATATATATATACATCTATAGTGTGATGAAGGGCGTGTACCACGTACAGACGAAGTGTTGCTTCTTTGTAATATCTATATATACATGTACATGTATATCTATCATATCTATATATTATATATGTGTGTATAATATATATATACATATATATATACATATATAAGAGAGCTGGAGAGAGAGAGATATAGAGGGATAGGAAGGGAGAGAGAATGTTGGTACATGCTCTATTCCATCAAAGCTATCCACCAGGAAATTGACATTAACATTGGAATGCAAATCATTCAGGCAGTGTTTCCTAATGTAAGTTAAGTTGCTCAGCAACTATTCATTCTTATTTCTATCTTTTCATAAAGGTCATAGTTGAAACTGGTCTGGTTTGAGAGTCTAGTTCAATTCCAGTTACAAATAATATTTGTGGTATCTGCATGCGGTAATTGTGGATTGTCCACTAAATGTTTCAACCCCCCCCCCCCCCTGCCTCTTCACACTGGAAGAGTAAAAGAGCATGCATCAGTTGCTGTGCAATTTCTTCTGTAGAGACGTTTTACATGTGAACAGGGTCTTGTTGCATACAACCTTACAAGTGGCATCAAACATGACTAGATATGTAACTTTGTACCCACTCAACCAATCAGAATTCTACATGTTTGATTAATATATGTGACTGTATGTGTTTCACCTTTGGTCACTGCTTCCTAAGCCGACAGGGTCCTCATGAACGCACATCCTATTTTCACATCTAATTTTGATGTACAGTTTGTGCCAATGTGATTATGCTCTGCGTTTACTTGTTCATATGCCATCGATGGTTCATTTGAGCAAACCATTTACATTCTTTGTTCGATGTTGATTTTGTTATTGTAGACAAAATAAGAACAATTTGAGAATACAATATGTATCTGAAGAGCCAAATATAGTGCATGCCCAAATCATTATTTGTGTGTGTGTGTGTGTGTGTGTGTCTCAAGCACACCATGAATGTCTACCAGAATATTCTAAAAGGGAGGGATTTCATTTCCTGGAGAAATTTATCAAATCTTATCTTTTTATTTCTAATCAAGGAAATGTCCATACTACTAATTGATGTGCACATTTTAGATAGAATAGCCCCCCCCCCCCAAAAAAAAAAAAAAACCCAAAACAAAACAAAACAAAACAAAACAAACCCAGATGAATGTTGTTAAAAATTTAGTCTAAAAACTCTATAACCTTTGCATTTCATTGGTTTATAGCCCAGATATCCAAGGCGGACTGCATAAAAAAGAAATACTCTTGTCTTTTTCTTCTGCTTCTTCACTTTCATCTCTTTCAATTCTTCTGAAGTGATTTTTATTCATCCCTATTTTCTTTTCCCCTTTCTTATTAAAAAAAAAGAAAGAAAGTCATGTGATGGATGTTGTATTCCACTGAGCTATCTCAAAGAGTCAAAAAAAAAAAAACTTCCAAGTTTATGGGGGCGAAATCTTTGCGAGATTACGGTAATCTGTGATGGGAAAATTCCCCCATATTTTATTCAGATCCTCTGTCTCATCCACCGGATATGGGAAGCTGGACTGGGATTTGGATGTAGGGGGAGGTGGAAAATAAATCCCTGTGTTTCCTCGAGATAAAGATAATTGATTTTTTATTTTTTTTTTTTTTTGATAGCATGCTAAGGTTGTCCAAGGCTGTCTGTGGGCATGCTACAGAGATGGCACAAAAGTTGACTATTTAGGTGATCCGAGTATCCTCTCGGATCACCTTCTGTATCTGTACTGATTCTTTATTCTTCTTCTTTATTTCTTTATTTCTCCCCAAAAGTTGTGCAGAGGTCAGCTCAGAAAGTACTCTGCCTATCAATTTCAAAATTATACCATGTATGCATCATGTCCTAAAGACAACAAATCTAATGTATCATTGTGATCAGTCGACCGTGACGTCACTATGACGTCATTATATGAAAACACATTCTCAATCATATCTAATTAATGGAATGGAATTTTTCAATGAAATTTGCGTCACATATATTTCAAGTCATGCGCATTCTACTCATATTCTCAAAATTCATATTTTTTCTAAAAACGTGCGCGTACGCGCGCGTTGAAATATTTGCATGCTCAAATCGAGCTCAAAAATTTTTTGCACACGTTTCAGACCATTTGGAGCATTTTTTGAAAAATTGAAAAAATTGGACGGACGCGTACGCGCGCGCGCATATGCGCACGCACAGCTCAAATTTCATAGAAATTTCCCGTTTTTTCACACTTATCGGATGCCTGAAATGTCAAGGAATATTTCTGCCAAGTTTCAAGTCAATCCGATTCAATATGACGTCATACGGGCCCGTCAAAGTTGAAATTCCGCGCGCGCGTCAATGCCGATATACAGTTCAACTATGCCAAAAAACCGCCAATTTTAAATCTGATTTTACTCGTCGGGATGGACGATGACCCCCCATTCTCTTTACATATTCTGAAAGCTCATGAGTCGTACATGTCATTTCATGGGTTGCCGATGCTGGCAAAATGATTAAAAGGTATCAAATTTCACAATGAAATAAAAAAACTAAAATTTGAAAATGACGTCATCAAATTTCAAGTTCACTAGAGCGTATCTCACTTATCCTTTGCCGATTCACCCCCAGATTTCAGTATGTTGTAGCTTATTAAATGTACTTTCAAAGTTGTAATAACAATATTTTAATTGGATGATGGTATCACCTTGTAAAAATGGATTGAAAGTAATTTTGTCAAATTTGACCAGTTTACGTGTTATCTCTATGGGAGTGCAGTTTTTCTGGAAATGAAAACTGACATGACTATCTTTATCGAGCACTAGCTCACTTATGCTTCGGTGAATTTCTCCCATATTTTAGTATGTTGTAGCTGAGACTTTGGGCTATCGTAAGTGTGCCCTTTGTTTTTTCATACGGAGTCGGCATCACTTCCAAAAACTTGGTTGAAATTCAAGCTTATCTTCGATGTATTGAAATATTTCTTTCTTTCTGTAACTTTCTTTGCAATAACTCAAGAAAAACATATCCTATCACCACCATATTTTGCACATGTTTAGTTCATGTCACGTACATTATTTCACAAAATAACAACTACTTGATCAGACACCATCTTGGGTATGTAAATTAGGGTCAAAGGTCATAAATGTTTCATCCTGTATCTTGGTGAATACATGTCCTATCTTTCCCATATTTTGCACACGTAAAGACCATGTTACAAGGATCATTTCACAAATTTATCATTTTTGGCTCAGAGGCCATCTTGTCTGTGCAAAATGGGGTCAAAGATCATATGTACTTCTTCCTGTATCTTCGTTATGACGTGTTATCTCTATGGGAGGGAATTTTTCTAGATGTGAAAATTGACATGATTGTCTTTATCGACAACTAGCTCACTTACCCTTCAGTGAATTTCTCCCAGATTTTAATATGTTGTAGCTGAGACTTTGCGCTATCGTTACATACCCTTTGTTTTTTCATACGATGTCGGAATCACGTAAAAAATCTTGGTTGAAATTAAAGCTTATCTTCGATGTATTCAGATATTTCTTTCTTTCTGTAACTTTCTTTGCAATAACTCAAGAAAAACAGCCCCTATCACCTCCATATTTTGCACGTATTTAGTTCATGTCACGTACATTATTTCATAAAATTACAACTACTTGATCGGACACCATCTTGGGTATGAAAATTAGGGTCAAATGTCATAAATGTTCCGTCTTGTATCTTGATGAATGCCTGCCCTATCTTTCCCATATTTTGCACACGTATAGACGATGTCGCGAGAATTATTTCACAAAATAATCACTTTTTCCTCAGATGCCATCTTGGGAGTGTAAAGGTGGGTCAAAGGTCATATGTATTTGTTGCTGTATCTTCGTTATCTAGTGTATACAGAATAGTACCAAAGATGGCAGACATAATTCCCTTTTCTAAATGAGAATCCAAACGTCACACGGCCAATGTCTCTAAACACAGCTGAAACCTGTATGGTCATGCCTATTGCGATCAGGACTCGAATCATTGATGAAAAAAAATCGGATCACCTTAATTTGTCAGTGATGACAAATTACAATCTCTAGTTTCCTAGTGTTGTTGCTTAGTTTGTTCCCTATTAGGTTGAGAAATTTCCCTCATTCGTGATGCAGTTTGCTTTCTCAAATGCAAAGAGACTGAAAAGATATTGTGATGGTTTACAATTCATTTCCCCAATTGAATTCTGTGACTGTTCCAACATCTCTAACTTAGAACTACTGTCTGTTACTTTGTAATCCATTCGGAAGTAAAATGAATGTTCTAGATATTTACAGAAGACAGTCAAGAAACCCTTCGTATAATATTTCATATAACACATAGGACATCTTCTTTTTTTTTTCCAAGTTAGGATTTATTCAGGATAGTCTGCTTTCTAATTGAAAGTTTGTCAAAGTCATTTGTCTTAGACAACATGCATAAATATAAATTCATTGTATCATTGTAGATGTGTGTGTGTGTGTGTGTGTGTGATCAGAGTCAAAAGAAAAAGAAAAAAAAAAATCTCTCTGGAGAAGTTGAAGTGATAGGAAGCCATCGGAGTAGTCTGTGGCTGCACCACGAGTTGGGAAGTTGTGATGCACTTGACTCCTATTCAACTGTTTATGTGGGCTGTCCTCAGTCAGAAGTCAATGCACTGGCGCTCTCAAGAATCCTCTCAGAATGAAATATCTGAATGAGGCAGGAGGTTAGAATAATGGGTAGACTTCTCACGTAAATCATGTCCCCGCATAGCGGGGCAACCGGTCATGCCCCGTTTACACTCGGCAGATTATACCTTCTGTAGCCTGAGGGTTGAACACTGCGACGCTAGCTTCAATAGTGAGAATGTTTTGGATTTTTTTGAGAATTGCAGTCAATACTATTCTATATGTGGTTTGCTCTTTGCCTTGTTCTTAGATACTGATAGATATTGATTAAAAAAAAAAAATCAAAATATTTATCAGGTACTAAATGGCGCATAGCTTCTCATTCATTCCTGCAGTGACTTCCTTTACATCAGATGACGGTGATAGATTATTGACAATAATTTGATTTGATGATAATTTGACTTGATTGAATGGGTGTAATAAGGAAAAGAGGATGCTACCCCCTAAAATCTGGCTGGGTGTGAGAGACCTTATTGAACTCAAACTGTTGTTTTTAATGTGACCAAGCATATAGACAAAATTTTATTGCTGGTTTTTATGAGTTGATTGACTATTTTGTAGCCCTAAATCTCTTGATATGATGTGATTATGATCACTTTAAACAACATCACAATGATGGTGTTACATGCTATTATGAAAAAGCTTGATATAAAGTTGTATTATTATTATTATCTTATTATTAAAAAGTGCTGTAAGCAACATTATATTTCTCCCAGTTGAAATTTAGCTGTCCCCCTTCTTCCAGACATATGAAAGCATGCCATGGCATACTACAGCAGAAAGTTCCGAAACATGGAAATAATGTGTGCACTCCCAGTGTTGAATTAAGCAGCAGTCGTTGTATCTGATGTAAACAAACCCCATTGCTGCTGTACAGACTTGACTTTGTGCGCTGTTTGTTGACCCAACATGTGCCTACAACTCTCTAAAGATAATACACAGATATGGAAGATGTCCAGAATTTCAGAAAAGGGGGGAGAATGCATGTTGAAAGTTGAAGAAGCAGTCCAAGAAATTAAGCCTTGAAGACACTCTGCTGTCATTGACTGAAAGGTTTGGAAAAGTAGGTCACCGGGCTATTTTCAGTTTGTGTCAAGAGCGATTAATCCTGATCGTGATAAATTTTCGCCTTTTATGGAATAACAGAAACCTCTTTCAGCCAAACACAACCCAAGCAAATGAAGACATAACAATTTTGAGATGTCATTGCTCTGGTAGCCGTTTATGTTATCCAGAATGATTTATTTTTGTTGCGAGTAGATCCAGCAGTACTGATGTTCATTTTTCTTTTATGAATGTACTTCATTCAGTGAAGTATTCTTCCACTCAGAGAACAGAGAAATAAAGATACAAATTTATCAAAATTCAAATCCTGGCAACCTCAAAACTCTTCATTTGGTATAAGGTTGAGCAATCACCAAAATAATGATTGATATTTAGTATGGATTGGTTGTGTGAAATTGTGATAAATTGTCTTTGATGAGGTGACTCATGGCCAAGATTTTCAGTGTTGACCTCAGAATATGCATTCAGCATGATGACAAGACATTTGACTCTTTCGAGAACAGAATGAACAAACAGAATTGGTTAAAGGAGTGTGGTTGGATGGGTTTATGTAACAGTTTCAAGACTGTCTCATTTCAAGAGCTCTCCATGGTAATTGCAATAATTGCAATAATTGTGACTTCCAAGAGTGACCCCGCTGAAATATGTGCTTTGTTTGCTTCATGCTGATCTCTCCCCTCCCATCCACACACACACACACACACACACACACACACCCCTCCTCTTGTGCCCCACCCCACTCATTTCACCCTCCCTCCCCCCTCCCCCCCCCAAAAAAAAAAAAAAAAAAAAAAAGAAGAGAAAATCTTCTGCACTTGTGCCTTGCCACCAATCATCAGGTCAGTTGCTCCTTCCGCTCTCAGTCAACTCTGGGTCTCTAGCAATAAATCTCCCTGGCCTGATGGCTGTGACCTTGTTCTTCTCTCCCTCATATTCTGGGGCAGCTAGAAAACTTCTCCTCAGTCCATACTGGCACAGCCTCCTTGAAGAAGTATCCCTCAAATCCTGTTATAGCCTTCCTTCCAGCATGTTGACTGCTTTTTAATCTACGACGATTGTGCCTGTGAGCAATGTTGCCATTTGGTATGTATCGCCCTCTAGGAATATAGTGACAACGTCAATTTGATAAAAGCAACCAGTAGTTACACATTCTGGACAAATATCAGGATCCTATAAAAATTTGAAGTAGTTAGATTCAGGTGAATTATCTAAAATAGATGTTTCTTCCAGTCACCCTAATGGACTTTCAGGCGAGGCCCATGTACATGCCCCTCTACCTTGAAGAGGCAAGTGCCCAGTGGCTGTACTTGACAGAATGTGAGTTTAGGTAGCTTAGGTGAGTGAGCGTTTGGGTTTGTAGTGGTTGCAGCATAGCTTCATGGGCACCTCAGTGTGGCTTGACAGATGCTTCTTTGATATCGTCCTCAATAGGAATTAATGGTTGTATCAGTATAATTTGCTTATGACGTGCCAATAACTGTACTGAAGTCTTTGTTAACATAGATTCAAGAGCAAATCCCCCTGCAAATAAAAAAAAGAAGATGATAAAGAGTTTGGTGAAGATGCCAACATATTAACCTAAACAGTAGAGGAACCTCTGAGGTTCCCAGAAGGTTGGTGTTATATAGTGTACAAAACAAGCTTTGGTGAAAGAACTTTATAATCATCACTGTCAAAGTGTTTTAGATTGGGATGTTACCCTCTATAATTAAGACTAATAAGGACTATGTTACACTAGACCTTGCAAAGAGATAGATTGGTAGATTGATTGATCGATCGATTAATCAATAGATAGAAAGATAGATAGATAGATAGATAGATAGATGGAAAGAAAGAAAAAGGAGGAGGAATAAGAGATGACACGTCAAGAAAAGTATACATTGCACCAAGATGGAGGTATCAAAGAAAATTAAATATGGTTGTATCTAGAATTGAGACTAGCCTTCACTGTCCTGTAGCTGCCGTGTGAGGGGATGGCAAGAGCGCTGCACTCACTCCCAGTCTCTATCCGATGCCCTGGTTTTCTCCCATTAGTAGTCTTATTAGCCAGTGTAGTCCATTAGGGTCAACACTTTGCTGGAATATTACGAGCTATTGTCACCATCATGGCTTACACGTGTGTTTGAACAACCCCCGGTGATTGTGCGGTAAGTCGCCAATTTGCTGTTGTCTCTATAGAAAGTGATATTGCAGAGTAATGCATCATGTGCAGTTTACTGGTTTTTCAGTGACTTCTTCCCGTCTTGGTTATCTTATCGCTACACAGCAGCTCCAGTGTGCAAGATGAGCATTAAGTCAAAGATGCACAAGTGCATTGAACCTTACGTGCCATGCAAAAGTTAATGCCAGTCTCCTAAAGTTGACATAGGGAATACTAAATATTTTGAAATACCCACGTCACATGTGTGGGTGTTTTGTTTTGTTTTGTTGGGGGTTTTTTTTGAAAGCTTATTGTCGTACACTTTCATTTCTAACTCGGGGCTTTTTTGCTCCTAGCAGGTAGAGCTTACAGAAAGTAGTACCTTAATGGAAACTTCTTGTGGTAATGTCCTGACACCTTGTGTTCAACAAACCGTAAAACCAATTTGATGCAAATATTGGCATATGAATCAAGTTGTATCTACCGGTATGTCTTCATAGAGGTTCTGTACCGATCATGTGCCTTTTGTTTTTCCAATGAATGTTTTTCATTATGTCCGTACTCTTGGAATCAGTCCAGAATCTTTGTGTTTATATTTCACATGCATCCACACTATGTACATTTTTTTTTTTCTTTGTGGTGGAATGAGTGTAATGGGAAATTTACCAGAGCGATGAAGCTCCTTTCAAGAAATGACAGGTACGGGGTGAAGCAGTAGATCAGTCATAATTACAGTGGTATTGGGCAAATAATGAGATAGTGATTCTTTGATAGCCACAGACATCTCAAACATGGAGAGGGAGGGGGGGGGGGGATGGAGACTCTGTGAAAAGTGTATGTACAGTTCAAGGCCATAGCCTTTTTCTTCTACAGCTCATGGTTGCCAGCTTGCCAGCTATAGAGGAATGTATTAAAACTTAAGGAAACTTGTCTTTAAGTTCTTTATTTTACAGTGACACACACATTCTTTGCACTCTCATTGACATCCTGTACTAGAGTTTTTTTAATTTTATTTTATTCTTTTTTTTACCGGGTAGGCCTACTGAAAAATGTTGGGGGGGGGGTTATTTACTTTCACATTTTTGTTTTGTTTTGTTTCCGTTTACCTTTTACATTTTTTTGTTTTGTTTTGTTTCCGTTTACCTTTTACATTTTTTTGTTTTGTTTTGTTTCTGTTTTGTTGTTGTTGCTTTTTTTTTATACCAGGTACTGAAAACTCGGGGGGGGGGGGGGGGTCATCTTCACATATCTTTTGTGCAGTGTAGTATGTAATATTGTAATGTGTCTTCAAGTTGAATAGTGTTTTGAAGTCATAAGTTTCCCTTTTCTTATCTGAAAGCCTCTTAAATATTGAGGGTGTTCCCATCTCTGAAGTATTACACAGAGATGATGAGCACTAAGACAGCCTTGAAGTTTTAATACCAAGAATATATATTTCTATTGCCTCAGTTGTAAGTCACAACTGCGTAAATACTTTCGTCGTCTCTTCCCCTCAGAGAAACAACGAATATCATTTCGAGTACCCACCCAATTGTTTTGATGGTGATACGTATAAATGAGTAACAGGATAGGCCCTGGTGTGCAAGAAATGCAGGCATTTGTGCAATTCTCCGTTGGGAAATGGCGAATGTGCACCTCCCTGGAGTTAGTTATTCAGAGTGGCAGGGACACGTGCATCTGCAGAGTGAAATATTGATGATGGCGAAGAGTTATGATGTGTTGTTAATCGTTCACAGCTGAGGAGAAGCATGCATGTTTGCATGCCTCTCAAACTGTATATGCTCTTTTATTTTTTTGATGATAAAGAAAAGATGACAAGCAGCATTTCAAGGCATGACTACTTCTACCTCATCTGCTTCTGCTAATTCTGTTACTATTGCTGTTGCCAAAAGGACTTCCATGATTACTGACGCAATGTTTCCAATATAAGTGTACTTATAAACTTCTTCTTTTGTGTAATCACTCTCCCCCCCCCCTAATGTTTTAGATATCAGAGAAAAAAAAAAATTCTTCTGATAAAGTGATGCATGAGAAAATGGTGACAAGCCCCTTAATGTTCAAGTTGACTTTAGTAGAGTAATACCAAAGAGAGGGAATGGTAGAGTGGATGGTAGAGTAATACCAAAGAAAGGGAATGGTAGAGTGGATGTATGACAGTTATGAAATTTAAAGCTAAAACGTGGTTCTCTGAAGAAGTCAAAATTCATCTTCCACTGTTTGGAATTTGTTTGCAATGTATCTAAAGGGTCTACCAAGAAATTTGTCTGGCTGACGTGATTTGCCAAGATGATGTGTCATTTTGGAGTCACTTTTAAATCAAAAGTGTAAAATAATTTCAATCATGGTACATAATGATAATGATTCATTTTGGAGTCATTTTTTAGATCAAAAGTGTATGGAACTAGAATATGCCTTTAAATTTTGCATATCTGAGATGGTGATACCATCTGTCGCGAGTACATGCAAATTGAATGAAGCAACGATGCCATCATCTCATAACTTTCCGCTTGGTCTGTATATGATAAATAATAGTATACAAATGCGTTCAACTGGTACTACCTTCAGCTACAACCTTCTAATTCCAAAGTTATCATTGTAAAGATTTCAGAACTCTGCAATACTTCAATACAAGGAATATGTGTTCTTTTTGCATTTCAATTTGAAAAAAAAAAAGGGAATTGATAAGAAAACTTAATGTATCTTTTGCCAAGAGAATGCATTGTGTGTTGTTTTACAGAAATCAAAAAATTGTATTCATTATGGCATAACAATCAATGAGCGAAGATTCAGAATCACACATGTAGACCATGCACATATGGGGGGGGGGGGGGGGCAAGAAAAAAGAGGGGTGTGGAATACCAAAACTAAGGAGTGTTCCTCCTCTAAGCCCCTTTTTTCTTTTGAAAATGTCAATCAGGGCTTGTTGACTCCCCTTTCTGGTATTGTTATTGTTGTAATATCTGCCCTCTCCTCTGCCATGCTTAACCTACATAGGCTAATCCCCTTCCTAACAGATTCCAGCCTCTCGGAGCCACTGACCTCTCGGTCAGTGACACCTTGTCCCGAAACCTGCCTGGGTCCTCCCGTCTCTCGTCTTGGGGAAAACCGTTTCCACCAGTCCCAAAACAAGAGCCTGAGCCTCCACCACAAATGAACGGGGGGCCTGATTGTGATTGTCTCTGCAAGCAAGACACTGAAGTTTTGCGGGGAGAAAGTTTTTGGAGGAGTAACTTGAGTAACTTGTGACATTTGCTCATATTCTTCAGGACCTTTGCTGAACTTGGACACTTTCACCTCTGTGTAGAAGAGAGAGAGAGGGTATAGGTAGCGGTAGTGACATCTATCATTCTTGAAAACCTGCAGAAGCCGAGGTGCTGACAAACAGGATATTCTCCATTCTAGTCGCAGAGGAAGGCTGAAGCTGCAAACAGGTGCGGTCGCAGTCGCATTGTATGTAAAATTCTCACATATAATCATTTCGAAATGGATGACATTTACTGTTGATACTTTTACCATGTCATGGCACAGTTTGTTCAAAATCCATCATCAGAGTTCAGTTGCAAGTATACGTTCAGGCATGTCAAATACATGTAGAGCAGATAAACTTGAACCCTTTTTATGGTTTAAGTTTTGGAAAGAGTTCAGGTTAAAGACTTCTTTAATGACAGATTTGTAGGAATGCAGAATAGAAGACATAGCATGATTTTGCTTGTCTCAAATAGGCCTACACAGACAAATCTTTAAGACATAGTGCCTTCAAGCTCTTAGAGTTTGAATTCTTTCCCAACTAGCTTTACATATGTTACTTATATAATAAAGTTCTCCAGTTCATGTACTTAGTAATTCTATGTGATACCACTAACCACTGTCACTGTCACACCAAAGATTTAGTGCTTGAAAAGAACTGAGAATGATATAGAGTAGACATTCTGTGCTGATTACTGAGGCTGTTTACTACTGTATACGCTGTTATTTTCGCAAGGGTTTAATTTTCGCGAATTTCGCGAATCGCAGCTGGACCACGAATTTAACAACACGCGAAAATGTCGCCATACACTACGCTAATAGTGCACTTACAATAGCCTCGGTGTCACATCGTGAAAACAACATCTCGCGAAAATGTCCGTGACCTCCTCATTCGCGAAAATATCTGTACGCGAAAATTACAGCTTATACAGTATTACTGTTTATTAGTTTTAAACATAAGAAGGATGTTATCCTTGTGGTGATGTATTAGCTGCTGTACTTCTCTACTGCACAGTGGATCATTGACGCCACAAAGTGTCATTGATATCTTGGTGTTTTGAACGGATGTACCATCACGTGTTATGATGTCTTGAGGGGTAAAACCAGGATCTCTTGGAAGTAGATGTATGATATTCAAAAGGATATGGAGCAATTTGTGCTGGTCTGCATTCATGGTGTCAGGTTGACACTTCACTGTGTATACATGTACCTTCCTGAATTTTTTTTTTTTTTTTCATGTGGCTCTACCATCTAAAATGTTTTCCATGTACCTCTTCCTCCTCCCTTCTATAATGCTGAAATAATATCTTTTTGTCATTGTTGTCATTGTGCGCAGTATGCAGTCTAGCAGTGATTTTTCTGTCTTGTACATTACTTCTGTGTGCTATTTATACATGTACATGGCTGGGAGTTTACACCATGGACAGGTAGGCCATGTTAAACACAGTGCACATGTGTTGACAATTCGTGATCTCAAGCGTTCGAGACAGGTCGAAGAAAGAGCAAACGACAAGTGATGGCTCTTTTTTTTTTACTGTCTGGAACGTGGAAAGTGGAGATTGTTCTGAAAGTTTGTGAAAGGAGGGACTGTGTCGGGACTCCCTGGGTAGCGACATAAAACCCTGAGCCCGAGGCTAGTAAACACAGTTACTACGCCTACAAGTCTCCTGGTGAGGTCTTGACAAGTTGCAGGCAGTGCCAACGTGGATGTCTGCATCTGGGACCAAGCCACAATGCGAACTGGTGCTGTGCAAAATTGTGTCACTAGCAGCCATGCAGGCTATAACATGGAGTAATATTAGACTCGGATTAGAAACCAAAACACACACCCGAAGCTGTAAGACACGTGCTTCTGGCTGGTAACAATATTGGAGCTTGGTAGTGATGAAGCTGCCAGTGTTATTGAATCCTTGAAGCATGTAGATGATAACAGTTCCAGGAATATGTAATGTATTTATGATGAGGTCATTTGTTTCGGTTAGATATTCATAACACACAATGATTTCAAGGAGCAAACTACATATTTAAATTTACACAGGCATATTATTATTTTTTTAAATAGATAAACTTGGCATCATTCCCATATGTTCTTTGGGTTTGTGTTTGTATTTGGAGAATAATTACTTCTTTGCTTGTATTCAAAGATGTGTCTAATTCAGTGTGCTTCATATTTTTGCAATTTCCATTCAGGGTTATTATTGTGACAACCCCAAAAAGAACTTCAGCATTTGTTCTTCTCTATATAAGGGATGTGATTGTTTTTACTGCACACTTGTCATACATGTGAGGATGGTTAGTGAGACCCCCTCTCATATTTCCAAAATCTAGGATTGAATGTTGGTACACTATGATGAATTATAGAGAGAACCAAGGTGATGATGTCACAGTCTTTTGTTCTAGCCTGGCTTGGAACCAGGTGTGAGCATGGTTCGTTACAATTGTGTTCACAGATATTCAGGCCAGGTGAGGTTGTTAAGCACCAGTTTCCATGGTGATGAAAGGCTATGACATCACGCCTTGATAATATTGTCAACATCAATTTTTCTTGTCAGCTTCCCAATGTGTTTTGAATGTAGGAAACATGTTGGTGTTCCAAGTCAACCTGAATAATCATAGTCAGAGGACAAAAATGAACAAGTATGTGTTCGGGGGGGGGGGGGGGGAGATTGATAAGATTTCAATGCGATGTTCACATTAATCCTCTTTCCTGTCTGATGAGTGATTGTCATGAGTTTGACGAACTTTGAGACAATGCCAAGAAAGAACAGGTTCTCAGTGTATGCCTTTCTCTCTATCCCAACCCTCCTCACCCGAATTTCTCAGAAGTTGAACAGCAGTGTTTTTGAAGGAGAATGACTCCTACTGTTTTGATGTGATGCAGCCGAGGCGGATCTCCTAAATTATTTGCCATCAGATGCCAACACATATGTGAAATAGCTGATGTTTATTTACAAATTAGAAACTATGTAAGTGAGATCGTGGGTTAATGACATCGTGACATCATTAGAAAAACGATAAAGTATCCAAGGGAGCATTTGTCACCTTACTTCTGGTGCAGAAATATTAAGGTTTCCAAACAACTTTCAAGGAGTTTTGGGCAGTTGATAAATGCAAAGCTGTTTTGATTAGTATAGGGTTAGAAACATGTTTCTGAAATGCCCAAAAAAGTGCAATCAGAAATGCGTTTGAGCCAGAGATGCATTTCTGCAGAGTTGATAAATGCAAAGTCGTTTTGAAATGCATATACTCGGACCTGCCTACCCCAACTACTGCATAATGGGGCTGCACAGTGACAAGGCCTCCCAATCGACTCACGACAGAGTTGATAAATGCAACAAATTGAGAAGCGCAATCCAAAAGGCATTTGCAAACATGTTTTGATAGTAGGTATTAAAGCATGTTCAAATATGGGAATATTGCTAAATGCAGCCAATGTACGTTTAAAACTAGTGAAATGTTGCACAACCCTCGGATGGACTCGAACATGTGTATCTCAAGGGCAGTCTCTGGACTTGATATACTGTGTGTGATCTTGTGGCTGGTACTGTACATTTTGACAGACATATCACAATCCATTGCAATCGCTGTGTTTGTCGTGCTGTCACAATGTACTCAGTAATTCAATATAAGGATACAAATGCTACATGGAATAACCATTGAATGAACTAACTAAAAGGGAAAAGAAATACAACCCTAAGTATAGCAGCTGTACTTTGTGAGGAAGAGAGCTGTGTCTCGCTCACTGTCTTGCCGAGTGTGTTGTACTATGTGTAAAAGCATTAGAATTGTTAGCACCAAGTCGGTATCTCTGAAATGGCGTAGTGAAGGAGATGATGATAGCTTCAACATGATTTCCTAATGATTCATTTCTTTTGATTGGTCCCCGTGGCGGCATCCGATAATGACTGGGAATTGTGAGAGAGTGCGAGAAATAATTCATCACCAGATAAGTCTGCACTCCCTTATCACCTTTGCCTAGAGAGAGGAGACAGGTATCCCCCTTATTCCTGGCCCTGATTGATTTTCCTTCCGTCACAATGCGTGTCCGTATAAAAACCTCTAAAGCTTCGCTCTTTTGTGGTCCAAAGATGTTGCCGCTACCACAATGATATGTGAAGCTTGGAATATTGAATGAACTTAACTGTGGCATTGAATTTATCACAGCTCAGATCCCCCTTAAAAAAACAAAACAAAACAAAAACAAAACAAAAAACAAAAAACAACAACAACAACAACTCATGATTAATAATATAATATAATATAATGCAATGGCTTCTGTGGTATGAAACAAACTGCTGATTTTGATTGTATTTTGTGCTGATGAGTCAGCTGATGCAGAGTTTTGTTTTGTTTTGTTTTGTTATGTTTTGTTTTGTTTTTTTGGGGGGGTTTCCCATATGGCATATGCCTTTCTTTTCATTTTTGAATACTAATTTTTTGTTTTTATAATCAAAATTTTGAGTTTCAGTCCAGTAGCTAGTGCAGTGCCGTTACATAGATCTATGCCATTTCTCCCATTCACATTGCCTGAAAGCTTATGAAGAATATTGTCCTGTCATCATTGTAGTGAAATAGTGGGCTTTTAGTTTGGTTGCCTTTAGGTTGTCTGAGTCATATTTAAGTTTCATCCTGTGTAGTGAAATACCAAAAAGAGCCTTTCTTTTTTAATCTATTGCCCTCAGGGCTTTTGCGAATACCTGTAGTAGTTTGTCTCCTCAATATTTTGGCCGTCTCTTCATTTGTGGGTTCCCAATTTGCTGTTTGTGTGATACCTTCCCAATTTACTGACAGACTGACAATGTGTCCAATGAGGCTTCAACTTTCTGATGATTTGGCAACAAGAAAAGGAAAAGTTCTTGGAAGCACTTCCGTAAAGTTTCTTTGTTAGTTGAGGTTCAGTTGAGATGACACCAAGTATTCCTTTGTGTTCCTCACGTGACCATGACTTCGATGAAAAATAGATATACTCAATGACTTATCATGTGTGAGTATAATGAACCTATTACTGCTCCAGTCTTTCCAATTACACAGTGCGAGAGGAGAGGGACAGGTATTAGAATGAAAAAAAAAAAGAAAAAAAGAAGAATGAAAACAGAAAACAAAAACCAGACATTCGTACTGGCAGTGGAGAGCTTTTCACTGTAATGCGATTTGCTTCCAGTGTGCCTGCCGTTGCAGCAGCCGCCACCGCCCGATAATGAGATGCTTATTACTTTTGGCGCAGTGGATGATTATTTGTCGTAGTTGGTAGATTCGTTGTTGTTGTCGCACAAATGCTGAAAGCCACCTCAGTCATGTGAGCTAGGGAGCATATACATAGGTCTCTCTTCCCCACACTTCGGGGGAGTCTGAGGTGAAGGTCATTGTCAAAGTAATAGCAACAAATTAGACAGATGAGCCCCAAAACAGTGGACAGATCACACATTTCACTAGCTGTCATTGAATCAAAACATACATATCATTAACACATAACATTTTGTGGACGCCCTGGACATGAAGGTTTTATGTTTAGCTGAAATCGTGAAATATAAAGGATTTATCCCAAGGGGTAAAAAGTTAATGTCAGATGATACATAGAAACATATATGTTTCTATGTATCATCTGACATAAACATAGTCTCTGGTCAGTGAAAATCTGATCAAATCATACAACAATGAAATATTTGGTTTACTAAGATTCTATATCATTGTGGTTCCTTAAAATTTGTCTGTTTGGTTTCCCTTTGTAATACTCCTCCTTACTTTGGACCTCAAAATGCTTGATCAAGCTCGCCTTTCTTTGGAAGCATGTTGTAAGACTAGGCAGTAATATCTCCCAAACCAGAAAGAATGAAAATGGCTAATGTTCTATTTGTATATGAAATATTCTTTTAAGTTTCCATGCCATGCACATGACAAAGTTTCTAGGTCAGAGTGTGGTTTACACAAGCAGCATAACTTTCATAAAATAAGCTTTCCTTATGAATATTTTCAAGCCTGTTCAAATATTCAACAAGTTACGGCAATTTTGATGGCTCCTTGTGCAATAAAAACGGGGTATTGATCACAAGGCTGCTAAAGATAAGTACAAGTACAGTGTAGTTAAGCATGTCATATCTACTCAAGATATCTTCCTAACTATTTTGCCTCCAGAAAGAGGAATATAATCCCCTTACATCCGGGTATAGATTATGCTTCATATTTACGAGGTAATATAGGGGATGATAACTTTGCTAAGTTCTGGTCCATTTTGAAACTTTGCAGTGGCTTAACTAACTAGATGATAAATGTAGCAGAATTTATTATTTTATTATCTCGTTAAAGTGCAGAGTGAAAGAGACAAAACCAATCTGAAGTTTTGATTATGGAAAAAAGGCCTGTAGGAAACTGCGTAGTGTCTGAATAGATTCCTAATGGCTAGATTATGTAGGTAATTAATCCCCATGTGTTTATTAGGACACTGATGGATATGAGCCATGAGTGAATTCTGAGTACAGGCAAATACACGTATATGCCATAGAAACGTATTGGAAAAGTCTGCCTACATGTTGGGATTGGGAACAATGCTTTCGTGTGAGATTCTTTTCAAAGACATGAAAGGTGACTCTAGGGCCCCACTTCATAAAAAGTTGATATGATAGCAACTCTTGCTGGAATGGCAATTGTCATGGTAATGACAAGAATCGAGCTTCCTGATTGGCTATTGCTATGGGAAGTTGCTATTCCAACAAGAGTTGCTATTATATCATTGTGAAATTGGGCCCAGAAGTCTGATTACCAGAATTCATCCTGAAACACATCTTTACCAGATCAAAAAATAAAAAGAAATTAAGAGATTTGATGTGGGAAATAAGCACTATGTGGAGGTGTTTCTTTATTTCAAAAGATTTACACGTATCAACTTTCAAGGACATTAAAGAAAAAGGTATCGTACAGGTTTGTTAATGGAATTCATTTGCCATGGAAATTAAACTTTCTTTAATACAAGCCAGGTATTCAAACTCCTAGGAATGATGATAGTGTTCTCTGGTTTTCCTTCTGAGTTTTTTTTCTTCATTTTCTTTCTTTCTTTCTTTTTTTAAAGGGGGGGGGGGTGGGGTTGAGTGGTGAAAAAGAGACCTGGGGGCTGTTTCATCAATTTAGTCAGCCTTGACAAGTTGTCAGTATCTGCCAATTTCAGTAAAATCCTTGGTTTTGATTGGTCGAGAAGCTCTGGTCACTGACTGTTGCTATGGTAACTGTCGGAGACTGACAACTTGTCAGTGCTGACTAAATTGATGAAACACCCCCCTGATTGTGAACATGGAGACATTTGTGGTAGTGAAGGTACGTCCGCAGCAAAGGTTTTTAGTCATGACTTGATGGATATTACATTTGAGTTCACGCCTGAGTTGGTATTACCGAGGTGTAAAAATTAGTTTCTAAGAAATAAAAAGAGAGAGTGTGAGAGAGAAAGATGGTGTTGAGCAGAGCTGAGAAATTGTGCTTGTAAAGAAGAAACTCACTGTGGTGATAGACAGCCTAGCAGTTCCAGCCATACTATTGCATGCAGTGAAATATATGAAGTACTTTTAAGTGATTGCTGAATATTACAAATTAGAAGGGAAGTGATTGGCAATGACACCTTTTTTTTTCTGAAATATCCCATTCAACCTCATCCAATATGAACATCCATCTGTAATCAAAGTGACATAATAACGTGTGTTTGATGGAAAATATAAGGTTATGGTACCATTCACTCATGCTGTTGAAAACAGTGACAAATTGTCAGTCTTCTTTAAAGCTTAATTCCAAAGAAAGAAGTCATATTTTTGTGATATCAAAACAGTAATTGTACTTCCAGATGGCCAGATAAATTCGACTAGTGCTCTCTGTACGGGCAAAGACATTCTCCCTCTAGTGAAGACAGATGTTAGCATGAAACGTGGACACTTCTTAGTCGGCATTTCAACGTGGCAGCCATGCTTCATTTGTTCACGTGCAGATGTAACGGACGGCAGATTCTGCATAGGAAGGGTGCGGTCTTTTCATGAGAGATTTACTTTTTTTTATCGTGATTTTCCTTTTGTGGCAATCATGTGCAATAGTGCTGTCATGCAGCTCATGTCATTGCTCCTCTGAAGAGGAATCATTTGTATGTTTAATTTCTCTACCTGCAGGCTGTACCACCATTTTTCTTGCGGGCCAAACTGCCATCTTATCTGGACGAGAGCCCTCCCTGTCACTATCAGTGCAAATTACTCCCCCTTCCCCCCCCCCCCCCCTCCACCTGGTGATGTCATCACATCATCACAGATGCATATTTCAGTCCACTCCACACCCCCTTCCTTTCCCATTCAAATTTGCAGAGAAAATGAGAATCAGAGAGCAGTAATACATACAGACAAACAAAAAAGTGTATTTTGTTTCTGCATATGAATTCATACAAATATCACCTATAATTGCTGAGGTTTTTTATGGATCCTAAAATAACGTCTTGTTTCTGATACTGAAATATGCTAGGCAATTTAATTCCCTGGAATTTATACTGTGGCTTTTTCCCCCCAAGGAAAACATCATGCCCTTCTGTTAAAGCTTATATATTTTTTTTATATTCTATATGATCAAGCATTTGAGCTTTTGTCTCCACTTCCTGTGCATATCATGTGTCACATCCAGTTGTACTCCACTGCCCCACTTGTTACTATCTGTAAAAATGTTGGTGTTTAAAACTCATATTGCATCACATTCTGATTCTGAACATGTTGTTAGACATGGCGATGCTGTTGCTGATATGCCATATCACCGTCATTAAAGTGTTATAACCACTACCATTAAATTGACTTGGAACACACATATTCAATTAAGTGCTTTCAGAGTGAGAAATTGCGTGTAATATTTGCTGAAAGTGCACAGTGTGTTTCTCAAATGGCTCACTAAAGCCCACTAGTACACGGCTGATATTGGGCTCCGAAAGGGAGGAAAATTTGGACTGCACATCATAGTGTGGCCAGTGTGCTTGAAAGTTAGGCAGCAACCAGCTGTATTAACCCGTTGAAGACGAGTCCCGAGTATACTCAGACAGGTGTCTATGGGAAATGTTGCAGCAAAATCAAATCGTCCTGAATGGGTTAAAAGATAAAACAAGGTTAGATTAGGACATTCTCTTGAGATCTGCACTGGGTGACATCAGCTTGTTGTACTTGACTCCTAACCACTCCCCCCTCCCCCAACCCGTCACGACCAAATCCATGTACTAACAGACAGACAGACAGACAGACAGACACACACACACACACACACACACACTTATATTACCCTCACCCACCTTGTAACCAGGACGAAGTCGTGCCATTCACCCACCAATCTAGCTCAATTATCAAGTGGCTGGAAGGGCTATACCTCTACCAGTGGTATGTTCTCTGTTGATGTCACTAGGTAATCACAGCAAATTAATGGTGGCCAGACCTCATAATAGTAAAAGACACTTTCCATAGTATCATGCAACACCGCCTTTGCATCCGTACACCTCCTGCATATGTTTAACCCACAAGATCACATTATGGCAGGGGATTGAGGGAAGACGTGCCACAGTGGGGATTAATTATGTGGAGGCTATGCTTGGTTGATAACAATGATTTTAAACTGAAACATTCATACATATCTTATGCAGGAGTGTACTACTTGTTTTATTTGTGTATAATCCTTTGATGAATGTGGGTATTCCCTATAAATTGACAGTTTGCTAAGAACGATGGAAGCTTCAGTGAAATACTACTAGAACAATGGCAATAACAACTACGTGTACAATAATTGCTACTACTAATACTACTACTGATGACAATGATAGTATAAATAATATAGATAATGATAAGAATGATTATTATGTGAAGAAATATAGGAATTGTTTTTTTACATGCATGATTGTTATATTATCATTATTGTGATTATGATTATTAATTCATATTAACTCATCATCATCAGTAATAACTTGGATATATGCAAACGAAGCCTTAAACAATCACAGAACATGAACTGCGCACAAACTGCTTACTGCAGATCACAGTTTTTGTGATCCTGGACTGTTTTTGCCACAATTAAAAGTCAAAATAACTATAGTATATATAGTATAAACTGAATGCCTATATGGAGATCGTTGAAACATTGTGTAGAAATGGCCTTGAGTGCAAGTCAATCAGTAAATGCCAATGCATTGATCATGCTATCGTGTATAGCCCTGATAATGATGATGATGATAATAATAATAATAATAATAATAATAATAATAATAATAATAATAATAATAATAATAATAATAATGATAATGATAATGATAATGATAATGATGATAATGATAATAATGATAATGATAATGATAATGATGATAATGATAATAATGATAATAATAATAATAAAAATGATAATGATAATGATAATGATAATAATAATGATAATCATAATAATAATAATGATAATAATAATAATAATACCTAATAATACATAATAAACTGATAATTTTGCAGCTTTATGTCAAAAGCCTTGCTTATCATACAAACCCTTAGAGTGAGTGCTACATGTATGCACTAAAAGGGCAAAGAAAGAGAGGGAGTGAAAAAAAATAAAGAAGGACAACAATATCACAATTTTTTTTTAGGTCAGTAGGCCTATATTGTTGTAGAGTGTAGCAATGGTAGAGTACATATTGTACCTGTACAGCATTCACAAGTAGGTATAATGTGTGGACATCATCAAGTTGATTTATGAAGATTAAGTGTGATTGATGGACCTTGCAAGATTTCCGGTAGAAAAAGGGAGGACTCTGATGCTTTGTTGACCCTTTGTGTTTTCTTTCACTAAAATCCTGAGAACTTCCTTCCTGAAGCAGATTTTTACAGTATTTTATCACCATGGTACCAGTGCCAATGTTTGGCTGGTTTTTAAAAATGTGAAAATACAGAAGAAAAAGGAAGGAAACAAAGCAACAACACATGCCTTCAAAAAACCAGTGTCTGTTTCATTGCCTGTGGAATACTGAGTAGTATCTCTCAACAACCGTGAACTTTTGATAATATGTGGAGATTTCAACACTTTCAGCACTGACTATGTAAATACCAGTGCATAGATAGACTTGTGTACATATAGTGCTGTCTGCTTGTTTGTTTTTTGGTCCAGGTAAATTGGCACTGTTTGTGGTAACCCATTCACAGTCAGTATGAATATGACATTCATCTATGACTTCTCTCCAGAGAGCAAAAATTGTAATTACTGAAAAATTTTAGCTTTTACAATGATTATATCACTGTATATCATTGTACGTCATATCCCCATTTATGTTACAGGCACACTTGCCATAAGTTTTCTACTTTTAGAAAAGTGCCCACAGCACATTCAAATTGATCACATTGTTGTGTGTATACCTTCGTAATTTGTTTGCTGGAAATAAATGTCATTGAACTGAAAGAGTGAACTAAATCATATCTCCAGTTTTAGTACTTATCATATCATGTCCATGACTAGAAGTTTTCCATATGAAACCAAACACAGGTTTTCTCTGCAGTTCATCTTTTTTTTTTTTTTAATGATTACTTTCAGAGTCACATAATTCTATTTCTTCTTTCTTGTTTTTATTTGTATACTGTCATATTTCCACATCTTCTTGTCTCTCTTTTTTGGGGGGAGGGGAGGGGGGGGGGGGGAGGGAACAGTGTATTCCAAGGAGGGAGACCTGCAGAGTGTATTTCCAGACTGTTTTTACAGAGACAGCGTAATTTGATTGTCCTCTCACACACAAACTTAACATCATCAAAATGGGAGGGAATGTCTATACCATTGGTAGTGTGGATGAACAAAAGGCCACTCACAATGGCAGTTCATGTTTACAAAGACTATGATGTGCATAAAAATTGTCTCATGTTTGTTCCTGCATGAAGTCGCAAAATACTGGGTGCAATGTATGATGGATGCAATATATTTCTCACCGAGTAGGGTGTTGTCATACCTGTGGTCTCTGGGGACCAAATACATGTGTATTTCCCTTGCTTCGGAGCAAAGTATACCATGTTTTATTGCACATTCGAACATTGGATTTTGCCAAAATGTATGTTTTTATGTGTCTGTGTCTGTGTGTATGTCTGTACGAATGTCTGTGAGTATGTGCATCCATGTGTCTCGTGAGACATGCCTACTGTGCTTGCAAAAGGCCAGATGATAAAAGCAGATCCATCACACTTTATTCTTTGCAAAGACACCGCCATCCAGCCGATGGATTCGCAATTCGTGTTCAAATTGCTTGAGTGGTATTGTCTAGACACATTCACACACACATACACATACACACACACACACACACACACACACACAAGGGGGGGGGGGATATGTATAATTTACGCATTGAATGCACAAGACAGACAACAATAGCAGCGCCCACCAAAATGGAAATGTACATGTTTCTCCGAGTCGGAGACATTCAGACATATAAATGATTGCTACGTGCTAGTGAGATATGCCCACTGTGGAAAAGTGGACTCTAAAATCATGCCTAGCTTGATCAAAATATGAGGGTATTTAAATGGAAAGAATCATATTATCAAGGAGCTGTGCAGTGCCTCAGTGTAGAGCTGAAAGTAAAAGTATGCTCTTGGAATTTTCTAACTGGAATATTAAATATGTACTACTGCTATTGTAGTACTGTGCCATGTGTCTCTATCAAAGTATTTTGTCTTAGTGCTGTGTCTCCTTTTTATTCCATGTGACAGCATAGACATTATATTTTACATTGTTCAGTGACATCACAAACAGAGATTCCAACCATAAGCATTCCGTAAACGCGAGATTCTCTCATCTGGATCTCGTAGCAAGCAAACTGGGCACTTCTGATTTGCGCAAACATGCCAATATTGCATGCTGTGATGCGTAACGCACACACAAGCGCAAAGCACGATGTCCCTTGCGCCGAGGGTTGTTGATGCTCTCCAGTGCTATCTTGGTCTTATTTTTTAGTATATCGATTATGACATAGATTAAGTTGAGTGGGAGAAGGCTGAATTTTGAGCGGTAAAAATCACAGGTGTGGTGGGATGAATTTAAACTTAAGTGGGACATTTAGAGTTGCTGGATAAAGAATGTTGTACAAAAATTCTCCCTGACACAAGCTTTAGTCAATATGAATCCTGGTACAATGATTTTGAATTGGAGACCTTTATCATCTGATGCAGTCCAATGAAAGATAGGGGTTTGGGGAAGAATCTAGTTTTTGGAATCATGTTCTTATGACAAAGACGTGAACATGTGTGTATGAGACTATGTTTGTAGTGGATTTTATGGAAAATGGTGATTCATTTCATTGACGATTAACC
Source organism: Diadema setosum (assembly GCF_964275005.1). Taxonomy (NCBI): domain Eukaryota; kingdom Metazoa; phylum Echinodermata; class Echinoidea; order Diadematoida; family Diadematidae; genus Diadema; species Diadema setosum. The sequence goes on from NC_092689.1 coordinate 36,906,174, forward strand.
CAGTGATCACTACAACATTTTCCATTTTCAATGTATAACTCATACATATATTTGGTTAATTATCTGTACCTAGATATCCAGTGCACAAACAATTCTAATCACTCAAAGATAAATACTGGCAGCAAAATTTTAAAGATGACAGGTAGCTCCTCATAGAATGAAGAAAGATTGTTGGATTTGTGTGTAGTGATGATAGTGCTACCCAATGTTGTGGTTTGAAATGCAATTGTAGGTACTGTGAAGTCTCCAAGAGTAATTTTCAATTAATTGTAGCGATGATGGTGAAATAATAAGAGCTTATTAATATTATAAATGGTAGTGGTTGATTTTAGGTAGTCAAGTGCTTTCTCTCTTATTTTGAGAGAAATCTTTCTAATTTGACTCGAATCAATCAAGGTACCAGCAACTTGAAAAATATGAGCTGCATACATGTTACCACAATCAATTACCGTATTAAAAAAAAGAAAGAAATGGTACCGGTAATCACTAATTGCTTCAAGACAGTGAAAGTGGCTGGATGCACCATACCCAATGTTTTCTATTGAAAGTAATGTTGGAATGAATCATTCAGTTAACAGTTTGAATAATGTGGTGATATTTGTTCATTAATCTCTTAATAGTGGCAGCAGTACTCTCGAAACATTTTCTGTACTGAAGTATTTTGTTATTGTCGTAGAGCCCAGTAAAGTTTGACAGTACTGTCTGAAATTCAGCCACCACAATGTGAAACAGTTTCTTAAAGGGCAACCTTATCAAGGAGCAAACTTTGTAGGCTCCTTAACTCTCACCCCACTTCTTAGTAGATGACTGCAGATACAGCCAAGATCTGAATGTAACTCTGTCCTTGAAGCTCATTACTTCACATATCATTATTCCTGAAAAATACAAAAGACCCAACAAGCTTGATGTAATACGCTGTTTTGAAACCAATTAATGTTGCAAGGAGGTCCTGTGATATGTAATTGCAAAGTGACACTGGAGTGTTGACCAGAGCACTGTAAAGTGCTCTATTTCTGAAACAAATTACCCTATTTCAAGACCTTTTTCAATGTGAATGAACCCTTTGGCAATCTTCTCACCTTTCCACAGTGTCCCCCTAAGTATACACCCTTGTTAGCTCATTACCCACACTTGCCTTAATCTGTTCTATCTCTGGCAATCCCTTCTAACAATAACCACAGTTTATTAAAAGACCAATCAATGGAACTGGGCAAATAGATTTGACCTTAAATGACCCTTTCCAATAAATGTGCTATAGTGTGTTGGAGAGCTGGTCTTCACATTCAGACCCATTCTGGCATTTCACGGCAGTGACCATTTTGAGTTGCAGTTTATCAGCTATAGTGCTCCACATTGGAAGATTTGATTTGTTTATTTTTGTGGTCCTTGTGCTTAACAAGAACCATAGATTTGAAATAATGTAGGCCTACTGGTATGTTACCAAATGTCAAGGAAAAATCAAAAATATTGGGAGATATTTCAGTGAGTGCAAAATATTAAACTTTATCGACTTTGACATGAAATGCAGCATCACAAAGTATCTTATTTGTTTCTTTCTGTATTTTTTAAGGGTTTTGTATTTTTATTTCATACCCCTGTTTAAAGGGACTTTACAGTACTGGTTGAGGTGGGAATTCATGTTTTGAACATTCCTAAGTGAGATAATGAAAAGCCTCTTAGGAAATATGAAAGAGCATGTAATTTTAAGAAGGATTCAACGTTTATTGATGAAAATTGGTTTTCAAATGGCTGAGATATCAAAGAAAAGTGCTAATAATAAAAGGCGACATGCCACAACTTTATTAGGGTCTCTTTGTTTCACCTTGTTTTTGGATATCTCAGCCATTTCAAAACCAATTTTCATCGAATAAACTTTTGATGTATACCCCTTAGAATTGCATGCTCTTTGACATCCATAGAATGGTTTCTGAATATCTCGCAAAACGTTAAAAGCTAAATCCTTATCTCGACCAGAACTGTACACACCCTTTAAGATTTGCTTTGTGTGTGTGTGTGTGTGTGTGTGTGTTTTAAATATGATGGGTGTGTTGCAACATTTTGTCATCCCCTGTACATGTGCTGCCTAGAACTCTGATGCACGCTTGTACAGTACAAGGATGTAACTTTCCATGGCACTTCCTTGATGAGTTCAAAGAAAACACAGAGAAAAGTGCACGCATTGCCCTTTCGTGTAGGTCGTATTCCGTGCTAGTTTAGCTGATGCCATAACATGATTTTGACCCTCTCATATTTTATGTAGGATGTCAGGGTACCAGTATCATCTTTGGCAAGTACTATACACTATACATGATGTCTCTCCCTCTACCCACCACACTCTTTTCCCTTCCTTCAAGGGCAATAAGCCTATGCTTTCTTACCATTCAAATTTAATCGGCAGGTTTGTTTACATTCCATTTTGGGTATCATACAGGTGAAATTAGTGTTGATGTTTTTGTTTCTTTTATTTTTCTTTTTTCTTTTTTTTTTCTTTGGTCTAGAGTGGGCTAGAATAAAGCCTCTTAGTGCTGGTAAATTGCTCAAATTTCAGTGAGGTATGGATGGGAAAAGACTAACATTAATCACTTAACACCTCATTGGCCACTGGCTATACCATCATTATAGTAGCTCATGCTTCTTTACCTTACTATGGTTGGACTCAGCTGTTGGAACATGTTTGAATACCTGGGATGGATTCAAAATATGTCCCTTTATAGTCAGTAATTCTATGATACTATTTATTCTTACAGTTTGTTTCTACAGTGCTGTGGTGTTCATCATTCCATGCAGTGCTTGTTTTAATTCTTGAGTGTGTAATACTCTTCTTTTTCATTGTGTGTAATCTGCTATAACTGTAAAACAGATTTTCTGATTGCATTCTTGACCTAGGACCGCATTAGCCCAGGGGTTGTTTCATAAAGTTGTTCTTAAAGTTATGAACGACTTAAGAACAACTGGTGTTCAGTTCTTGTACTGAATTATTGAAATTCTGATAAAGCACATCAGAACATAATCCAGTCGTTCTTAAGTAGTTCGTAACTTTAAGAACAGCTTTATGAAACGCCCCTCAGGAGTGACAAAGTTTGTATTGGTCACATCAGGCCAGTATGATTGAGATACGCACAAATGAATGTAGAAGTAAATTATTTTGTCAATTAAAATCCAATTTGTTAGGTTTCAGATGATGATTGTGTTGATGTTGTATTGTCTTATTTTTGATAATGATACAAGAATGATTCACTGGTCTTTGAACTTTTTGAGATATTGTGTTCTCAACATTTTCCGAATCGACGAATAAAAAAAAAAAAAGTGGAAAAAAATTCTTACAAATACAAGAGATAATCCATGATGCCATACTAGCGGATCCGGTAGTAAAATGAAGAGATGTATCACATCACAAGCAGTGTCAAAAGATAAGGATGCAGGTTATCATAAGCAGCTTGTGCCATTAAAAGTGAGGTGCGCACCTGTCCGAGATGATAAAGGATAGGTGAGCAGATCAGAGAATCCTTCACAAGTAGCTGTGTTACCAGATAAAACACAGCTTTATTCTGTGCGTTGTGCCAAAGGAAGATCAAATTCTTTGATGTTCTGACTCTGATGATCAGATTCATTTTATCAGCTGCATATAAAGCTGTTTAAAAAGAACAATATTTGGATGGTAAATGGGTAGGATTTCCTAAAGTTTGTGAAGTCTTTTGACCATTCAATACAAATGCATCATTGTAGAGATCGCCACCAAAGATCAGTTGAGACATTACTGCATGTTGCTTGAATTTCAAGATTTCCTTGATTCAAACAGTGGTCCCATCGATATAACTGTTACTTGCGTACCAAATCTTGTTGACAAATTTACGAAAGAGGCATTGTAAAGACACCCTTATGCGTTTGTTTTTGTGTGTTTCTGTGTTTGTGTGTCACAGAAAGAGATCCAAGCATGCACATGCTTATTTCACCTAGCCCCTCCCTCCCCCCCCCCCCAACACCCGATGGGAGACAATTTTCTATTTGACACCTCCTCTTGCAAAGCTGGTATCTCGCCTGCAGCATCTTGCACTTTTTTGTGCAGGTGAAGTTCAGCGGAAATGATCGCGAGGAGGGAAGAAAGAGCGAGGGGGGGGGGGAAACGGAAACACATGGACGTTTCGTTGCTGGGTCGGTCTGACTGCTGGTCATTTTTGCCTTGAGAGCCCGTGGGCACTGCTTCTCTGGGTCTGTGAGCCAGGTGTTAGAAGGATTTATTTGAGCGGCCCCTCTAGATTTTTTTTTTCTTTTATTGTTATCATTATTATTATTGCTCTCTACGCTTTGTCCTCTCCCTCCTCCCCCCCCCCCCCCCCCACCTCTGTCTGTCCAACCATTCAGTCGGGTCTGAATGCCCTCTGCAAGATTGATCAGTAGGAAGTCAATGATGTAGTTGGGACTGATTTCCAAGAGCTGTTCGGAGCTAAATATATCTACTTTGCGTGTGTCGCCTCTCAGATGGTGATCAGTCACCCTTTTGTGCTGAGTCGAGAAGAGTAAATTTGCGGGAGTAGACGTGAATTTGGTGAGTAGAAGTGGCAATGAATTAGTTACAAGTCTACCCCCCCCCCCCCATATACTACTCTCTTCTGTTGTTGTTGATGTTGTTGTTGTGTGATCATCAGTCATGGTGCTGAGTTTGATTTGTAGCCGTTCTCTGCAAGCATGTTCTCAGACGTGCCCAGAATGAATATTTTAGATCACGCTTGTCTGCAGATTAAGAATGGAAGTGGGGTTGTTCTGCCATCGTGAATGGCCCGGTGAGGTCAAGCGGTGGGAGACAGCAGTAAGGAAAAGTGCACGAGTCTCCTCTGTGGAAGTAAAAGCAAAAACGAATGGACCTGCTTTGTGCGTAGATGGTGCGTACGTGTATGTGAAACACATCGGCGTTGTGTGTGTTATGCAAATGTTGACATTAAAGCCACAGAATGTAAAGCCACAGAATGTACTGCGTAATGCTGGCTGAGCGATTTGCCAGGAGAAGCATCATGGAGCAGTGAATGCATCCTCACTTTACGTTAAGGGCAGTTGATGTCATATGTTCCCTTAATTGACGGAAGCAAGTGTGATGTGCATTGGAGGATATCTCTTTATCGTAAGAAGGACACTTTAGGCAGAGGCATTGCACAGGTCTGCCTTCCAGATCTTCGTTGCCTTCCAGGAAATGCTCACTCATACTGTACAAAACTGAAACATCAAGAATGTATTAGTACAGGGGCATATGTGCAGCCACCAAGCTTTCTGCAATATTTTGTCTGCTTTTGCTTCACAAGGTCATTTGAAATACTATTCCTCATTTGACTACAAATACAGCTCTTCTTTTCTTATGAATCTGAGAGTTTCAGAATATAGACTACTAGTACAATATCCTATTTAGTATGCATATGGGACTAATATGAAAGCTCTGTTATACAAGCTAGGTTCACACAACATTTCTAATCTTTATGATTAATTCGACTTTGAGAAGGCGATTTTTGCTTGCTCTGTTCTTTCGATTTTCCGAGACTACACGTACCTTTTGCCATTTTGTACTGAGAGCATACCATCTTACTTTTGATTTAGTAACTCTTCTTTTAACTCCTCATAAAGACAAAATGCAAGTTCTAGTTTCATTCTATTAAAGCATCCACGATGAGTGACCATGTGAAACAAAACCCACAGAAAGCTGTCTAGTTACTGTAAAACAAGATATTTTCTGAAAAGTAGATGGCTATTTGGGACTTTCTAGTACTTGCATAGGTAGTTCCTTATCTTGTTCTAGTACTTGCATAGGTAGTTCCTTATCTTGTCTAACTCTAACTACTGGCATACATTAAGCCCCACCAGACCTGTAGAGGGAGATAACAACAAAGAACCTTATTAATAAAGCTAATCCTAACACACTCCCCCTTGTTTCTTCTTTTGATTAAAACCGAGGTCTGGGGAGGTACATCATACATGAATAGAAGAACACTCACATCCAAAACTACAACAATACAATAAAGAGTATAACACGAAAAGGTCTATTCAGGTGACCCTGAAAACACATGTCCATGCATCACAATCCAGGTAGAGTCCTTTCAAATACTGTCCAATGTTCTCAGTCATTTATTCAGGTAACCCTGAAAACACATGTCCATCACAATCCAGGTAGAGTCCTCTTAAATACTGTCCAATGTTCTCAGTCATTGACATCTGGCAGTTTTCTTTTACAAAACGTAGTCTTGTTAATGTCACATATTCAAAACCACGTACAAGACATTTTAGGTCCTTTTCCTATAATTCCTTGGGAATCTCAAATGTCAAAATAGTCCATTGGCAGTCCACCACTCTTGAAACTCTCCAGAAGCAGTCTGTTATCGGCACCCCTTTTGGTCAGACAGTCCGCCAGCTGCAGCTTGCTCGGCAACCACTCGATGGCACGGATTTCTCCAGACGACAACATCCTCTGGATTTCAGCCACGTTGATTCTCAGACGCTTCTCATACACTTGCTTCGTGGAGTGTATGTTTTGATGCAGAGACTTATTGTCCGTATATACAGTGATGGGAACCACGTTCTCTGCATAGCTGTCATTGTAGATCTCGGTTATCAGACTTCCAAGGTAGACTGCATCATCAAGGGCATGCTGCATGGACAATGCTTCTGCTGCTAGAGTGCTTGACACTTTCCTCTTTATTTTGTTTGACGTCCAACTCACAGGACAACTTTTCTCATCTTGTCCATGGAGGAAGATCACATGACCCTGAGCACTTGACACTCCGTCACAAAGGTTGCCCCAGGATGCATCACAGTACACAGCAAGTTTCCATCCTTCAAAAGGACCTAGTGGTGGGAAAAGTATGCCTTCTCCCTGACATTTGGCATGTCGCACAGCTTTATTTGCTCTCAGCAGCTGGTCGACAGTCGGGTGGTTTCTAGTCATATTTAGTTCCAGAGCATCAAAGCTCAAGTCTGGTCTAGTTTGTGTTGCCATCCAGTTGAGCTGACCTGCAGTCGTCCTCAAATTGTGCATCTCACTTTTGTTCAGAGAGGAGGTTTTTTCAGTTTTTCTCTTGAACGTGATGGGTATCTCCTCCATTTCTGCCTCGTATGCTTTTTGCTGTACTCTGATGCCATTGTCGTCTTGAGAGATCTCCAGCCCAACATACTGGAAATTGTCAATCTGTCGCTTTCCAACCTTGTATTTCTGAACAAGGGGATCAATGACTCTCCTATTGAAGTCATCAGTTCCAGCACATAGGAAGTCATCTACATGCATCAAGAAAATGCCTTCCATCTTCCCAGAACTGTACCATCTGAAAAGAGCTTTATCCAGCTCTGACTGTTTGCATTCAAGCTTCACTAATTCTTCTCTGACACTGAGATACCAGTTGCGAGATGCATCTTCCAAGCCATATGCTGTCTTGTTGAGTTTCCACAGGACTCCTTCTTGACTTACTTCTGTGGGGGGTGTGACATAGATATCTCTGTCTATTTTTCTGCCTTGTAGAAAGGCCGCCTTGATGTCTATGCTCTCACACTTCCATCCTTCGCTTGCCGCTATTGCCATTGCTAGTCTGAGTGCAGATTTTGAAGCAGTTGGTGAGTCAGAAGGGACTTTGTCTTGTTCCTCAAATCCTCTGACTACCAACCTAGCCTTTACTCCTTTCTTTCCATCTGGCATTGTTTTCTCAGAAATCACCCATCTTGTGGACAACGTCTGCTGACCAAGATCCTCAACTTCATGGTACACTTCAAAATCATTCCAGTTTTGAAGTTCCTTCTGTTTGGCCTCTATGACTTCAGGTTCATTGTGATGATTAGGAGGTATGAAGACGACATTGACCCCTTCAGCTTGTCCTCTTTGATCAGTGTCTGTTGGTTGCTCTCCTTCTCCATCAGGCATCGTTTCAAATTCAACTTGATCAAGGTGAATGCCGTATCTGTGCTTATCTGTACTGGTCTCTACATTGACATAATTCTTGTTTCTTCCAGTAGCTTTACCTCCTCTACTCAGGATTTTTGCCTCTGTCCATTCTGTTGTGCCTGGATGCCGATACTTTATGTTTGCGTTCACTTTGGGTATCAGCACTTGTGCATTCTCCTCATTTCTCATTCGATCAACCTGTTCTTCAATTCCATCTTGTTGTTGGACGCTATCATTGTCGCTTCCTTCATTTGGCTCAGACACATTGACATCATCTTTGTTGTGATTTTCTTCCACAGATTCGCTATCATCCATTTCTGCCAGGACAGTCAGTTTGCCACTTCCAGTTTGTTTGATTTGAGTGTCATCTTTGCTTCTGTTGTCTATCATGTCATCTGAAGAGGCAGTGTCGTGATTGCTTTTGATCAATTTACAGGATGCCACTCTGACTAGTTGACTGCCATGTCTGATGAAGACAATCTTGCCATCCTGTCCTATCACTTTTCCCGGACCTCGCCACCTGTTACTGTCATCGCGTTTGTAGTACACACCTTCACCAGGTTGAAACGGGACTTCTGGAACTCTGATGTTGTGACGTAGGGCTCTGCGAATCCGCTCGGAAGCTTCAGACCTTGCGTACGCTCTTCTGGCAGCATGGAGGGCATTCAGATGTTTTGCCACAGCTTCACTGACTTCAACATCTTCTAGTGCTGGTGGGCAACTGTTCAAGACTGAAGGAAGGTTTGGATTTGTCCCCAAAACTAGCTGGATTGGGCTAAATCCACTCTGATTTTGCATGCAGTTCTTGGCATTGACAGCCCATGCAAGGGCCACTTCCAGGTTCATCTGAGGGTCATCTTCCATCATCTTCTGCACACACACATCCACAACATAGTGGTTTCTCTCACAAATACCATTTGACCATGGCGAGTATGCTGCTGTGGTGCAAACTTCAATGTTGAATTGCTCTGCCAACTCTCTGTATTCGGCATTGTTGAACTCTCCTCCATTGTCAACCAGGAATTTCTTGGGTGGCCCAAATCCAGCTGCAATCCACTCAGTTGCGATGCTCTCTACAATCACCTTGGGTGTTTTTCTTCTGATCATTTTGCTCTTACTGAATCTAGTGAACAGGTCAATGAAATGCAAGAAGTACACTTCGCCAAACTGCTTCAGATCCATGGCCACCACATCATTGAACTGTCTAGCCAGAGGCAGGCTCACTGCAGGGCGAGGTGGTGTTTTCTTGTACCTCTTACACACCTCACATTTGTTGCTGACCTCCTCAATGAGGGTGGCATAGTCATCATCTAGAGCATCCTTCATGATAGCTTTCAAGCTTTTTGCCGTGGGGTGAGCAAACTGGCGGTGAAGTTTGGTGATCATCTTTTTCTTTTCTTCCTGGGTTGTCTTTTCTAGAACCATATTCACCCTTTCAATCTGCATCTCACAATCTCTCAGTGGTAAGTAGTAGTGGCCAGATGAAGTGGTATCAAGGTCTAGCTTCTTTCCATTGACTTCTAGGGTGTCATCAGCCATGTTCAGAGTGAATCCCAACCGTTTCATATCCGGCTTACTGAGCAGCAGTGGAATGTCACTTTCTATCACATCAGTCACAATTGTTGTCTTCTGACCAGCAATGGTGCATGGAAACTCCATCCGTTCATCTGATCTGACTGTATTTTCTCCTCCAAACTTGAACTTAGTATCGCTGGCTCGAATTTTCACATGCATCTTCTCGTCTGAGGACAGTGAGGCCAGGTATGACTCTTTCCATGCACGTCCTGTGACAGTTTTTGTGCAAGCACTATCCAACACGGCTGCATGAGCTGCTTCTGTCATAAGCACCTGTTTGTCTTCATGAGAATAGTCTTGGACTTTGTATGCTTCTTCATTTTCAGTTTTCATGACATTTTCTGATTTGCCTGTACTGTGGTGAGGGCAGTCCTGTTTGAAGTGCATGATAGATTCACACACATGACATTTCAAGAAGTTTCCATCTGCATCACATGGATTTTTCCTCACTGAACTTCCTTTCAGTGTGTTGGATCCTTTTTCATTTTGTGATTTGTTTCTCTCCTGTCCATAGTCATGTCCACGTCCTCTACCAGGCTGATTTCCCCATCTAGGCCAGCGACCTCCTCGTCTACCACGATAACCACCTCTACGGCCTGTACCTCTTCCTCGAGTGTAGTAGGCTTCTTCTGACTCAGTGTTGAATACAGCTTCTTCCTTGTATGTTGTGCCTCTTTGTTTCTGCATCGTTTGTTCCCCAAAGAACTTTCGTAAGGCATTTTTCATCTGATCATACATCTCCTCCTTCTTTGAGTAGTCCACTGCAGTAAGAACTATCTGCTTCTCCTTTTTCTCCAAACCAGCACTGTCAATCAACTGCATAGCCAGAACAACCTCTGGCAGAGTGATTCCTTCCTTTTTGAGCTCTTTCACTCTTTTCTCATATTCATTCAAGAACTGATCCATGCTTTCAGTGTCCTTTTTCTGTAGATTCTTGTATGAAGACCACGCTTCACAGACCACACTGAGGTCATCCTTTTTGTACCATTTGTCTAGTACACCAAAGATCTGACTGACTGCATCATCATCATTTATGGAGATCTCTCCATTCTGCATTGCCAGCCTCACTTTCTCGTTGACTCCCTTGTCTGTAGGAAGAACACTGTACAACAGGAAGCCCCGTCTACGTTTTTCTGTCTTGGTGAATTGAGTCCACAGTGATACATCAAACTTCCAATCTTCGTATGAAGTGGTATCCACCTTCCATACTGGTGGGGCCACAAAATTGTCCTTTACCTTTTCAGCCATGTCTACTGTTGATTCTGTCTACCTGTTCTAGTAACCTCGCTCTGCTACCATGAAAAGTAGATGGCTATTTGGGACTTTCTAGTACTTGCATGGGTAGTTCCTTATCTTGTTCTAGTACTTGCATAGGTAGTTCCTTATCTTGTCTAACTCTAACTACTGGCATACATTAAGCCCCACCAGACCTGTAGAGGGAGATAACAACAAAGAACCTTATTAATAAAGCTAATCCTAACATTTTCATGGCATGAAATCTTCGTGAATTGGAGCCAACGGCCTTTTTCGAACATTCCTTGTTTTACAGTAGATTTTGAAGTTAGTGCTTAAAACTAAAAGGGAGATTCTCAGCTTAAGAATGATTTTACTAAAGCAGAAAGCACTGTAAACCTGAAATCAGTGACCAGGTTTTGTAGATTTTCAGGCTGATTGGAAATTCAGCTTATACATGTGACTTTTTATGAGTTTTGTGATGCAGAGCTACATATATGTTGCTGTTCGCAAGGGAGCTTTGCTATTTTGCATAATAACAAGCCAGAGATTTCATAGCAAAGTCCTCTCTAATACCCCTTTCAGGTAATCGTGGATGCGGATAATAGGAGCACTAAGTCGTAAAACTTTGATTACATGAACGGGAGAGGAGTAAAAAAGTGCGCATTATTTTGATGCTGCTATTATCCGCATTATTGCAGCATGAGGAGTTGATCGAGAATACATGAACGCGTTTTACGACTTATGCGCACTAACATTCCACAGTTCGGTCAAAGGTCACTCGATTTCCCGCACAACCGCTGAGCTTGAGCGAGAGCTGTGCATACACGTGAGTATATATCACCGGAAACATTACGTCATTATAGAGGCGTGCGCAGTAACCATGATAAATACTCCCGTCTTTCGCACCGTTATATGAACGGGCGCTCGTAAAAGTAGTGCGCACTTCATGGGATATATGAACGCGATTTTGATTACTTCATCCGCATTATTTGGATGCGGATAATTGAACCGCGATTACCTGAAAGGGGTATAAGCAAATAAAAAGCTGTGTGCATCTTCACACAAATGGGTATGTCTTTGTGAAGGGAGAGTTGTAGACCACGAAAACATGTTTGCAATCACCCCCCCCCCCCCCCGACACACACACACACACACAAACACTCACACCCAGACACACTGTATAGTAACTACATTGAAAAGTTTGGCTGGTGTTATAGTGCACTCTTGTTGTAACGAACACGGTTATAACGAACACAGTTACAAAATGAAATATCCAGTTACAACGAAGCAAAAATTCAGACCTCAACATAATCCACTATCTGTTTTTTATTATGTATTTGTTCGGTTATAACGAAATTTCGATATAAGGAAAGAAAAGTGCTGGTCCGAAGGACTTGTTTTAACGGGTGTCCTCTGTATATCCAATTTGTGAGAACAATGCAATGGTGTGGCTGTCTTTTCTCGCACCCACGCATCGCCTTCAGTCCCCAACAAGTAGATGGCTGCCCCTGATAGATAAGCGTGGCTGTCAGCCTGCATTTGTCATAGAAGACCACTCCACCGTCTAGTGGATAATTAGCCTTGACCAGGTGAAAACCAGATCCACTTGGGCTTAGTTTGATCATCACTTCGACCTGTCGATGATGGTATAGGTGGCATTGATTCAAAACGGTGCTTTCGTTTGATAATGCACTAGTAGTGCAGTGCAGGGTTCATTGCGTTGTTATACATAGCATCAACTCGTCACCCTTGTTTTCAAGAGGCTTGCATGAATTTGTTGTTGTTTTTTTTTTTTTTTAATTGCAATAACTTTGATAGAGGGGGCATTTCAGTGAGGCGCTCTTTAGAGATGAACTGAGGCAAAAACACCTTTGCTTGATTGATTCCCATTATAATTATTTCATATATGGGGATCTGCGAATCTAGTATCCCTGGTAGTAGCCTTGAGTTGATGAACTGCGTTAGTCCGAGAGTCTATGCACCACACAAATATCCCTGGAGGCAGTATCTCCCTTCTTTTCTGGGTATCACAAACAAGTCAGTGTCATGTGATTGTGTTGGCCAGTTTGATCGAACGGCAGCATTTACAGAGGCAAACGTTGGAAGAGAATCGTAGAGTAGATTTCCTAGAGCAATACGTTGTTGCGTCAACCGAGGGAAGATAGCTGGTGAAGTCAATTGCGAGAGTTTAATCTCAAGCATAGTTTGACACAACATCTATTAGGTAAAGACTTTTCATTGCATTGTGGACCCTTCTATAGTGTCATATATGTCCTCGTGATGACATGGGCTAGTATTTGTCGCCCTCGCCTGGCACCTACCAGATGGTGCGCACCTTTATATTTCCCACAATGCATTGGCAGAGGGAGGAGAGTTGTCGAGACGAGAGATGAGGTAACACGCAGTTGCTGGTAACAGCTGGATCTCGGTATCCATGGAAATGGTGGAATTTCAAAGCATGCTATCTAGACACATCTGACTGTCTTAACTGAATACGTGTCTGCGAGTCTTTTCAGTCGGGCAAAAATAGAGAAAGGGGAAAGAAGAAAGAATTGCTTGTACACACAGTTTCTTCTGACGTCATTATGTTTTGTAAGCCTGAAAATGTACTGCAAACATGTACATGCAAACACAACTTTCTTCTGTCATACATAATGTAAACTAGGCAATGTATCTCCATGTTTGTGTTTCATGTGAGCTGCCAGCAAAGATAATAATAATAATAATGATAGTAGACCAAAAAAAAAAAAAAAAAAAATCATGTTTTGTCACTCATTGTCTTGATAATTTTTTTTTTTCCCTCAAGTTTTGATTGTCTTGGCAGTCATCTGCAGTCTGAACATGATCTCTAAGATCTATGTTTGAAGAGCTGGAGTGGACCACGACTTTCATTCACTTTTGCTGACAGAGCATGCACTCTTGAACAAGTGTACACTCTTCAGCATGTGTGATGTATATCATACAAATGTATGACCTTTGAAGGTTTGCATGGTTGTGAGAATGACATAGGGAGAAGTTTGGTGTACCGCAAACCTCTCCCTATATGCAAAACCTACGTACGGTATATTCAAGTATTTGAACAAAATCAGCGAGATAGTGAGAACATGGTGGGGATATCGTCAGTTGCTTTACTTTTCTCGTGTGTACTGGAGTATCTTGGTGGTGTTGAAAACTATGTCATTTGTTTACCTGCTAGCCAAAGTTTATCCCCTGTGTAATAAATTGCTCACTTCATGTCTCTGAAGATAGCTGGCTGGATTGAGAGTGTATCTGCTCGTTCCTGAGAGATGTTCTGCTAATGAAGCCTACCTTTCTCTACCTTGGGGGAGGGGGATTTTTTTTTGTAATCAATTTGTTTTGTGGCTGGAAAAAAAAAAGCATCAGCATTAATTTTGAGTATTCATGGCTGAATGTGCCAATGTAGACAGTATTTTTTAGAATTTTACCGACTACAGCAGACTTAGACCATGCACAATGTGATATGTCAGTAATATCAAATGCACTTGTCACAGATTATGCCATTACTACCCTTTTACTTCTTATTCAAGCTACAAACTGGTGAGAATAGACAAAGGCTGGTTGCAGTTCCTGTGAATACTACTGGAAGTAGAATGCATTGAAATTGAATGATAGATCTTCACAGTTGAAGCCTTTGTACACACACACAAAAAGCATGAAATCAATTTTCCACAGAGCTTGGGTTGGGGAAAGGGGATGGGGTGGATATAACAGTCCTTGGCTCTAAGAGGAATCTCACTAAGACTGGTAGGATTAGATGACCTAGTTCTCCTCCCCCTTGGGAGGGTCGGTCTCTCACCAGAAGGTCAAGTTAAAGGCCAGAGATGGGTCAGGAAATGGGAAAAAGAGCCCCCTTTCAGCCCTCCCATCAACTCAGGACTTCTTTATAGGGTTCTGTAGAGCCTGGACCGACAGTGGTCACAGCATTCTTTATTAACCCCTTTCATTTCAAGTCAGAACAATGTCTTACACAGGATAGAATAGGACTTAGAATTTTAAACCATCTATGTGACATTCAGTCAGATTTAGGCAATGTGTTGAATCTACAGTGTGATTTTCTGGTTGAAAATATTTTCTGTAAGTTAGTAAGATCCACTTTTGCTGATGAGTGGCTTTAAATATGTTGAGCAGAATCCATGCATGTATGGAAACTGAGGCGTATTTCAGTTACTTTTGGATGTGATATTGTTAATGTCGAGTCGTGTAGCATTGCTATGGGATCAGTTGCACACTTTTATCAACCGCAAAGTAGTGGATGATATTCAGAATGCCGCGGGCAGTGGATTTCGTCTCGGTCATCAGTAGAATACATCATTGGATTTATGGTGATGTGAGATATGATGCTGAAGAATGGCTTTATGATACTGCCTTGAAGGCCCACTTTCACCGTAGACAGCAACCTGCCCCACATATTCAGATTACTGTTAGTGTGTCAGTGTGATGCTGCACACGAGTGCTAGTGTATGGATGATGGGTGTTGTATTCATTGAACGTGGACGTGACAAGTACCACACTGTAATGTGGTTCCCAAGATTCGTTTTCAGTCGTGTTTCCAAGGAAGGAGGATGAAAAAGTCTCCACCACCTCGCTGTCGGGGAAAGGAGAGTGCACTATTCTCCCCCCAATGCTCATGCCCACCTCGTTAAGCCAGAGGTGCACTGCACTTATGACAGTGCCCTTATCTCAAATCAGTGAGATAGATGATATCTTTCTCCTTGATGGCCACTAGTCATGGCTGCATACAAGCTCTGTGTGCGCTCTCTCTCTCTCTCTCTCCCTCTTTCTCTCTGGTTTAATGTTAACTCTCGACTAGATACCCTCTGTCCCAGGATGTTGCTGCCCTTTCTTGCAAACACAATGACTGTAAGGTCGTAAGAAATGAGCAGTCCCTATATGAATAAAGTTGACTTAGATTCAGCTATGGACACTTTAGTCACCTGCATCGTATTTTGAGACGTACATGAAATACCCAATGCTCTGTGTATTATGAAGCTTTGGTATGTGTAAGCATCATACACACTACTCATTAGTGGTTCTTATACATTTCTACCTGTACCTTCTCAGATATGGCAAAAATTACAAAATGTGGCTCCCAGTTGTTTTCAATGTATATAATGATCATACATTATACTATATGTACTTATGTTGTATGTATGTATGGTTGACTGTATGTGTGTATGTATGTATGTATGTATGTATGTTTTTCAGATATTAAATGGTATCACTACTGGGGGGGGGGGGGCGATTCATGAAGGAACTTGTCGGATAAAATATCTGACAAGTCAATTATATCCGACAAGTTTTGAGAAATTCTTTAGTCTGATTGGCTGATTTCTCTGAACTTGTCGGATATAATTGACTTGTCAGATATTTTATCCGACAAGTTCCTGCATGAAATGCCCCCCCCCCCCTGATTATAATAATATGCCAGATCATATATGAGCACCTATGCTGTGTTCTTGATTAAAAAAAAATAAAAAAAAGTACCACTCTGCAGTACATCCCACTTTGTGGGCTTAATTAAGTCATTGAGGTGTTTTCCTGTCTTCATCAGGCGGCATTATCTGTCATCAGGTTTCTCAGGTGTACCAGTTACGGATGCTTACATTGGATATGATTTTTCCTGCAGTATTTTTCACTTGCACAATTCAAGCAAAAGGACCCACAGAAAACCATTGAGATTTTTTTTTTTTTTTCTGTAGTGGTGAAACAACCAACCCTACGAGAATTGTGGGAATGTTGGGGATGTGGCACTTCCTGATCTCACAAACACTTGAAAAGATATGGGAAGAGGTAGCAATTTCAAGGAAATACTGTGCTGTCATTATCCCTTGTGACATAATGCTGCCCTCATGCATGTAACAGAGCTATTACTAATTGTTTACCTGCTCATCAATGAGTTATAATGCCAGCATACCGTTCTCAGAGGAAAGCAAATAATAGTTCCTGCATCCTCAAGAAGAATGCCCTTCCTTTGATACTGTATACGCCGTTATTTTCGCGTACAGATATTTTCACGAATGACGAGGTCATAGACATTTTCGCGAGGTGTTGTTTTCGCGAATTGACGCCGACGCTTACGTTAATACTCCATCAACAAAGCGCAAGGAGACAATTTCGCGTGTTGTTAAATTCGCGATCCAACTGCAATTCGCGAAATTCGCGAAAATTAAACCCTCGCGAAAATAACGGTGTATACAGTATTCTAAAGATGAAACCATCTTCCTTTATTTTAGATTAGTGAGGCAGTTACCTATGGAAACATTACTTAGGGTCTGATACAGAATTGTTGCAGCTTTAGAATACCCTCCCACTGGCCATGCATATTAGGGGTCATGCTCCTTCTGGTCATTGTATGATCTTTACAGCAGACGTTTCACATTGTTGTACATAGGGCAACTGGAAGATGGATTTTAGGCACAAAATGAAAATAGCCAATAACCAAACTAACATACATCCTTTTTTTGCACTCAGTGTCCATCTCTCTCAGTGCAGAATCATGTACCAGATAGCTTCACTTGATCACATGCTCCTCTGGAGGCAGAGTCATAAAGCATTAAAATATATATCCATATGTATATGAGAAACTTGAAGCCACTGTATGAGGTTGAAAGTATCATTCTACAGTCAAACATCTCGTCATGCCATTAGCTTTTATTGCACCTTTATCTTTAGAGCCCAGTTACCTCATTATTTACTTTAGTTTATTTGTATCGTGTGTCAATATTACTCACATGCAAAATGATAAATTTGCTGGTATAGATGCAAAGTAACGTTGTGCCAAGTGGCTTTAATCTCAAATAGCAATGTACTTTGCCAGAGTGTTTAAAGAGTGATTGGGTAATACCTACTTAATCAAAAGAAGTCCTTGATTATATATATATGTATGGAAATATTTCACAACCGGCATAGAGTTTCACTGGTTTCTAAGAACACGAACCATA
Source organism: Diadema setosum (assembly GCF_964275005.1). Taxonomy (NCBI): domain Eukaryota; kingdom Metazoa; phylum Echinodermata; class Echinoidea; order Diadematoida; family Diadematidae; genus Diadema; species Diadema setosum. The sequence continues at coordinate 36,923,856 of NC_092689.1, forward strand.
TGCATCCAAAATATTAAGAGAGCTGCTGATTATGTTATGATAAGCGAATCTGTGTGTTGGCAGACACACTTTGGTTTCTGTCGAGTTGGCATGGTTTTTGTGTTCCTACCTCCCCCATAACTCGAAATCAATCATAACTGATGATCAGCTGCCAGCGGTCTGCTCCTACACTTCCTGGTAATCGTGCAAGCTGACCACAGGGTCATTGAACTTTGTGGCTCAAGAGTCAGGGTTAGTGGGATGTACTTTTCATAGTTGTGTGTCCTAGACCCACGTGCAATATATCGTATCGGCAACGGAGATAATTAGCTGCCTTGTTTAGTTCGTAGGATGCCGTCTGTGACAGAGCAGTAGATCTGGGTATGATTTTTGCAGTGGAGCAGAGTAATGGAGGGGATTTACAGGAATAATCTTCAAAAACCCTCTACGGAATGCTATATCCTCTTGCTAATTCCTGACTACAGCAAAGCACCCCAAAGGTTGGTACACAGGCTAACTAATCTATTGCGTTGGTGTTGTGTTCTTTTCAGCCTCAATTGCAACAGCAAATGGACGTTGAGAAATCGTGCCAATATACCCCACATTTCATGAACTTGATGAGCCAAATACATTCATGCGTGATCAGTCATGTGGACCAACTTTGTCATATCATCTCTACGTGTTGTTGTGACAATTAATGCTAGTGTTGTAGCATTGATGTTCTAGACTGATGGTTTTTATCTTCATTTTCAATGCTGTTATCATTGTTGGTGGTTTGAAGTGTACATATTTGTTCCATGATTCAAATGATACCTTGTTTAGTGTTGATGCCATTGAGGTGTGTTCAATGCTACCCTGTTTGTGCCTCACCTTTCCTTTCACCCTGAGCAAAATTTTGTGATGGGGTTGTCAACATCTAATTACTCCCCCCCCCCCCCCCACATATTGTGCATTTCTGTATATCATTGTTGCTTAGATTAGACAGTAGAATGGCCAAATGTGTTGAGATGAGGGTATACGTAGGTGTTCTAAATTATTCAGATTTTGCCATTTCTGATCTCACCTATATGATAAGGGGTCTGTATTCAGAGACTATCACCCAAGAGTTATGTGGCGAAAATTCATGTGTCATTCATACCTTCATCAGCCTGTGTGTGTGTTGGTGCCAGTTTATCCTAAACATGCCTGGAATTGCCGGTGTTCAAGCCTTCCTATACGGCAGCGACCACAGTAAGAGTTATCTCACATCTTTTCAATTGCTATCTGTCAGGTTGTAAAATGGTAAGGTGTCTGATGGCCCAGGGGTTGGTATGAATGCCAAGTTTTTGGACAGGCTTCTGGAGTTTGTGCCATGAAACATTAAGCTTAGTTTGTGCATAATAGTATAGAGCCAGTAACCCTAGTCATTATAGATAGAGAAAGAAAGGAGGAGAGAGATGGAGAGAGAAAGGGAGAGGGGATGTAAGCATCACATTCAAAACAGTCTTAAGTTTTAGTAACTTTGGGTGTGTTTATGCTCAATTTGCAAAGCCAGAATCAGCGTTATGAAACGCTGATTCAAAACGCTGTTCACGGGAACATTGTTTATGCTCACTTTCTTCGAGCGTGGAAAGAGCGTTTACGATTGCTTCGTTGACCTCAGCAGAGGCAGGTCAAATTGGGGTGCGTGCTTTTTCGGAAATTCTGGCCTGAGTGTGTGCATTGCTCACGTTTCGTAACACGTCTAATTTATCATTTCGATTATTTTACTACAGCTGTAATACACATGTGTGAACTGTAGACAATGATAGGAAATACGAGTAATTTCATCGACAAATTGTTGACAGAATTGGATTGTATTGTATTGTAGTGAGCTCTTCATGTATTAACGTGTCTGTGTACATGCAGTAAAGTAATGTACCAACTGACAGGGAGCACGAGGGATTAACACCTGCAGACTGTATATTGCACAGCACAGTAATCGAAATGTCGGCTTGCCTGGTGCATGCATTTTCACGTGAACCGTAAAGGCGGTGGAGATGACATTATTTAAACGCGTATATTTGTGATTTGTGTTTATGCTTACCCTGTAAGCGTGATTAGTCAGAAACACACATATTTCTGCATTTTGAAACAACATTTTGAAACGGCATTTATATGAAGAGAAAGGACGCAACGGTGTTTTGAACTAGATGCGTGTCAAAATGCTGATTTTGACCCGAAAAGGGGAAGTATAAACACAGCCCAATTTGCATATCAGAGCATGCTGTCCACAGTATGGTGCATGCTTCAAAGCCTTAGATTATTGTCATTTATCAAATTTGCTGCCATCGTGACTTGAGATTGCTGGTTGTGAGTGAACTGAGTGAACTGAGTATAATAAAGCTGAGTATGATAAAGCTGAATATTATGTGGATGCTATTTATGAAGATTTTACTGTTAGGTAAATTGTGTTGCTAGAGATAATACTTCTGTGCAACCTAGCCTGTAGCCAGATTTTACTATTAATATATGCTGTTGTGATATAGTCAGATATTGAAGTCAAATTGATTCTGGACCTTGATTATGCCGCCCTCAAAATCTGTGTCAGCCTGAGATAAGCGCTGATATCTGCACCGTGCTTGTCAGCGATACTCGATGCAATTAATAATGCTTTTTGGATGTATAATGTTTGCACATGTTCAAGGGCTTGATTATGATACGGCTGTATAGGCATCCAGCAAGCTGCCTCTCAGCTTGACTACATTGTTTGCTGTCTCACTCGAGTTATGTTTGCCTGAATGGCCATGTTCTTAGCCTGCCAGCGTGTGGCTGATGCAAGGATAGCAAGCATCATCTCCTTTTCTTACACTTCATCAAGAAACTTTCATACCTTGTGAACAACATTATATCATAAATTTAAGAGGAAATGTACTTTCTTACATGCACTAAAAATAAACACAGATCCGTATTGATATCCAATGCTTTTCTTCAAAGCAAAGGAACTGCCTACATGTATTTCATGCTCTCAGAGCATTTGAATCGTATGATGAAGCAACATGCTTATTCAGCACAAACCAAGGCATTAGGAAATTGACCCAGAGAATCACATTCAGTATTTGCAGATAGATTGTGTACCATGTATCATGTGGACAGATACATGTATGTTGACACAAGAAAAAGGATTGCCAATTGAGTCACCCTATCTCTAATCTGTTCTCATGTTGTGTCCTGTAGATAAACGAATGATGAATTTTAATCACATTTGAATTCCATGGGAGACACTCACCAAGCATTTTTTTTTTTTTTTTTTTTTTGTTCATGCAGATCTTGTGCTATGTACTTTGCTTTTTCCATGTTGCATAGTAATTGTGTAGACAGGAAGCGACTTTACAATGAGCACCAGTTGAATCAAAGCATGAAAATCCCTTAAAGGGATGGTACAGTTTCGGTTGAGATGGGACTTTAGGTTTCCAGCCTCTTTCTATTACTGTAAACATCAATATTTTCGCGCGATTAATTTTTCGCGCTGAGCGGCTCGAAAACGTATTCGCGGGTTCTTAAATTCGCGCTCCGCAGCAGGTTACTTTACTGTAGTACACATTCACTGCTTTCATCCAAAGCCTCTGCTACATAGCTTGCTATGCCAGCGTACGACAAGCGACGTAGCGAGCGGCTCGACTGCAAGTACAAGCACTCAAATACGTAGTACAGCTGTGACTCTAGTACCGTAGTCACGGGGGACTGTAGCATCGATGCGTGCGGTGCACACATGCATGCTACAATACACAGCAATCTAGGGTATCGTCTCTTCGCACAGTACTAGTAGCGTAAACATGCCTGTACATTGTACTACGTAGCAGTATCATCGATGAAGCGCACACAATTCATCCCGTTCAAAATGTGCGTAGAAAATTGTGAAGATATATTCGAGCGTTTTTGAATTCGCGCTAGCCGAGCGTAGCGCGAAATCCGTGAAAATTAATGTACCGCGAAAATTTCCACGTTTACAGTATGATTTTTTGAGATAAAGAGAAACCTTTTGTGAAATATAAATTTTAAGCATATAATTCCAAGAGGAATTCCAAGTTTATTTGATAAAAATTGGGCTTGAAATAGCCGAGATATCCAAAACAAAGCAATCCTAATAAAAGGTGGAACCCACCTTTTATTAGGATTGCTTTGTTTTACTTTGTTGTTGTTGTTAGATATGTCAGTCATTTCAGAACCGATTTTCATCAAGTAAACTTTATATTCCTCTTAGAATTGTATGCCCTTTATCATTTAATAAAGTGATTTCTATTAAGTATCTCTCAAAAAGTTAAAAGCTGGATCCTCATCTCAACCAACCAATACTATACCATCCCTTTAAAGACCCAGCAGCATTGAGATTCCATGCCATGGGAAGACTAGCCTGACTCAATATTGGGGAATCCCAATGGTAAATTGTGTGTATAATAATAGCTTTATATCTGATGTCTACATGTATGCATGTACACATACAGCCGAGGAATCTTGATTTGAGTCGTGTTTTTTGACTGTACGTGGTTGGGCAGTGAAATGAAAATTGATTTATTCAGGCCATTTTATTTTCCCCATGCTGAGGGGTCTGTAAGTTCCTTTTTTTTTTCCTCATATGATAGTGTAGCATGCAGTGTTGGATTGACCCTCACATGATCATAACCTTAAAGTACCATTCACATAGAACTGGTCAGCAAATGGTATTGACTGAGTTAATGCCAGGAGCAATTATTTGCAAGAGAATACACAGACGTCTCATGTATTTGGTTGGATTCATTTCATCAGGGAGGTGACCTCCCTGATTTCATGGAGTTGTCAACATCAATGAAAATTAATGCACTTATCACTTGTTGCTACCATGTATGTATACACCATCCATCCTTTAGAAACAATGAGGGCTTGCCCATCATTCCTCTCATTCAGAGTACTAACGTTGATGAATTAGGAGTCATAAAGCACTCGTTTCCTTCTGTTTAGTACTGTTAAGTAATGCAGACTCACAATATTTGTGCCATAGATATACATATCTGTTTTCATGGTGATTAATATGTATCTATTTTTATTTTCCATTCTATCTTTCAGAACACATGGGTCAAGACATGTCAGGTGAGTGATGTCTCATTCAATACATTTCAAAGTATGCAGGGCTCGACTCAAAAGGCAGCACTAAATATTAATGTCGGGCCACAAAATTTCCAAAGAGGCCATCTTTTTTTGTGGCCTGATCAGACAGCTAAAATTCAAAAAGTTTTATGTTTTCGTTTGTTCTTGCCACCAATTTCTTTTTTTGTGTGTGTTCCAGCAGAATTTCAAATTCAAACATTTTAGTGGCCCAAACAGGCCACCAGAGAAAAAAATTTAGTGTCCAGCCCTGAATTACATAGTATGATGTAAGATACAAGTAAAATGTGACATATACATGTATGTATGTATCGCAATACAAAAACATATGCGTATGGCAGTATACATCTAGGAGATATATATATGTATATATATTAAGGAAGAGAAGTTTGTAGTTACACTTTATGCTGTTACTGCAAACCTCTCTTCCTCACTTACATCAACATGCAAACTTTCAAACAACACATACATATTTTTATGATATTCATCCACATTTGTTTTAGAACACAGTCAAGAGAATGCTGTTTTCTCTTGAACCAATTTGATTGCCGGTGCAAATGGCTGTGCGGACATTCAGGGTCAATAATGTTGTAATGTTTGAATAAGTGACACCCCAGCTGCCATGACTTCACCAATCTTTTCAGAAATTGTGATACCGACAATCGCAAGTTGTATTGCGACATTTTGTCTGGGGTCTGACAGCCGACCTATTTCAGCTCCGCAGTGAGTGGCGTAGTGAATCATTCTTCTGTCTTAGTTCTTCAGTACGAATATTATTGTATTTATGAAGAATTCCTGCCTGCCACACAAATATTTGTTGATACAGGGAGGTTTCTCCCTCGCTTTTACTATGAGTTTGTGTGTATTTGTCTGTGTGTATGTGTGTGTTATCCAGGTGCTGTCTACGTGTATGTCAGCCAGAGTAAGAAGATAAAGGAAGCTATATCATGATTGTCCAACATCTAATTTTGCTGTCCAATATATATTTCACCTTTTGAAAAAATCTTTCCTGTTTGGAGAAGGCATTTTGGGGGCACAAGTCTCATACTTTCTCAAGTAGGCCTATTGATTTCAGATAGAAAGAGAAATACACAGTGTATGCTTTGAAGCACTGAAGACTGGTCAATGAATACTTGCAGTACGAAGAATCATTGGTCAAATGTTCTTAAACCATGAAGTTCATTGCAATAAAAGAATGCAGCAGAAATATATATTTTGTATAAATTGTTTGTTTACTCTTATTATTATTTGTTAATTTTATAGATATCGATATAGCCTGAATTCTGTAACATGTTTATGAGATTTGATATGTGTAAAAGCCTAGAGGTAACTCCCCCCCCCCCCCCCCCCCATTGGGAGATTCAAGCAAATTGTACAAGGTATGGCCTACCAACGAAGAGGAGAAGGACAAGGAGGGGGAAAAAATACAAACACATACCACAGGAAGGAAGTGGATTTCACGCCACTTGCTATGCCATGTGTTCAAGTCTTACCTGTAGAGGGGGCTATTTCAGTTGGCATTAACAAATAACCCTGTCTTCCTGCTTGACACCTTCTGGAGGGACCAGGGCCCTGTTTCATAAAACTTGTTATCAATAACAAATTACAGTAGTTGTTATAAGCTACTGAAATCCTTGCATCTGATTGGCTGAGAGCAAGTTTGTCATATAAATTTGGCAGTTGTTACTTATAAAAAGTTTTCTGAAGTAGGACCCTGGTAACTGAGAAGGCCTTTGTGGTCAGCAATAGGAGAGGAAAATAAAAATAAAAACACTAATTGGCTCTATACTACGTAGCCATCTGCATGAAGTCTTAACCAAAGTATGTGTCACTTTTGTTGTTTGTATGTTTCCTATGGAATAGTTGATATAAACAAAGACTGTTAGTTTGTATATCAGTCGCAAATAGCAGGCCACACAATTGCACACTGTCTTTCTACATGTTTAATGAGAGCAGTAAGAAAGAGGAATCGTTCTGTGCTTTTTAGACTTGTATTTCTTTCATTGTTTCAACACAATCATTACCGTACACATTCCATAGACCAGTACATTACTCTAACTGACAGGCAGATATCGAGAGGATGGAAAAAGCATGCCTGTGTACAAAGTTTGTATATGAGGATCAACCACAGTCTTGTTCATTTTTTTTCTTTTTTGATATATATGTTCAGTTGATGTTTCTTTGTTCCGCATTCAGTCTTACATTATGCTGAACGTGTATAGTATGTTCAGTGCAAAGACCAGTTGCCTGTTGATGAATTATATGTATTCATTCATTGAATTTTTTTTAATGGAAAGTTTTGTGGTAAACACCGAGTGGTATTGAATGCATTCATCATGTATTTGTATGAGAGCGAATTACATGAAGTGGTTGTTTCTATGATTAATGCCCAAGGAGAAGTAAACCACAAAAACAGGGTTGGGAAGATATATGTATATATATGTTCATTTATTTATTCATGTTCACATTTGCCCATTGGCCCTATCCTATCAGAAAACCTGCCAAAAGCATCTGTATTCACAATTTAAGCAAATACCTTCCTGTTCATGTTACCTGCATAACACTGAGTTTTGATTGCCTCAGGCTAAATGGGCATGTGGGATGTGTCATAACCTCGACAACAGTAAAGAAGGGGGGGGGAAGCCTTTTGAGTCGGGATATAAAAAGTGTTTAGCTAATTAAGGAGTCCATGTACTGTAAAACACAATATTTTCGCGGCAAGAAATTTTCGCGCATGGGAGCCGACGGCCATATTCGCAGCATGAAATTTTCGCGACTTGCCTCTGACATTCAGTGCATATAGTGTAGACAAGATCTTTAGCGTGCATTTTAATTTCACGAAACTCGGCTCTTGTGAAATTCACGAAATTAAAATGCACATGAACATTCCTTGTTTTACAGTACAGTGACTTTTTTTGGCACCTAAACTGGCCCCTGGGGAAAAAAAAAAACCCACAACAACAACAAACAACCAACCAAATCATTATATGTCATGACAGGAAATGGGCAGATTAGAGTGTCCTTTGCTTATCAGCTGTTACTGAATGCAAAAGTGACCAAACCATTCACAACACAAAGGCTGAATGTTCTGAGCATCACAAGCATATCATATCCCTTAGTATGACATCCAGACAATGACATAACCAATAAGAAGGTCCTTGAGCAGAACATAATGCGGGTGTCCCCAATTTCACTATTTTCATCCATATCATTTCTTGCTTCTCTATTAGTTTTTCTTAGGAAAAAAAAAATCCCTCTAGGGATTCCTAATTGAAAATAGAACAATGAGTGTGTACTTGTATGTTCAATAAAGAGAACCAACCAATTTTTGTTTCCCCAAGGAACAGTAGAAATTGACTTTCAAATGATGAACTATTTCAATTTCAATGTTATTTTTAGATTTCTCAGGAAAATGTCATGCCCCCTCAAAAAAAAAAAAAAAGGAATTATACAATACCAAAATTACAAAGTAAAAATTATGTGACCTTCACCTGAATGTACAACTGTCTCAATAAACACAACGCTACAAGAGTATTGAACTATGTTCAAAGTATAAGAAATATGATGGGGCCTACATAGAAGCTTGATTATTAGTTGAGGGTCCCAGGAGAAAAATCAGGTAAAGGTAAATATGGAACACAGATATCTGTTCTATGATAAATTGATATCATTAAAGGTAGTGTTTACCTTTGGGACCGGTGATTTTAGAAATGTTTGAGTCATCACATTTGATGCATATGTGTAGGTCACTTGCATCACAAAACATGCCACCATATAAAAATTTCGCAATAAAGCCTAAAATATAAGGAGATATCACTACTTTTCTCAATAAACCATAACTGTAGACGGTTCCACCTCCCTGGTTTATTCTAGAAACAATTTCATTATAATTATTTTTCACATTTTGTATTCTTGATACTTAACATTGATTATACTGATTAAGATTTTTTTTTTATTGGTTGTTTCTATCCCTAACTCACATTTTAGAACTATTTTGAAGCACTAAAGCTGGGTTTTTGTTTCATCTACAAATGATAAATAATGCCTTTAATCCCAACCTTTCATTGTTACTCGTACATATCATATTGATTGGACTTCTTTTTATACATTTCTTGAAATTATTTTTCTTTTCAGTGTAGTGTATTCAGTCCCTGTGTTGAAAACAGATAATGTGTACATCGTATAAAAGACTTGGGTGACATCATCCCGCACAGCTTTTACAGAGTTGATTTTATATTGAGATGATTCTATCTGCTGCCATCTTGTGGTGGAAAATGAGATATGCTGAGGATACCTCGCTCATCTTCCAACCTGCAGCATTGTTTTTGTTCCATGTGTGCACCAACATGTGTGCTCTGTTGATGGTGTTTTGTTCAGTACTGGAGTTGTAATTGTGTCTGTGTGTTAGTCTTGAATTTCCAGGCATGTATTGGCTTTCGCTGTCACAACCCTGTGAAATATTTTTGATACAAAAAGTCAGTTCAGAATGATTATTTTAATGCATTCAATATCTCTCAAAGGCTTTACTTGACCATGATATAGTATATTGCATAATATCTAGCCGGAGTAAAATGTAGCTATAGCCTCATAAAAGTAAGTCAGTTATCCTCCTATAAAGACCAAATTGTTGCTGTTTTTTTTTTTTTTTTTTTTTCAATGCAGGTGTTCCATCTGCAATGGCAAAGTTATAATCCCTCTGTTTGTTTGTTTGTTTGGTTTTTTTTTTTTAAGTGATCATTGTGGTTGAGACCTAACTTCAGGTTTCTAACATTTTTGGTGAGATAATGAGAAACCTCTTATGAAATATGAAAGAAAATGTAATTCCTAGAGGGATTCAACATTTATTTGATGAAAATTGGTTTTAAATGGCTGAGATATCCCAAACAGAGCAATCCTAATGAAAGGTGGGACCCACCTTTTATTAGGATCGCTTCGTTTTACTTTGTTTTTGGATGTCTCAGCCATTCCAAAATCGATGTTTATCTAATAAACTTTGAATTCCGCTTAGAATGGTATGCTCTGTATCATTTCAAAAGTGTGGGTTGTTGTTGTTTTTTTTTGTATCTCGCAAAAAGTCATAAGTTCATTCCTCATCGCCACCAATACTATACCATCCCTTTAAAGAGATATTTATAAACCTAGTGTAACCACTGACATAATTGCATGTCATAGCAGTGTAGGCCTACCTGATTTTTGTCCAATTGAATTCTATGTTTTATCAAACTTTAAGGGTAGAGATGAGTGTAAGATAATGCTGTCATAAGTATTAGTGAAACTGGGATAGGCATACTGTAGCATCATTGTGCATTCATCAGTAACAGGATGGCAACGAATACTGCAGACTTCTTTGCAAGAGAGGCAATTCTATAATGCATCCTTGAATGATGATGTTGATAGAGTTCACATCCGGAACCGGTAGAATGACCAAACCAGGGGTAGTGGGAGACAGTGTGCTGGTCCCAATCATCTTACCATTCAACGGACCTGAATTCATGGTGGATTTTATTGCAGTAATGTACCAAACACTCTACCGTCCACTCCAGTACCTTGATACACTTGGTGCTCTATGAAAGGGTACTATCTCCGTTCAGACGCAAACCATTTTATACCAAAACTCGACAGAGAAACAACGTATAAAGAATAATATACCTTTCTATGTTTGTCATACGTTCAGACGCATATGGACATGATGGAATGCTGGTTCTTTATCGAGTTCTAGTTCGAAACGATGCTCTGACCTTTGCGTCATTATTCGTTGTTTTGTTATATGTTGTTTCATTAGTCAGCATTCAGATTTACTAGATTCATCGCATAGCTATACTGTTTTGATATAGCTATAGGCCTACCATTTTGATATAGTCATGCCATTTTAGTATAAATTTCTTTGTGTCTTGAACACCCTGACAGTCAGGCAAAATCATTTTGGTTAGCTGTCAGTGTAGCACAGACAATAAAAGAAATAGAGAGGAAAGAGCATATCACTTTCCAATGAAGAAAAATACTCTTGTGTAAAAAGAGTATGATACTGTATCTATGTGCGCATTGCACCTCTAGGACTAAAGACACGAGGGATTATGGGACATTGTGAAAGAATTCACCATTGTGTAAAGCGTAGGGCAAATGGATATTTTTCAATGAAGATTTTTTTTTGTTGAATTCATTAATGATTTATTGCCTTCACAAATCTGTCATTCTGTGGTTACAAATTCTCTGTGACCCTAAACTGCGGTGAGACTGATGACATGTACTTTGATCTTGAAGTGGGGTGAAGTAATCAACTTTTTCCCCAAACAGTACCCTGCATATTTTGGCCAATAAGCATCTTTCTCCAAGCCTGTGTTATTAAAGTTCTCAAGTGCCATATTAGTTTTGCATGCCATAAAATACTGCTCATACTAATAGAAGCAGTCACTGCTGGTTCACATACTGTAGCCCACTCTGCTCATGCGTCAAGATCGCATGAGTTTGAAAGCATAGAAAAACAGGAAAGCTACATTATACAGGAAGAAATGGAGGTCGGCGCATGTTACAGAGTAGTTTGATATTTCCGCGATCCTTGTCACGGTTATTAGCAGGTTGATAGTTGAATGTTGTGTGAGTCATCATAAGCCAGACATCCTGGAAAAGGGGTCTGATTTCCCAGGCTACAGCTACCCACAGCCCACTAATGATATGTTCGGCCTGAGAGGTCACTGACCAAGAGGTCACGGTGAGGAGAAATCAGGGTTTCTGCACTCTGATCAAGCAGACAATCCTTTGATTTTCTCCCCTTCTTCACTGGATATATTCTGGGCTCCAGATACAATTTTGTTGGCATATTCCTCATTCTTTTACCAGTGGAGAAAACAGGAAGATGTGAACTCGAAAGATTTATTATGTGAATCATGTTTTGCTTTAACTGCTACTGAAAAAAAAAGTAATGTATTCCCCATCCCTGCATGCTTGATGCATGATGATTTAATCTTACTACACATTTCACAGTGATGGTAATTTCAAATTGAGTCCACATTTTCTTTTTAATTGATGGAATTTTGAACTAAATCTCTCATTCTAGTTGATTCACAAGCTTTCTGCAGATTTTTATTTCATTTCATTTTATTTATTTCATTCATTTCTTTTGTTCCACACTCAAAAATAACATAATCATGATAAACCGAACATAGTATAATGCTAGTGTGCACACAACAATAATGAATAAAACATAAATATCAACAACAACAGCAAAAGCAGACCAAACAATCTTTTTTGAGAAATATCATTTCATTGAGATGGTAGATGATAAGAGACAATGAGATAGAAAATGGATGCATGGAGACCTGCCTCATTATAAAAAGGAAGGGTTACTGTCTCTCATGTGATGATAATAACCCTATATGTCTCTCCCAGCTAAGCTGTTTTTAGTATTGTTTGAAATTTGACACCGTCTATATTTTAATGTCAAAAGTTTGACCCCTCTTTTTCATTTGTCAGCCACCATCCACAGACAAGTTAGCTGTGCCTGGGGAATAAGGTCTCTGAAAAAGGAGGGACAATTCTATTGAATTTTGGTGGAATCTGTTCAGAAATCACACAATGTGAATGGATAGGCAGGCCATTACAGACTCAATTTCCTGCTAAATTATAATCAATTCACTCTCACCCGGGCAGCCATGGTATACGGCATGAAGGGGGTAGTGGGTGCTGGCTGTGAATGGAATTATGCTCTACAGGACATGTAGTCTTCTTCTTATGCCTTTTGAAATATTTAATTCCAAATGCATCATTGTGTAGCACGAAATTTTGATCCCCCCTCCCCCTGTTTTGAGGGAGAAGTGGTAGAATCCAAGAGAGACAGTTTGTGAATCTTTAGAAAGTTTGCATATATGCAGAAACATAATTCATTCATTCATTCAAGCATATGGCACAGTGTGCCTGAACAGATAATTGCCATAGTGTGAAAATGGTATGGAACAGATTACTTTGCAACCCCCCATAGGAGTATCACTGCCAAAATATTAATGCTGCTAAGTATAATTATAGGTACCTAAACTCTTCTGTTTTTTGTTTTTTGTTTTTTGGTTTTTTTTTATTCATTTGAGGGGGACAGGGTTTAGCAGAGGGGATCCAAATGACAAAATGACATGTTTATTGTTGTCAAAAGTTTGTTGGGAATTCCTTCATGTGGTATACGCTTACCAGACTTGTTACTCACTCCAAGCAGCTGATACAGGTTGCCCTTTTCTTTTTTTTTTTTTCTTTTTTTTTTTAACAAGAGATATTTGATGCGAGCAGCTTTGACAAGACATCTGTCCTTGACAGGGATTATCAGCTGACACATTTCATCCTTGTCCCACAGAATGAAAGGGGTCTGTGTTTGTAGACTGCCAGGCATGCCCACACTAAATTTTGGGGGTGAACGACCTCGCGGTCACTGAACCCATGTCAAGTTTGGTTGCCATTCCTTTGCATGGCCCTCTCATTCTTACCCCTTGTTTCAGGGTCTTTGTTGGAAAAGAGAGGTGATTTTTTTTTTTTTTTTTTTTTTTTTTGAGGGGGGAGGAATAGACTCAAAACTTTTCTAGCCATAACTTCTTTTGTGCCTCTTCCAGCAGCATTTGTATGCTATGTATCATATTGATTAGTAATAGAATATGTAACTTTTAGATAGAGGTGTTGCTGTTTTCTTCTTTAAGTTTCTACTTTTCCTTTTTTTTTTGTATTGATCCCCATTGCAACTTGATAAAAATTTGATTCCTGGATTGCGTATATGCAGAAAATCTCACCCATATTGTGTTGCTAAATATCACATCAGTTAGTTACTAGTAAAATGGGAAACTGCGTGTTGTCATTCTCACTATAGTAGTGCACATCGACAGAAAAGTTTCCATGCTGCGAAATTTAAAATGTTTACAGTAGTCTCAGCAATATCATAGCATGTAGCAGTGTAACTTCACATTTCTCAATACATCCTGTAGATACCCCCATTTTTGCTGGCGTTGTTGACCTCACAGTATGTGGGTGTTTAACTCCTCATCTAAACAGAAATTTAACATACAAAAGTTTATAGTGTGCCTTAAAAGTCATCAAAATCAGTTGAGTGGAACACTATGCGGAGTGGATGGATGTGCGCATGAATGGCAACTGCTTTAATGAGGCATTGCTGCCATATGCATTTTCAGCTCTTTAGATGCTGTTATATGTGCACACTGCATTATCATTTCTGCGCAAAGCAAACCACGCAGTTTATTGTGCTTTGATTCCTGAAACACAATCTTTACAGCCATTACATTCCTAAATAATAAGTAATAACAATGATGATGAAAGGGAAGTCTTGTATGAAATTATGAATGGATACATTTAACCACAAGCTGTTGTTTTTAAGTACAGTCTCCCACTCACATTCCTTGATAGCAAGTTGAATCCCAAGCCACAAAATTGTGACTAATAGAATTGTGAACACTCAAAACACAATCAAATGTTTCACCACATTACCCAAGCCCTTGTTGAATGTTTCCTCGTAGATGAAGTCCATCTAAACTGTTGTCAGAAATATATCTCAAGCATTAACTCGTTGAGGACGGTTCGATTTTGCTACAGCACGCATTTCCCATAGACACCTGTCCGAGTATACTCGGGACTCGTCCTCAATGGGTTAATAACCTGCACTACCTACCTTTTTCTGATGACATCATCTGTCTCCCTGCCAGTGTAGTCAGTCTGTCGCCCTCGCTGGCTTTTAAATGAGTCCAAGTAAACAGGCAAAAAAGAAGATGGTTAAGTTTGCGGTTTTGTTATGTTGTTGTTGTTGTTGTTTGCTTTTTATCTGCATACCCTGTGTTTACAAGGCCAGGTTTAGGGGTGGGACATGTGCCTTTTCTGCATTGGCACAAAGTTTCTACAAACTTCCCTGCTGACGCAAGCTTTGGCATGGTTATTCACCTCAGAACTTGTCCCAAAAGTCTCTTTGGGGTCCCTCCATAGGTGAAATCTGCCATACAAAGTTATTCCACAGAGTTCTCACTTCTGCCTCTACACAAATGAATGTCATTACTCACAACACCTGTGTCTTGTGGTCTGATTGTGATAATATTTCAGCAGTAGTTCTGGAAAGACATATTTTGCTGATGTATTCAAATCTATGGATATTTTCCCCCTGAGGGTCTCAACAAGCTATTCCATCCACCTCTACGGACTTACTGCATTACAAATGCTTAGAATCTTCTCTTTATGAAACAGTCGTCGCTATGTTAGGCAAGCCTGGAGTAAGCTTTCTGAATGTCAGGAACAACCTTTGAATCGAAGGTATGCATACATTCTTGATACGTTAGTATATTGATTTAGTTCATATTTGTGTGACAAGTTATTTGGAAGATGGCTGATCTGTGCTAGAAATGTAGGTACTCATCATTTGAACTTTCCGTGATTAATGATCAGGAAGTCATAATCTTTATTGCTTACCGTCTTTCCCTGAAATGTTTTTACAATGGGATGTTGCCTTTTGTGCATTTCCTACCTGTGTCTGTACATCTCAGGTGAGGTGTGCGAAGGGTGTTCCATTTATAACTGTCTCTCAGTGTTTTGCTTCTGAGTGAACATGAGATAGTTCTGAGGTGGGAAAAGAAAACCGGTGATGTATGGAAACCAGGGTCAAGGTGAGAATGGAAAGGAATGCTAAAATGGGAAGTCAACAGGTGTATATATAGGGAGACTTGAAATAAAGGGGAACAACAGGAGTTATTACAAGAAGGACTTAAAATAGATGGGATAGGGAGTGGCATGGCATTCGATGCGTAACGACTACTGTTTCAGTCGTGGGCAAACAACAGTAGGATTCACACTGACGCAAAGTAGCGGGATACAAATCTCAAAGATTTTGCATCGTGATCCAAATCTTGAAATTTTTGCCTGTTCGGACATAAAAATCCTACTGAAAAGCACAGTCGGCATCATGATTCAAATTCCAGAAAATCTTGCAAATTTTTTAGAATGTGTTGTGATAATTTGAGAAGTAACATGGTGGTTAGAGAAATAGCACCATAATTTGCACTGCAGCAAGTGTGTGATCCATACACAAATGCTGGAGCGAAAAAAAAAATGAGATATTTTGACCTGTCATTAACAACACATCACAACAGCGCATAAACACAAGGGCAAGCTAAGGTTAAGGGTCACCATTTTGGTAGACTTCAGGCATGAACAGTTTGGTTGACAAAGTATCACGATTGGCAATTAGCCAGATATATCTGTCTGTCTGAACGAGCACAAAAAAAATCTCGACATTTGGATTGTGATCGCTATCCTGATAATTTGTCTGTGTGAATGCTGCTGTTGATAAGGCATGCTGTCAAGAAAGTAAGAGGTGCTCTCTGATAATGGAAAGTAATCTCACCCCCACCCCTTCACCACACTTGACAACTTTTCACTCGCTTGGAGTGGAGTCAGCGTCAGATGTATTTCAGTTTGAGAGAGTTTGAGAGGAGTAGGAAAGAATGAGTAACAATAGCACACCCAAAAAAAAAAAACAGAATTAAAGAAAGCAAATGAAAACTTGTGGATGCAAGAGTGAAATGGCAGTGAGATGATATGGAAACGCTCAAATGTCTGGATCAGAGGTTGTTTAAAAAAAAAGAACGAGATCCTGCCGTGATAGAATTTGGGAAAGAGCAGGGTTTGTAGAAGGAAACACAAAAGAGTAAACATATGTCGACTATACAGAAAGATGGAATGAACAGGCAAGGTATGGGTTAACTCCTCTACCCAGCCACCAAGACACAGAAGGGACAGAAAATCACAGAGGGTCTGAAAGAATGACTTCCGCAAGATGCACAAAATGTGTACAATTCACAAAGTTTTGGGAAAAAATGAAACAACAACTGTTCATTCTTAGAGGCACATATTTGAGAAGAAGAAAGTGAGAGGGGAGGGTGTGATTGTAGTGTTCCTTCCTTGTAGCAGTGTGGCTGTCCCCACAAAGCCCCAGCACATACACAATCATAGCCTTAACACAATAGAACAGACCCAGGGACACATCACACACACACACATACACAGACACACAGACATACACACATGTGCAAAAATTCTAGCGCAGGCATTGTGTTGTTCCTCGCCCACACACAGAAAGCCACTTTACTTCACAGCCGACGACGACGCACGGAGCCGAGAGCCCAGGGCTTCGCTCACTTTCTATTGGTCTCCTCTAACCTTGCCATTGCTTGCATATCGGTGGATGCGGGGGTGCTGAATGGCACTGCGTGTCGCGCGGGGAGTGAGAGCGGGCCGGAGACAGGGAGAGAGACTGGGAGAGGGGAGAGGGGGAGCACTCTCACCGCGTCCGCTTTTTTATCTCGCACCTCACTCGGCAACCCCTGATGTGCTCAATGCATCATGAGCTAATCGCGGTACGGAGCAGCCTTTTCAAAAAAATATTCAGCCATACAGAGACAGGCTTCTCCTTTCCCCATCACTTCGAGACGCTTTGGCGGAATTCACTCCTTTTGCATCTCCAGCTCTTCAAGGAGCCCCTAGGTCTTGGCAGCGGGACATACCCTTCCAAGACCCTCTTGCTGCCGCTCTGGATTTTTAAGTTAGCACCAACTAAACTCTCTGGCGCACCTTTGCTCAGCTGTGGATGAAAATTTGTAGTAGACTCGTGCAACCATGGGCCTACAGGTCAACTCCAGAATGGCAGGTAGGAACCCCGAGTCCTCCGTGCGTGGTTTCACAACAACAACTTGTAGTCGTACTCCACTTCCATCTCCTCCTATTGTGTGGTTACTCTCAGCCTCAGAGTCAAAATACCCATGCTTGGTAGCCATGTGCTTATTATTGCTGCCGTCACGAAATGTCCTCCTATTGTGTGTGGTTACTCTCAGCATCATAGAGTCATAATACCCATGCTTGGTAGCCATGTGCTCATGATTGCTGCCATCACGCAATGATGATGAATAGTTGGTCTTTCTCTGCTGTTATGATGAGATAACCAGTGATGTCTGTTATCTGTCTCATGTAGATCTCAGTATATGGGGTAACCGTGGTGTTCCTGTTTGTGTAGCTGCATGGTTATTCCTGCCATAAGTATTGTTTGAAACATCAAATGCTTTCTTTATTTTGCTGCTTGAATAATTGTGACAACTCGTGGTCTTTGCCTCAAGAGTAATGTTTCATGAAGTGTGAATACGGAAAATATATTTAAATTTGCACTACCATTCAGTGTATTAATCTGGCACAGCTTGCCTGAAAATCAAGAGCAGTCAAACTCATGTCCTATGATGTCCAAAAGGTCAGTGTAGCACATATAAACAGAATAATACAAATCTCCAAGCAAGAATTTGCGTTGTTTTTTGTTTAAACATTTTGCTATTACTTTTCAAGAATTGAAGAGACAAAAATAAAAGAACTTGGATATATTTATGATACAGCATAGATTTTATCATGGATGAATTGGACTATTTGGACCATTTTTGTACATGTGCTTGCAAAGTACTGAAATTAGATTGAGATTGATCCCAAAATGATAGAACATGAAAGCAACATATTTATGGGAAAATAATAGCGAGTCCCATTGCTAGGGTGGGAAACCCATAAATATTTGTACATATCCTCACGTCATATTCAAGAGTAGTCAACATTGAAGGAAAATGATAAGTTTATATGTCATCGATGGATGGCGGAGGCAAGTATATAGCATGGGGGAAGAATGTGTGTATATCATCCTGACATTGTTAAGAGCTGAAAACTAAACTAGTAGAGATCTCGTATTTGCAGAAATAACAGTGCAGGAGACATCCATATTGTGTTTTGTTTTTCCTTTTGTAACATGAAGTGTGCTTTAGTAAGCCTTTGAAGCACTGTATTTTGTTTGTCTATTCATGTTAAATCCAATAAATGATTTCGTAAGACATGATATTCAGCTTCACCAGTATAATGAGCGCTTGAAGGGATGGTATAGTTTTGGTTGAGGTGGGGATTCAGGTTTTAACTTTTTTGCGAGATGATCAGAAACCACTTACAACCATGGATGTTAAAGAGCATACGATTTTTAGAGGAATTTAGGAGTTTATTTGATAAAAATCGACATTGAAATGGCTGAGATATCCAAAAAACAAAGAGGTCTTAATGAAAGGTGGGTCTCACCTTTTATTAGGACCGCTTTGTTTTACTTTGTTTGTGGATATCTCAGCCAAGTGACCAAAGATGATTACGTAGCAAACTCCAAATTACAATGAATGCACTGAGAGATGGATTCTTCTTCTTTTAAGTCATGTACCATAAATGCTATGGATGGGGAAACAAAAACCAAGGGGGGACTATGCCCATGGACTCTAGGCAGCTGGTGGATGGTGGAAAACAGCGTGAAGTACTTCATGTTGGAGAAGTTATGAAAGACATTGCATTTTGTCACAATCAAAAGCAGTCTGGCTCTGTGACGAGTGTATAAGGTTCTGCACAGAAGTGCCGAGTGTATAAGGTTCTGCACAGAAGTGCCGGCGCTTACTTCAGCCATCCGTGCAGGGAATTGTTGATGTTATGGTTATAGACCACAACAATGTGTATCACGTTGGAAATTAGGAGTGGATACTGATGCTTTGCCCTCGAAAGAAAAGGCCAGGAGTCGGCGGGAGACTCACAGGAGATTGTTCACGGCAACTTCAGAGGAGTGAGTGAGGAGAGAGGGGAAGAAGAAAAGTTTGCTGGAGAGCTTTTCTCAGTCGTGGCAGCTGTTCATGAATGTATCTTTGTTATGAATCCTACATCCACACCAGCTCCAAGACCAGCCGGGGTTGGCCCCCCACCACCTCTATCCCAGGCCTATGCGTGCTTTGTAGAGTGTGTCACACCGCTATCGTACTTGAAGTGAAATAGGCTGGCTGATTTTGTGTTGTGGGTGGCCGCCGATACTTCCATCGTGCTGGCCATCATGGAAGGAGAGATAGAGAAAAGAAAGAAAAAGGATAAAGGAAAAGAAAAAGAAGGGGAGGGAGGGGGAAGAGATGGAAAGACGGAAGATATAAATTCAGGATAGAGACTGCTTCTTGCTTTCCAGGAATGGCTTGAACTTCCCCTGTGTACTGGCAGCTAGTGCTGTTACACGGCCT
Source organism: Diadema setosum (assembly GCF_964275005.1). Lineage (NCBI taxonomy): Eukaryota > Metazoa > Echinodermata > Echinoidea > Diadematoida > Diadematidae > Diadema > Diadema setosum. Next base: position 36,944,012 of record NC_092689.1, read on the forward strand.
GCTAATGCTACCGTCTCCCTGTTTGAAGTATGACACAATGTGTTTGTCAGCTGTCCGTTCGAGATTTCTCCTGCCGCCGAAAAAAATTCAAATAGAGGGAGAACTACAAAGGGCCAGAGCGATTTGCAAGGTATTGCTTGGGCTGTGCCAGCAGAGCTCCAGAGGGAGAATGTAATGATTATGTATCATCACTGGCTCTGCTCATGGACAGAATAGTTTCAGGGGGTCAGGAGAGTAGAGTCTACTGCCCCCCCCCCCCCAACCTTTTCTAACTCACATGAAAGTTTTTACCCCCACAAAACTGGAACAAGAGTGCCAAGTTACATGTTCATATGTATTCAGATTTTCCTTTCTAGCCAGTCAGATTGTTAACTTGGGATGTTGAGATATTTATGTATGTTTCACATTAAGCTTGACATTCAAAGAGGACGTTAGATTTCTTCATGGCAAGGACTGTGGACGTTGCAGCGTAGAGTGGTCCTTCAAGTTTTGAGCTGGGCAAGTGAGTCAAACAAATAGTGCATGCATTTAAGAAAAAGAATTTGATGCTTGTATGATTATTATGTATTTCAACACTCTTTTGCTTGCATTGTGCTCTGGCATAAAGACCATTGTCAGTTCCTGAATTTGTAAAATGTGAATAAGTTTTTCTCTCATGGAATAGTCCATCAATATTGTTACTATACCATTCTGCTGCTGAATAATCATCAAGGACATGTTGGTTTGGTCTGTATGTAAAATGATAGCATTTCATGCATAAGCTATTTCAGTCACACGACCTATGTTATTCTAGGCTGTGTTATCTGTCTGTAAAATGTTTCCATGGGGAAAACTTTTCATCAAAATGTGTTTACTCTCCAACTTTCATTTCTTATTTTTTGTCCCTGTGGCACTGCTAGAATTCAACCCAAAAAAGCACCAACTCGGTCTAATTTTTCTGTATTAAATCACACTACATTTCTGACGTCATAGGCCTGAAACATCTCCAATTTGTGTGATTACTGGAACCCTGTCTGCACCACATTGTCGTAATCAGTGGTTTGCTAAAGAGCTGTTTTGTTGGATTTATGGCCCACCTGTGGCACCCATCCCGTCAACAATTTATCTTCGCTAGTAACCATGATTTAGTCTCAGAAATGGGAGAGTATTTTCAGAGTGAACAGTCCCGTGCATACCGGTCCCCTCCAACATATAGTAATTTCCCCGAAGATTAATATGTGGTACACACAGCCTCTTTCAGTGATGAGTTTATACCCTAGTATGCTGTTGATGTTTTGTAGTTCAGTATTTCTATTTAGGGGAAAGCACAGATGTCTCAGTGAGCTGCTAACAGCTCAAAAAATGTTCAGCAGTTCACTTCTTTTCAGGTTATGTGGACCATTGTAGCAGAATTTTGCAAGATCTGCATTTCTTGCTCCTTTATAATAGTGCAGCATTCACACATATCTGAAATTAATGATTGTTGAATATTGATGTTTTCATCACCATGCGAAAGTGATTAATTCTTGTGTCTGAACACACCAAAAAATTTTCAACTCTGGCGACACATCGCTATACGAAAACCAGTCCTGATTGGTAACTGTCATGATAATTTGCTATGCACAGGGTGTGTGAATGACATGCAACAAAACATTTTTTTTTTTTTTTTAAATTCCCATGTGCAACTCGCTGCACTAGGTAGGTGTATTCCAATGCCCATGATCATGCTCTGATCATTGTTTAGGCATGCGCAGTCTGGAAATTTGAAGAGTTTACTGTACGAGCTGAAATTTTCATGTACAGATATTTTCGCGAATTGTTACTTCGAGGACATTTTCGAGTGTTGTTAATTTCGTGGTTGCGAGGGTCTAACTGAACTAACTTATTTGCGCGTTGTTATTTTTGTGTGTTGTTATTTTCGCGATTCAAAGGTGATTCGCGAAATTCGCAAAAATGAAACCACCGCGAAAATTTCAGCTCGTACAGTAATTTGCACAAAAATAATTGTACATGTGTGAACGATGGCGAACAAAAGTGATTTTTCACGTTGCAATGTAAAAAAAAAAAAAAAAAAAAAACCTGTGTGTGAATGCAGCTATCGTGTGACAGTCGTAATTTCTGAGCTCAAATAGGAAAGGTTCATTGCACCTTCAGTCTCTCTCACCATGTTTCTGTTATACTGGAATAGATAGTCTTATCAGTAATAGGAAATCTATATTGCTTAATCAAGGAAAAACTCTACTGGGATGAGGGGTGTTATTGCATTTGGATTTGCCATCAATTCTGTAATGTTTTATCAAAGTTCAGAGAAAAGAATGAAACCTTCATATGTTTACTGCTTTGTCAGTTTGATTATCGTCGGCCTTATGCCAAAAGGCCCTTAACACATAAGATTTGTACAGTGTTAAGGGCCTTTTGGCATAAGGCCGACGATATTCAGTTTGCTAAATGCAACCTTTAATACGGCATGACTTTTTACTTTAAAGCAAATCTGTAAGATGGTGGGGGGGGGTGGGAGGTGAGTAACAGTGAATTATAAATCATGCACCTCATTAGCATATGACTGAAGGAACACCACAAAGCTGAAAGGATGAAGTTGGGCTGTATCTGTTCCGCCTTGGGAATGCGTCGGTAGCAAGGATTAGGTTTCATTCATGACTCCAGAATATCTTGCTGTTTGGTGTGACAGCGATGTAGCAAGATAACATGAGATCCGTCATAGCGGATGCTGGCGTCCGCACAATATATGAGCAGTGTTTTGTTTTTATTTTTGTGTTTGTGTGTGTGTTTTATTGTCTGTTTTTCTTCATATATTTTTTTTTTTAAATCCTCATGTTTATGTATTCGATTTCTAGTGGCTCAGGGAATTTCTGTCTGTGGAATTTCATAAAGCAACCATTAAAGAGGCATGTCTGAAATATGTATATTCCAATAATTTTTTGGTAACAGATTAGATTGTACAACCAAGTTTTTTATTTATTTCACATACTTGTGAAAAAAAAAATCACACATCAACTACATTGAATCATGTGCTTAGTGTCAACACCGTGAAAATTAATATGGCAAAATGGCTGTTGCCATGATAACTGCAACTGTAAGGATATTACATGGCTTATATTCTTAGCGCCGCATAAGACCTAGAGGGGCATAAATTTTATGAACTGCCTGCTGCAAGAAACATTCGTGCTTTAAAGAACTGTTGCCACAAAAAAGGTAAAAGACATCGATCACATTATTGTATGTCATTCATTCCTATGGCTGCCGCTTAAGATATCAAAGAGTTCTGTCTTCTCCATGTCCTATGGCGTTTAGCTTTGCATTTGAATTGATGATGCATGTAGAACATTTGCACTACATGTGGACTATAAAAGCTGTGTATCAGTATCAGCTTTGTTTTACATCGATGTATAAACATTTTTATTTATTTTGATATTTACTGGTACTTGGGTATTAAGCCTTTGACTGCAAGGTGCTAGAATTTCATGTACAATTAGTGCATGCTGTGGGCACACTGGCGTAGGCAAAGAGTTTAGTTATAAAATCGGCAGCACTTCTTTCAGCAAAGCAAGCTGTAAAAGACCCCGTTTACAGTGCGAGGCTCGGCCGCGGCCGAGCCGCGGCCGAGCCCAGCCCCGCTTCAGTGTAAACGCGCAAAAGGCCAAATGCGAGGCCAAAATTGGCCTCGCATTTGGCCTCGCTCTGGAGGTGGTCTCGGCCTCTTCTTGGTGTAAACGCAAACTGGGCCAAATGCGCGGCCAATTTTAGTCTGGCTTCCAGACCCTCTGCCCGTACTATTTCGCTATTCACGATATTAACCCCCTCAACATGGAAAACTAGTATAGTTTAAGGTGGTTTTTGTCCTGCAAAGGATTTTTCCTTCGGCAAAGGCCTTTGCCCGAACGGCGACTTCGTCGCCACGGAATCCAGTTGGCAAAGGGTCTGAAAACCAGGCTATACCAAATTGCGTTTGTTTACAAGCAGAGCGCCATTACGACAAAATATTGAAAGGTTTGAATTAAAAGCGCGGCCGAGCCCAGCAGTGTAAACGGACAAAATTGCGAGGCTCGGCCACGCAATTGAGCCCGGCCCCGCACTGTAAACGGGGTCAAAGTAAACCAGATACAGAATGTGATGGTATTGCTCCAAGACCACATGCTTTCCTGTATTTCCTTGTGTTGTCTGTTGCATCAGGAAAACCAGAAATTATTCAGTGTTGGCTTAATTCCAAGGCAGGTGATAGTTGAATTTGTGTCCGAGAAAAAAAAAAATCATCATAAAGTTAGTCTTGTATAATGCATACCTCATTCGTTCACCTTCCCTCCCCCCCCCCTCCCCCCACACCAAACAATTGTTGGTATGTTCTATCCCTATCAGGCTCTCTGTATCTAACTGTCGTCTCTTCCTCCTTTGTGTTTCCCCCCCCCCCTTTTTTTTTACGATAAGCCAGCAAGACCACGACAGTGTGCAAGAAGATGGATATGGCATGCGATAAAGCAGGCGACTGCATCCCATTAGTGAGAAACAGTGATACAGTGAACATGATGTGTGGCACTCGGAGAGCAAGAAGAGGAGGAAAAAAAGAACTTGTGGGGGAGGGGGAGATGTTGCGATGATACCGCTGACAATGAGCCTCTGAATGCTCTTCAACTGTGATCCCATCCTGGATTCCATGGGAATGGTTCTGACCCACATCCCTGTGAACCCTCTCCCCATCCCCCCTCACCCCACCACCACCACCACCTTCCCCTCCATAGGGCAAGGGGGAGGGACTATGTTGTCCCCCAGGAGTCGGGGCATCAGGGACATGATGATAATAATACTGATTTGCATTTATATCCTGCATAGTAACCTAGGGGACTGTCTTCTCACTCTACAAAACTTCCCATTTAAATATCAGGGAAAAGTTTGAGAGATTTGGCAAATTGCATAGTTTGTGTCTCAGCCCTAAGTTTATCTGGCGACCCATTTCACAAAATTGGCACTGCAATAGGAAAAGAACGATCTCGATGTGAACAAGGGAGTGAAGCTGGTAGATTAAGTGAACTCTCATCAGAAGAGTGGAAATTTCATATGACTTCTAACAAGGGAATGATATTTAGAAAGGTGGTTACTGATAACAACAGTATGACATCTCAGAAGAATGATCTTATACACAATTTTCACAGCTACAAGTAACCAGTGCAGGTGATTCGACATGGTTTGATTTGATCCCTGCTCTTTGCAGGTTTCATCAGTTGAGCAACACTATTTCTGATTATTGGCAATTTAATATCTCTCTTCTCTGTTTCAGGGATGCCGTAAATAACATATATTGCCCTGTCTATCGTGATATAATACTTGACACTCCCCTATTGGGAGTTATATTTTTCACTTGAGACAATACCAGTATTTTCCCTCAGTGCTGCATGCTTCAAAAGAATAGAAACTTTGGGGAAAATTTCACGCCTGTGGGGATGTAAAGATTACATCAAACTCTTTACAAGGCAATATCTGTGCAACATTACATCAGTCTATACTAGATGATACTTTCCAAGCAGTTTGCATTCACATTGCATAGGCCCTGCATCACTATCCTAAGCTAATACCTACCCCTCCTTTTTCCCATGAAATTTCTTGCAATATTCCAGATGCAATTTATCTTGATATTGCCAGTTTTGCCTACCTGTATTGTTGTGTTGCCATTCCTAATAAATTTGAAGACTCATATTCATATGAATGTTTTGCCAGTTGGGTACCAATCAGTGTGTGAGCACTAGCTTTTAGTTCAAAATGCTACAATTTGATGACTTTGTTCTGTGTGTTGGTTTCAAATCGCTTTCCATGTGATGTTATCAAGCTCTCCTTTAACAAAGTGGTTATGTCGGTTTCCTTCAAAATTAATGTTGGCAAGCTTGTAGAAAGGATCTGATGTGGGTATGTTTTCTGGTTGAAGCTGCCAGCAGACTTGCCTTCTGAACAACTTTTAGAAGATAGGTAGAGATTTTGATTATGAAAATCTTGGAAGTCATAGAACGAGGAAGGGGTGTGTCCCAAAGAGTTCGGTTATATGATCACTTGTTGAAGTCGAAACTGTCGACTGTCCCTGTGACCAAAAGATAACATGAGTTGGCCATGCAATTCGCAGCATTTAAAACAGTTCAGGCAAGTCTACAGTCATTGCATGTTGACAATCTATTATAAACAGTTCACATTTATATGATGGTGAGTCAAAAGGGGATAGGTTTGATGGAGGGGAGGTTATTGTAGCATGTGGAAATGCGCATAGAAATAAAAATTTACACAAGCATTAAAGTACACTTTCTGTTAGCCAGGAAATGTATTTTTTTCTTTTTTACTTCTGGTTGGTTTTTTGTTTGTTTGTTTGTTTGTTTGTTTGTTTGTTTTTTTTGGGGGGGTTGTTTTTGTGGGGGGGGGGGTCAGGGAAGGTGGAGGGGTAGATGAGGAAGGAGAAGGGGGAGGGGGCTGAAGAAGCAGTATGGATGGTAGAGCCTTCGTGAATAAGTACAGGCCACTCAAGTTCCTGTAGTGGTAGATCGTAGGTGGGAAGGTAGGCAGAGAAAGAGGGAGAGAACAGGAGAAAGAGAGAGTAGCAGAAGGCCCCCCATGCAGTGTGAAGAGGGAAAGAGAATCTGATCAAAGAGCAGATCAGGGTGTGTAATGTAAAACTCTGTCAATGAATGCAGATGTATTGAAAACAATGCAAACGGTGTCAAGAGCCCTTGCGCAGGCTTTCTCAGTTTTATTCTTTTCCCTTGACAGTTTGTTCTTTTTTTTTTTCATTCTCTCAGTCTCTCGCGCGGAGGAAGCATACAATTTGCATGAAGTTTGCAGTCAGCCAGTGACTCCTCCTCGATATGAAATCAGAATAAAAGGAAAGAAAGGATCAGATCGAAATAGTGGTGCATGATATTTGAATATATCTCCTGGATACCATAGGCACTGGATATGTATGTTTGTGTAGATGTTTGTGTGTGTATGTATGTTTCATACATATGTGAGAATGTAGGTGAGTTTGGTAATGGTATTTATATGAACAGATTTTAGATACATGTACGTACATACATAAATAGACGTACGTGAGTTTGGTATATACACATGAGATATATGATTTTAGATATGTACATACATACATTACGTATGTTGTAGATTGCTTAAGATTTCAAGGGGGGGGGGTCAGTGAGGGTAGAATATGATTTACAAATTTATAGTTCTGACAGAATCTCAAATATCATCGCTCAATATGTTTGAATTATCGAGATGCAGAGCTACAAGTTAAAGATAAAACATACACCAGATTTGACATGGGTATAAGAAAATGAGATTGATTAATTGTAGCTCATGATCTGCAACGTGTGACATTTTATCATTACTTTTAAATATGTCATATGATTTTATGCAAGTGGGGGGGTTTTCTTAAAATCTTTGAAAGTGCGGAATGAAATGCTTCAGTGGGAGTAAAAATGTTGACAAGATGTGGACATTTTCTCTCATTTTTTTAAGAGGATATGAAGAGGAGATTTGAACTTTTTATATTTATGCAAGTCTCAGTTTTTGTTTCATAATAGTCACCTTTATTTTGCACTTCAGGTTCCAAATTTTGTATCAGTGTCACATGTTCTATCATGAATATAGAAAAGTAGACAGCTCAATAGATGAATAAAGAGTTTCAAGAGAAGACATGTGAATAATCAATGATGGAACTCCTATATATTTCTAAATTAAGGTCATAGCAAAATGTTTGAAAGCTTTGCGATTTGCTAGAATACTGCTTCTACCATTTACCTCAATTTGACATATTTCCCATGGACATATTTTTTGAGATAGGATGTTAAATTTTGAAGCTGATATTTTATCTCTCAGTGCACCCTCTTCTTTATTCCTTTGTTTACCCATCTTTCGCAAGAATCAGAAGGGCGGTTTGTTTTCTCAGTGTCTGCTGAAATATGTATTATTATACCTATAACTTGAGCAACTCAAATGATGCTCTTCCAGTATCTGTCAAACTTTGCTGACACCAACACTACACCATGATAATATTTTGTTAGGGGATTCAGTATCTGTGTTTGGGTCCGGCTTTAGTTTTCATCTCGTCGAGTGACTTCGTTAAAGGGGAAGAGCTGCGTAGGGGGCTCAAAATTCTACTGTTGTGAGATAAGTTCATTTGAAATGCCATCATGGTGGAAGTTTTTAACCTATGAAGCAGAGAAAGGAGAAGGAGAAAGAAAAAAAGGATGAAGCACATAGGGAAGAAGAGAGAGAGAATGGAGAAGGGAACTGTGCACAGCAAATTTGGCTGAGTGAAATTGTGTAATGGTTGAGGTATTGAACCGATGAGAGGAGGAAGAAAAAAACAACAACAACAAAGAAGAGAGACACACCAGCTTTCAAAGTTGTTTGAAATTCGATCATTGTGGAAAAACTTGAATGCATGAGAGAGGGGGAAGGAGAGAGAAAGAAGAACAGCAGCGCATTCAGCAGATAAACCAAATGCTGCACGCTTTTCGCTGCCAAGAGTTCTGTGTACATCCCAGGCAGCCTGTACCCGGGATGGAGTTTCAGCCTACAATAACACGGTGTTGTTGTTCTGCGACGGCGTTCCCCGGCCGTAACGGAATAAACCGATTCCTACGGCTGACCTGCAGTTCAAATCCGAGGAATCGTTTGACACGTTGCCTTGTCAAGAGCAGTAGAGGCCTGTTTTGCGAGACCTTAATTCTCCCAGCATGAGAACAAATCTAGAAGTCATGGGATACCCTGCCATCCATTGCACACTTGCATAGTATGAAAAAAAAAAAAAGGGAGAAGGAGAAAAAAAGGATTTCTTGTGATTTGAGTGTGGAACTACCCTGTGGCCATGAAGGTTGCTTCATGAATGTGTTCTGAATTGTGAAAGTCTGAATTTCTTTTTGAATTGGTCTGCAGGAGAAAGGAATGGGAACCATCATAAATGTCCTGCATTCATAAGTGTTTCTGTGGAAATATGCATACTATTGATCAAGATCTATGTTGTACTCATAAGCCGCACAAAAGCAGCAGTGTGGCACTGTAATTGAAAGATATCAACATACTTCATTCACTTTACCTTGATGATGATTACTTTTGGTGCAGTCTATTTTTTTTTTTTTTTTTGTGTGTGTGTGTGTCCTGCAGATCTTTCCTCTAATGGATTTCCAAGAGAATTGTGACTGATAAGGAGCTATGTTTTTGGTTAAGGCAGAAAGAGAAGTGCCAACAGAACAGTATAGATTTGGCTGAAGTTAAAGATTGATTGTCAGTACCATAGCTACAACTATGTGAATATACCAATCATTAAACACAGCATCAGATGGGCAACAGATGATAGCCAGGCATGGATCAAAATGTGACTTTTCACAATATTGTACTTCACCTTCTCAGTGAAAAAGAAAAGAAAAGAAAAAAAAAGATAAGATGACTCTTTCTTGAACACGGATGACAGAATTTTAGCAACACAACAAACATCACTGTATGGGAAGCATAGTGAAAGGTAAGAGAGAAATTTGAATTTGTAACAGTTCTCGCTCATTATGTTAGGATAGTGACACAAGGAAAACCATGGTCTTGTGACCAAGACAACTACTTGAATTTCCTGTAGTACACCATGATAGATGACTAGCGTGTACCCTGTGTAGAGTCCGCCTATAGATTCTAGGAAGACCTCAGGAGGACCTCCAGAGGACATGCCCGACAAAAATGAGCATTTTTATTTTTTATGCTCACTCAGTGGGAAGTGAGAGAGATCCCGTTTACAGTCCCTGGCCATCTAGTGCAAGGTTGGCATACGATTCCATGGAAACCATTGGGCGAGCGTTTCTCCTAGAGAGATGCACCAATTTCTCATGGGCACACATACGCACTCCGCCACAAGCAGCGCATAAGTTACCAAAAATGTGTGCTATGTTCACGCCGCGTTTACGTAGAGACCATTTATGTTGAGTCCCCTCATCCGGCGTGAACACGGCACAACTCCTAGCGGTTGTGCCAGACTCATGCTAGGCTGTCCAGCATGACATTCACACCAGACTCACTCCAGACTCCTCCTAGACACTTTGTACCATGAACATTTAGGGTCCCCATTGTCTGTTGTGAACACAGCACAACCTTTCGAGGTTGTGCCATGTTTTCGGGGGACTCTAAATGCCTATTAAACGGTGTATCGGGGTTACTCAGAAAACTCTGGAATTCTTCCTTCTTTACAGACCTGTTGACTCCATTTTGGTACTTTTAAAAATAAAAGTAAGCGCTCTTCAACAATTCAAAGCAATGAGAACATGGCACAGATAAATGTAATGAAGCATGTAATGGCATGTGCTGCATGCGTTGGTTGTGTGTTGGGATGTCTTCCTTCTTGGTGCCAGTTTAGCGGAATGTTTTTCATATCCTGCTAATGTGTTCAGAGCGAGAGAGAGAGCTGTGGATTTTTATGCTATACAGCTAAAGTACTATTTCTTTTCATATGCAGCCGTTAATAGATTCAGCAGTGCCTTGACCATTTTTTTATGAGGCAACATTTCGTAAATTCCAGACGATAATGTGTAGCCATCTTAATAAGTATGTCATGACGCTGCATAAAACGTGTCATGTAATGAGCTTGCTAAGCTCTCCCACCAGGGTGCTAATTTGCCTCTTGATGCGTGACTCCACATGAAATTCATGACGTGAGGGTTCTATCATGTATTATTTCGCGTGAAGTCCTTTCACATTCGGGCAAGTTGAATTTTAAAGTTTATGCAAGTTTGTATAAAACTTAAACCAGGACTTTTCCCCCCTTCAAACATGCCTCTGTAAGAAGTACGAAGGTGGTGCTTTCGCGGTGCCAACAGGATGCCATGCAAATTAGATGAGATGATGATGTCTCTTTCTCGCAAGTCTCCTTAAGCACATTTTCTGTCTTGAAGTGACTTTAAAAATAGCAGGAGTGTAGCTCGAGTGATCTAGAGTCACGATTCAACATTAATTCTTGCAGGAGATAAGTTACATTTGCTAAATCATCGACAGTTGAAATAATAGTAACAGCATGGTTTTTTTTCTCTGTATGCATAAACTAATGTCCAGTTGTAATCAAAGTTTTAATAGCTGTCTATATTTGATGTTAAATCTTATTCATTCAAGTTTACTGATAGGGTGGGTTTTTTTTCTCACACCTTTTTTTTTTCATCTTTTGTCTTACATTGTCAGTGGAAATCTTCTGTTTTGTTGTGAAGTCTGTGGGTCCATGAAATGAGATTTCATCTTTAAATTCTCTGCCAAAATTAAAATGCTGTTCCCCTCTGCTACTCGCCCATCAAGGCTCATCTAATCACGCTAACTTAATAATGCATCACAATAGTGCAAAGTCAAAGGCAAATCCGTGAAATTTTGCGATCCTTGTACCATACCTACTTGCCAAGCAGTCATAGTTGCACCACATTATATTGTACCAAGCCCATGAACTGTTAAGACTGCATTTTGTTGATTTAGTAATATATTTTCATGTCTGTGTATATTCTGTCTTTCTGTCTTTCTTTCTTCATGAATATAGAGATATGTAGACACACCAGGGCCGGAGCATGCATATATAGTAAAGAAATTGATTACAAAAGGAGTCAACTCCCATTCTTATCAAGTTGAGACGTTTGTGATTAAAGCTGCTGAAAACAAAGAAAGTTGTAAGATGATATGGGATAATTTTAATCTTGACTTTTCAATAAGAATATTCGTTGTTACATTTCAAGTGAGGCAGCTGGAAAGGTCTTGATTTCCTGTATGGGATCACTTTTAGATGTTTAAATGTGATGTTTAGCCCATTTTGGGATCAAATTCTCTATGTATATCTGTGTGTGTAAATAGCTAGCTAGATAGATAGATATGTAGATAGATAGATGGATAGATAGATATGTAGATAGATAAATAGATAGATAGATAGATAGATAGATAGATAGATAGATAGATAGATAGATGAAGATAGATATATAGATATGTATGCACATATGTACACATATATGTGTGATGTATCATATATACCCTCACCCACATCAATAACCCAGATTACTGCTGATATTTTGGGCAGACCCTGAGTGCCATTGCTGGATCTGGGACAACTGTACTCTCGGCTTCATTGCCCTGCTTCGTTAGCTCCGTTCCCAACTGGATGACAGGGAGACCTAATGGGAATTGCAGTACCGATGGTTGATAAACCACACTATATGCCAAATACCATCTGTACCTCATAAGTTTTGATTAAAAAACTACCTATCGAAATGCTATCTTAATGAAATGCAACAGTTATAAACATTAATTTTTTCTTTCATTTACCAAAATGATTATTATGCATCAGTCTTTCATATTAACTCAAGTTTGATGTGTTTATGTCATCCATGCTAATTGCCACTTTCATTTACCCTAATATCTGTAATATGCGTACCATTTTAAAGATTTTTTTTTTTTATTACTATTGTAGTGAATATGTATTCCATGTCCATCAGTTTTCAGTGTGAAGCCAAGACAGCTCTACGTCCCAGGCACAAAATGTAAAGTAACCGCAATATCCCCATTCACAGGGGTTTGCCGTGCATAGATAGATCGCCCAGAGCTGGGAAGCTTGTAAACAGTTGCTTCATTGGGGAGCAATATTATCACCAGTCAGGTGGAAGCCTGCTGCTAAAAGAGAGAGTCCTGACTGCATGGCAAATTTTTTGCCCCCTCCCCCCCCCCCCCCAAAAAAAGGAGCGCGCACTGTTCACATCTAATTAGTTGCCATGGAGACAGCCAGAAGGGCATTGACCTGCCAACTCTGTGCACATGAATAATACATCACCTCATGAGTCCTAGGGATAGAGTCTCTCTGTGTTGTCTCCCACAGTGCCGACTGCAAGGAGATGTTGCCTTTGTTTTTGCCATTGTTCCTCTCTTGCCGGATGTTCCCAATGCCATCAGGCACCCTATTCATGAGACGACACTCCGCTGTCACATTACATTTGCATAGAGCATCAATAATTTACCCGTATATGTTACATATATGAGGCATGAACTTGCAACAGATTTTATAGTAATTTGCTGCATAGGTATTCTTCAGGGATACACGAACATAGAAACTGACATAGTTTTTAATGAAATGGATTGCACATGTTTTGGCATTTTAGCTAATTGAGCTTACAGCTGGTAAGTTTGACAAAACAATGTTAGTATATGATGTTATTTGTTTTTGAGTATGAAAGAGTTTTCTATATTTCAATGACAAATTTTCCATGTGAATGCTACATTGTGTGAACCCAATGGTGTGATCTCTAACCATCTTCATTAGGATTATATCTTTTGAGTTCTACCATGTTTTGTTTTTTTCTTCTAAGTTCCTGTTGTATAGAGCTGTGCGTGATGCTGGCTATGACCTTTGACACTTAAAATCAAAATACGTCACTGACTTATGTAGGATCCAGAGCATTTTTCCATTCTCTGACCTATGCAGCATGACATTCTCTTTGTCCAGCTATGGGGCAGTCTGGTTGGCAGTTGAGAATTGTACTGTATATGCTGTTAATTGTTATTTTCGCATACAGAAATTTTCGCGAATGAGGAGGTCATAGACATTTTCGTGAATTGATGCCGATACTAACATAAATGCACTACCACCCAAGTGCATCGAGACATTTTCATGTGTTGTTGAATACGCGATCCATCTGTGATTGGCGAAATTCACGAAAATTAAACCCTCGTGAAAATAACAGCTTATACAATACTTTTGTGTATGAGAGGTGAGCAATGATAGGGATTTGATAGGGGGGGGGGGGGAGGGACATTTCATTGATGTGATCAGGGCGATTCAGAGACATGCATTAGGGGGAATACACCAGAGGTGCACATCTGACTACTAAAAAGCCGTCAGAGGATAGACTCCACACGAGGGCAGCACATCTGTTCTGAGCTGTCAACCTCCGATCACACCATCTAGACATAGCCATGAATTGGTATTACCAATTCCCATCAAACAGCGGGGCTCACTTTGAAGGCGTCAAAAAGACCTATTGACAACCAGCTTTAAAGGTGGAATCATCACTTTCTGTTTCTCTGGTGTGTGATATGTCGAATGACATGAAAATGAAATGAACATTTAATGTACACATGTGCATTTCTCATAAGTGCAGTTCAGTTTACTGGGTGTTGTGCAGTTAATAATGATCTGGCCTCTTTATATTACATGGCCCATACCTGAAGAAGCATAATTTATCAAAAATTGCACAATTAATTCTTAAGATTTTGATGGTATCATCATTATTGGATAATCATTACATTTATTATTTTCACCAAATCCGGAAAAAAAAAAACTGCAAATATTACAGCTTTTATTCCCTGTATTTTATTTGGTCTACTTGTGGAATTCATTGTTTATGCCATATTTTCAAATGAAAGTATAGTCAGACTATTCCAAGAAAGAGGACAATTTCCTTGCATACTTTGGGTGGTAGAACTTATGATGTGCTGATGTATCAGTAGTGCCAGATACGAACAAATGTTGACAGTACCAGTCCATCTGCATTTCAATTTGTTCATAATTTATATCATGAATTCCATTGCCCCTTCAAAAGAGCACAAACATTAAAACAGAGGACACAAGCATGACAGTTGTGATATTGGAAAATGTTGTTGCGATGTGGTAGTGCAGCTTTAAGTTTCTGGTGGATGAGAGCCCTAATCCTTCCCAGCAGTCCCCATCTCTGTGGGATGGTTGTCCTACCTGCTTCACTTCAGTACAATTGCCCTGTGACCCTTAGCACTTTCTCTCAAGTTCAGTTGGCCCGATAACACCCTCTCCTCAGAGACCCACTCCCCCTGAAAACTTTGGAGCTGGCCTCGCAGACCCGTGATTGTTGTTCTCCGAGAGCTGCTTGAGCACAATGGAAGTTGGTTTTGTGGGAGCTAAAACTTTGAGCAGAGGAGGGGGGGGGGGGGGAGGAAGTGAGTTTGTCAGTAGTTGAAAGGAGCAAGGTTAGAATGAAGCTGTTGCTTTTGACATATTGTAATAAATACTGTATAGACTTGAAACACAGCACAATCAGTTCCCACAATGAGTGGGTTAAACAGGGGAGGGGATGTAATGGAATTGCAGCTTTGAAAAGAGTACATTCATGAACCGTTTTCATCATGTTAGCTTTCAAGAATAGATTGTATTGCTAAGAATTTGTTTACATTGGAATATGATCCCTACATTTTCCTCTATATTTGGAAGAGGATAGGCCTATTCCCTTTGTGTCAAACAAGAAACATTAGTAAAGGTGGGCTATTTGCAAAGTATATAGGAACCTTTATATATGTTTGTGTTGTGAGTTTTATTTTTTTTTTTGTGGGGGGGGGGGGAGAATGAGCACAAATTTATTGTCCTGCCTATGATCTTAGATGAAATTTTATGATTTGCTTATTTACTGGCACATATTATGTCAATATATTCAAAATATTATCGTATGTTCTAAAGTTTGTGGGTATCAGAATCTCTGAACTCATTCAGGCCCATACCCAGTAACTAAATTGCTCATTTATATGAACATCAGTCATCACGTTTGTCCAGATCTAGTAAAAGTGTGCGACAGGAGCTGAAACAGTAAACCTGCAGACTCGAGTGCCGACCATCACATGCAGTTTTCTCCGCTGAAGGGAAAGCCCCTTACTGACCTGCAATAGTTTAAAAGGTCAGAATGAAATGAAAATTATGCAGTCAGTTGTCCTTTTCAACTGTGGTTGGGATTGAGGTGGGATTGAGATGAGCTAGATGATGCAGATATCATGGCACTTCAGCCAGCAACTTATTTTCTTTTCCCAGGCAGGAGTCATAATTTTGCTGGATAAGGCAGGATTATACAGGTGTTTTTCTGAGAGCTCACGGAAGATGATGACAAATGTCATTATGAGGTGGCAATACCATGCTTAAGTAAATTTGGAATAACATAGTAGTAATATGCTGTGCTGATTCTTTGCATGGCAGCCCTGATTTCCAAGTCTGCACCCCACAGTCTCTTTGCATCAGATTTATTCAGTTTCGATATCTTTGGTTTCAGCTATGGTTTTGTAGCGGCATCTTTTGGGTCTTATAACCTATCACATCTAATGGACATGATTGTGGCCAGTCATACCTTGTGGCCAGTCGTACCTTGTAGCATTCAAAGCTATTTTATTGCTCTTTATAATTGTTGATAAATTGTGTGTGTGTATGTGTGTGTGTATGTTGTTGTTGTTGTTGTTGTGTTGTTTTTTTAGGGGGGCCGCCTAAATTTGGTTTCAACGGAAACTTAAGATATTGTTAATCATTCAGAAATTATGTATGGTTTATACCCACTTTAAACCAAATTGTTACTGTATCAATTCCCTAGTGTGGGTAGTGGCCTCAAGTTTGATAGATCTTTGGGGTTTATGCCTTATCAGTTATTTCCCTTTCATTGTTTATGCACACCCAGGTAAGTATAGAGTTTGTTTAACAGCAGCCCTTTCCTTTGCCAAGTTTCTGTGCTAATCTCTTTTCGCACTGTGGGCCAAATATTTCAGATTTGCAGGCTTTCTCAGAGTGTTTCAGTAAATAGGCTCAAATTACATGTGCCAAAATTCATTAAATTGGTATTTTCCTCCACCCTTTCAAAAGTGTGTTCTGTCCCCCTAGTGACCTGTGTTTCACCCTGCCAGTCCTTTGTGCAGTCTGGGCATGTTGCCAGGCACACACAGGTCCTGGGTCTGCGGTCTTTAGGGCTGATTAAAACCCTATACCTTCTCTTAGTAAAGAATCCCGCTCTGCATTTTCGTAGTTTTAACCCCCCTCCCCTCAAAAAAAAAGAGATAAAAAAGAACATTCCGATCAGACAAACCTTATTTTTTGAAAAAGCCAAAATGTTACAAAGTCTCTGAAAAAATGTATCTGATGTGCTTGTTTTGAACAGATTTAAAAGATATCCCCACCTGACCTGTCAGTAGGACCTACTATCTTTTTACCTCAAGAAACTGTTTCTACACCATTAGCTATGTGTCCTTGGAAATAAGTGGTTGAGGTCGAACTCTACTTACGAATTCACCTCATGAGGTAAACTTCCCCAGCCGCCTCTGAAGATTTCTAAAGAAACAAAAGCTCTGCCAACAAACAAAACACGCAAACAAACAAGTATGGTACGGTTGAGTGGCTTTACATTTCCTGGCTTGCAATGCAGCGGCCGACGAAAGCCAGAGGCCCCAAATATTCACGATGATCGATGGTCCGATCCTGTCAGAAGTTTGCCACTTCTGCTATTGTGCAAAGTGGTGTTTACAGAAGTTGAAAGAGAAATGTCTGGAAGTATGACAAGTGTTTGCTTGTGGCCACTCCCCGTTGATATAATGATAGATATGCCTACACTCATGAGCCTCAAAGCTGGTGACATTCAGTTAAAAAAAAAAAGAATCCATTATGCCCTGTCTTCAGTTCTGCTGTCGATTTGTTCGTGCATCTCATTTTGTAATCCCGTAGATGTTTTAATGTATTGCCTCTTCATCCTTATTTCTGTTGAGGCCTTCAATGGTTTAAGGACAATGCAACAGTTTTACCATTCAGAACCTAGACTGTAAATTAAATCTTTGAGTCTTTTCTTCAGGTCGTTTCTTTCTTTTCATGCTGTCAAAATGTTAGTCTGGTGCAAAGATGAAGGTTTTGTGTGCGCGATCACAGACGTTGCCAATTTAAGGCAGCTGTAAGCGTTTACGAGCAGGGATGGTGACAATGAGTCATAATCATGTACACATAACAAAACCCCCAAATTGAATTCTCAACTTTGTTGGTGGCATCCATTGTTTGCAAACATACAAATCCGATATGACAGGCGATGTGTAATCTAAAGGGCAAGTGTGCCTGACAATACTTGATCGTTAACAGTCCAACAATGCTCTGTGATGTAAAGTCCTTGTCAATGTTATAAGCTGCATTTATATAACTTGAGAGAGAGAATCACGTTTCAAATTACGTTCAAAGCGCGTTTGGAATGGTGTTCGGAAACTTGGTTTGAAACATGATTCTGAGTGGGCCGCATTTATCTACCCATTATCGTATCGCGATTTGAGTGTTGTCACTGTGCAGCTGCTTTGCGCAGTTCGACCTGTGAAGTAGAGGTCAACTGAGGCCCATGTTGTAACCTGCGGGTTGTATGCTGCTTGGAAGGTACCTTAAGTAGCTCGGAGATGAAAACATGTTTCAAAACGGCATTGCGTTTATCTATTCTCAGAAAGGCAGTCATGGTCCCATGAAGGCGTTTTAAAGCGCCCTTTGAATGGCATTTCAAATCATTTCTTAGCGCGTTTGAAAACACACTTGCATTTATCTAGCTCCCGAAAATGCCTCAAACATGTTTAGGATCGCGATTCTGCCTCAGGAAATTTTTAGATAAATGCAGCCTAAAATGTACAGGAACAAATGAATGTGATTCAAACTAACCTTGTAAAGAAAAACTCAGAATGAATGAAATGAGGACCTTATCTTTCACTCATAGCCGCCAGTATATGTGAAGCAGAATTTTACGTAGTCCCTTTCTGAAAAATGCTACACAAACATTAAAAAAAGGAATAGGCTTTGAACAAGGGAGCATTTGGGAAAGCTAATTCATAGTGTAATTGAAGACAGTGTAGGAATAGCATCAGCACAAAGTTGATGATATTGAAATGTCATGCCTGGTAAATTTGGTCAGAGAATGGCAGACACCTTACCATTTTTTTTTCTGAACCCCTGCAATTGAGAAAAGATTTTTTTTTTTTTTCAAATGTGCAATAACAAAACAAAGCCTAACATATTGCCAAATTTAGCTCCATTTTGTTGTCTTTTTTTTTTTTCGTCAGGATCCCAAATAAGGCAGACACTAATCTCTCAACCACGTTTCTTGTCTGCTAATTTTGACCTTTTTTTCTGCGGTTCATGAGAGTCTGACTGCCGACCCCTGACATGGAAGGGGTCTCTCTGCAATGATGTGGGAATTGACTGACTTTACCAGAGAGTCTTCCGCAGCTGTCGTTCTTTTTCAAAGTGTTTGCCAAAAACGGTCGTGATTGATACCCAGATTGCAAACTTGAAGAAAAAGAGACAAAGTAGGTAACTGCAAGTCGTAAAAGCGACTCAAATACTGTCAGGAAACAAATTGTCTTTCACTTTCTCTGTGTGCCTGGGTGTCCTTTAATTTCGGTTGATTTTTAGGCATTAGTGAATTGCGGATCACATTTCCCCTATGTGTAGTTCGCTTTTGTTTCCTGGCTTCACAGAGTGAACCATGAATGATGCTAGCTGTCTCATAGTTGTTTTCTTGTCAGAACTTACAAGTGTGCTTTTGCTTGGAAGTATGATGTGTATCGTCTCCTTTTTTATGGCATGTTTGATTGAGGGGTCTCGATTTTGTTAGAGAAATTATAAGTCGTTGAGCTTGAACAATGAGAAATTTGCTGAAATCAGGGAGGTGAGAATAAAGAAAAAGAGAAGGAGGAGGAGAAAGAAGAAGTGAAAGGACGATAAAGAAACGAGAAGGAAAGGAGAGAGATTAAGGAGGATGGAGTCAGAAGAAGGGGAGGAGAATGATGTTTACAAGAAGAAGAAAAAACAGCTACTAGAATCAGTCTTGAATTTTAGCTTGTCAATACTGCCAGTTGCAATGCTACGATACCATTGATTCTAAAGTAGGTTCCTAAATAATGACTTAGGCCATCAAAAGATGAAATTTGATGATTTTGGTAGCCCGATTGGGCCACCAAAAAGAAGAGCTAGTGTCAAGCTTTGTACATCACTTTTTACCACAATGTTAGTGCAGACTCCAAGGCATACCGCACTGCTGAGTAGCCAGCCTGCCGAGATAGTCCAGGGAGAGCTGTTCCAGCAGCACGCTGCCCTCGTTCGATCCTCCAGCATTCGCGCCTAGCTCTTTCATTGACGCATTTCATTGACGTAGGATCACTGGTTTTGAGAGCAAAACCGACTGAGACAGATCCTATTTCAGCAGCCCTGAGAAATTGACTTGATGCCTACCGTGGAGTCTTTAGCTACCGGTATGCTTGCCAGTGGCTTGTGGTTTGGCCGTCAATGCATACCTTAACATTTCACAAGAATTGCTCAGCTATTCATGAATTCAGTCCGGGAGAACATTTGCCTGCAGAAATGTTCCCTCTGGGGCTTTGGAATTCACAATTTCGAACTGAGCCATTTCCACTGATAGCTATGCATTGAATTTTTCAGCGCTTCGGGGCTATGCCCTCCTGCGTAATGGAGGATGGAGTAGGCTGTTGTTGTTGTTTTTTTTTTCCTTCCATTCTTTTCTTTTTCTCTTTTAGCAGTGTCCCAGTTTACTCAAATATGAGATCTGAGAACTAACAGCTTTCCTCCTGCAAAACCACTGTATTTACTTGAATACCATTCAGAGAAGGCAATTGCTTTCACAGTAGAATACTTCCACTATCAATAGAAATGCCTGTCAAGTTAATAGCCTTTTATGATAACTCTGTTAGCTGTGGTATATCCTCATTTCATTTACTCAAATAGAGCAGATGTACATTTATCTTCCTTTATTTCGATTTTGCATTACACTGAGCAATCCGATTCCAAATCCATATCATTCTACACATGGAGTTACACTTGCCTCTATCTAAGATAAAGTATTACAACTTTATGTCAGTGCACTCATGTAAAGTATCATGGAGAAAAAAGGTGTACTACTGTTAGAGTCACAACGTCTCGTTGCATGGGACATGAATGAGTCGCATCCAACACAATGATGGTGATGACGATGATGAGTGTGTGTGTGTGTGTTTGGATTGCTGAATGCGTTCTTTCCTGGCGTGCTACTCGTCACCTCATTACTGTCTTCACTCCCCCCAGGGGGTGGGGGTCCTTCCGAGTTGACCTCTTTCTTCAGGCCTGCATTTCTCTAATCACACACAGACCCCCTCCCCAATGCACAGTGTATATACTCTCACATACATACATACATACATGCACACAGACATACACATGCACGTACATTTTGAGGCAAACCCTGCGCACTCTACTGGTATGAATATTCTCAGAAATGTTCTTCACATGTGTGAAGACTCACATAAATGAATAACTTGCATCTTCAAAATAGAGATTTTGAGCGAATGTACAAGGCAAATTATGATATGTGATATTTAACAAAGCAGATGCTAAGTGTTGCTTTTTGTAGTGTTTTGTATTGCTTTTTGCCTGAAATGCAACAGGTATCATAAAAAAATATTTCCACCAAAAATATTGCTTTTTTGCCCTCAGAATGCTGCAATGCTGTGTGCAGGTTTGGCATCCCTGAAAATGATAAAAATTCTACATTTGGGTTTGAAAAAGCCTTCCAAAACAAACCAACCAAGAATATGTCACCTGGTAACACAACCATATTTCATTACATACACACTGTGCATGTACTTGCCTTTCTTGGACTTGAGATGTGAGTGATACCTACATGTATAGGCATGTCTCTAAAAGACTTACAGAAATCTGAGGTGTTTAACCCGTTGAGGACGAGTCCCAAGTATACTTGGGCAGGTTTCTATGTGAAATGTGTGTTACAGCAAAATCAATCCATCCTCAATGGGTTAACACTATTACCACAACTTCTTGTTTCTCAGTGAGTTTTAGTTCCCAGAAATAGTTGATAGCTTTGTTTTGAAAGTGTGCAGACTTATCAGTATATGTGATCATACGATAGCACACCAATACTGAAAGAAGAAATGATAGAGTTCTATGCTCTTGGTCCAAAAGAGAAGAAGAGTCATTTCATACTATTTTCTTCTTTGATTGTAGCAACCTTGTCAACTTTTAGGTGTTTTCCTGTGGTACAATGAAAATGTCCATCCTCTGTGGAAACTTAAAACACCTGTCAGTCTCTCCCGTACACCAATGCAGAACAAAAATTAGAAGACAGCCGAGGGACAGTTTGAAGCATACCAAACAATATGAATATTTCCTTTGTCAGGGGAAGAAGACACATGAGTTTAGGGTGAACTTAGCACCTGCATTAACCATGTGACCGTCTGCGCTGGAAATACCAAACCACATGCACCGGTTCAAACATTTTCTGGGGCAGTACTAGGCATGTGCAATTCATTGGGTGTCAAACAGTGGCTAGAAGAGCGAGTCCAATGAATGTGATGCCATGCTGCCATCACAAAAACATTTTTTTTTTCCTGACCAAAGTTCCATCATAATACAGACGAAGGATGTGCCGATAAGATGGAAAATGCATGTAATATTCATGTTCAAGGTTTTCAGTGGTTTCTCATTTCATTGCAAATGTGACAGTCTCTGTAACCTTAGAGAATTTTAAGATGTAGCGTAGATGTTTTTGTTTTTCTGGCAAGTTGGAACTGGCTTTCACATCTTGTAGACTCGTTTAGCACAGAGAGAGAGCCCTCTGTTGTTGTGGAAATTGCAGGCCTTTTGCCTGTCGGTCCCGCTCTGTTTGGCAAGTACAAAAACATTGCCAACTCTAGTCTCACAGTTCATACTGTCTTTGAGGGACGTCCATTTCTCTTGATGCTCTTCACCCATCCTTATGGCTCATAATGAAGACAGTTATACCCCCATCAAGATGTTGACTTGCTGTACTAAAAGCTTTTGTGCGTATTTGGGAGAGTGGAGCAATTTGTCGCAACTTTCTCTCTCACAGAAATAGAAAGGCAAGTCAGTAGACAGAGAGTGTATGACAATTTCCCATAGTGCGTTTGCCTCTGAATCAATAATGCCAATGGCTCATTATGTAATATGGAGTAAAGTGGGAGCCAAATAGGTCGTAGGCTCATTAAGAGACCCTTGCCTGCCATCTGACTGCTTGTTGACAAACTTTGCTTCTGTGCCCCGTGTCCCATCCCAGCATGTATCCAGCGAGCAAGTAATGGAAGGTGGCAGTGATGAGGAGATCCGTTCAAGTTTGTGCTCCAGTTTGCCAGACCCCGCCAAACATTGGGTCTTTTGTGCCGAGGGGACAGGGGGCAGTGTGGGAGAGAGCCTAGCTGCGCACTTATCCAGCTGAAAAGGCGCAAGCGTTAATGCTGCTGGATTAAAATCTATCAAGGAGCTCCTTTAACTGGGGCTGAATAGGAGGGAGAAGAAAAGGAAGGAGGATTGTTCTGCAGACGATTGTCCTCCCTGAATGCTTATTGAAGTCCCCGCTCCATGAACCCTCCAAAGTACGCAGCCCCCATTGGTGATGGCTAAGACAGGCCCCAGTAGGTACCCTTTGATACTCTTATTGGATAGTAAGTGATACAACACCAAATTGTGGTTTAGTGGCCCCGCGCTTGCAGCTGACAGGGACGATAGCTATTTGTGTGTAATCAGATAGAACATCGGTGCCCCTGCTACACACCTTTATACCCTTCTCCTCCCCATTTTTCTCTCCTGTTTTCCTTCTCCCCCATCTCGCCCCCCTCCTTCCTCTGCACCCCCTCTGCTTGTCGCGTTCGTATTTGTTTTTTCCATGGAAGTCCTTCGGAGTAGATAGTGAATGGTGTTAATGTGCAGATCACCTACAGAAGACACACCGACAGGTAGTGTGGCAATCAATGATGATGATCCATAATTGTTTCTGCCGGCGGTGGTGGCATGCGTTCTGTGGACTAATGGCATCCTAGCCATATCTGGATTGGTACACGTACCCAGGATTATTTTGTTTGGTCCTTGCCACCAGTGGAGTTGGTGCCTCGATCTGGGCAGTCTGTTCTGGAATAATCAGAAAACGAAGTGGCCATAGGAAGCAGCAACAATGAACTACTACCCAATGCAATACGATGGTAAGATGCCAAACTTTGTGCATCCAGTGAGAAGGAAGGAGCCCAGAAGGGAGTAAAATCTGTTCATGTACATGCTTGAATGTATGACATGGAAATACATACAGGACAAGGGAAAATTATGATAGGGTGATGTGTGACAGAGTAAATTGTTTGTGACGTTACATTGTACATTGCAATATTCCTTGTGTATTCTTCATATATGGGGAGAAAATGGTGTAGTCATAAGTATGGTATCGATAGGGTTCATCTAGAGGTCACAATGAATAGAGAGCATAATACTGTACGACCACCTATTAAGGCAGGAAATACTGTCTTCTGGTGTGATAGAGGTGTGCAATGCTGAAACAGGAAATGCTGAATTCTTTGTTTAACAAATGGTTTCTATTTGATTAGCATTTCTTTTTCACTTCTGTGGATACTGAAGGTGGTACGAAGACAGGATTGTAATTGAGATTTGTATGTGTGAATTGAAAGAGAATTTTTGTCCCTCTGAAAAATTGTTCTTTATGGAATGGTCACATCATGTAAAGGTTATCTCAATGGCGGGATATGACAGAAATGTCATAATAGAGTAAATATAAACATGGACATACATACAACTCGTATAAGCATAATCAATACAGTATGTACATGTGATCACATCACTGAAATGCTATCTTAAGGCTGGATGGGTGTGTCAACACACAGATAGGTCTATCTCTTTGTTCATGAAGCAGCTGAAGTTTATTGAGCCCTGTCAGATTTTATGTAGAGGGTCAGGCTTTTTTTTTTTGTGTGTGTGTGTGTGTGTGTGTGTTCTTTTTTTTTTCTTTAGCAGAATTGTGAACTTGTGATGAATTTGATATTTCCATGATAAATAGTATTTTCTTTATATTGCCTTGGGAAACCATTCAAAACAGAGTCAGATTGTACTGAAAAATATTCTCTCTGTCAGCACAAAATTATCAAACTAGAGCTGTCATACAAATTTAGCACTTTGCAACTCACCCAGTATCACAACAGATACTGCATTTGGTTTTATATTTGATATCCAACATTTCACTACACACAAATCAAAGTAACTGTACATACATTGTAACTGTATAATGCATGTTTATGAATGTGTGTGTAAGTACACGAGTATATGTACAACTATAGATTATAAAACATATATTTTCAGTACAGAAATGAGATGGATAGATGGTGTACAAATCCCTGTCGCATTCCTGTCGGAATCAGAATTAATAATTTTTGAAAAAGTGTTAATGTTTTGGAATGACAGATAGCACCTGACTCATGAAATAAGCAAAAATAAAAGCCCTGCAAAATACAAATGCACATGTATATGGTATATTCAGTAGATGGATAACTGGTTTAAAAAAACAAAACAAAACAAAACAAAACAAAACAAAACAAAACAAAACTTTAAAAAACTTAAAAAACTAAGAACAGGTATCAAAAGGAATGGCTATGAACTAAACGATAATATACTGCACATCTTGTATCATAGCATAATGATATATACCAATTGACAGCTACTTTCACTGTGCATGTATTTATCTGTGAGTATATACCAGTATTCTCTGCAATTTTTTTTTTCTTCAGGACTTTGATCAGGACTAATATGCTGATTTGAGTTGGGAGTGTCATGCAAATTTATTCTTACTGTAAGCAAAATCAGGAATAGCATGAAACAGAGCATACATTGTAACAATAGAGTTAAATTTCATGCTCCCATGCTTTGTAAATGCTGTTGTATGTATCACAAAATAGAGCATGTCTAATATACTGGTTATGTTGTATACTGATGATTTTGATTGATATGATTTTATTTTATTTCTGAATTTCTTTTTCATGCATAAATGAAATACAAAGTCAATTGAACGAACTAATTGAGCGCAGTATAATTTTGAATCTGACAGTTAAAACAGATAAATGATTAATTCAGATATCCAACATTTTTTCTAACACAATGCAAAATGAAAACAAACAGGCATTATTTTGTGCATATATTTATGCAAACATAGCATCCCGTATATCTGTCATTCAGGGAAAAATTAAGCAACTCTGGATGTAACAGAATTACAGGAGACCATCATAATGATGATGATGGCATGATATAATCATAATAGTAATGATAATGATAGGAATAATCACACATTTGTATTAAAATAATGATAATGATACTACTACTACTAATACTGCATTGTACTCTGATAGTTACGTTAAATGTAATGATAAACAGAAATTGCAAAAGTTGGTAGAGACTCATATGTAATAAAAACTGCTGACATGGAAACTAGTGTTAAGTTACTATTCACATTTTAGGTTTGTTTTTACAAAGTTTACTCAGTCTCCACCATTAACCCCCCCCCCCCCCCCCCAAGGGAAAAAAAAAGTAGTGCTGATTGTTTATTTTGTGTGTGTGCAACTATTAGGCTAGATGTCCTGTTAAAAAAACAAAAAAAGTTGAATTGTTTCATAAACATTCCCACCTGTGCTTTCTGTCAAAATCATCCAGTTTCAAATAAAGACATTCCAAGGCATTGTTCTCATTCTCAACATGTGTGTCTTCTCCCTGCAAATGCTTAGTTCTATTTCATTCACTTCTCACATTGATATTTGAAGAAAATTGTGGTCTGCTTTGTACCAAAATAACAATAGATCATGTGCTTTACCTTGTGATATGCAGCAGAGGAAAAAATAAAGGGTGGTAGCATCCAGAGGGTTAAAAAAAAGGGGGGGGGGGAGAGTGGGAGTGTCTACACGTGAATACCTCTAACTGAGAGAATTAAAACTGATGAGCTACAGTGGGGCTTGTAGAGCCTCTAGTTCCTCATTGTCAGCTCTTTCTTTGTGAGCTGGCGTCTTGAATCGAATACTTTTGCTCAAGTGATCATGGCATGCAGGGAAGCCATCTTTGCGTAGGTGTGGGGGGGGGGGGAGCAGGGGGAGCAGGGGGAGCAGAGGACTGCATAACATTGGGCTCATAAAGTTTGCACGTACATTGTAGTTCAGCATGCATTCGGCATCACTGGAGTGCTGCAAATCACTTCAAGGTCATTTCATTAAACAATTTTGTAAGGAGTATTCAAGAATATCAATGTTAGCTTTCCATACTCTTTTTCTTGCCTAATCCTTCTCTTATATTCTGGGTAGAATAACCTGGGCAGAATGTCTAGCCATACGGCAAATTCAACGGATAGGCTGCTGTGCTTTAATACGTATTGTTCTCATCTTAAAGTGTGTGGGAGTGTTAATTCTCCCTCTTTGCCAGTACGGATGTGAAATGCAGTTGTAAGTAAGGCTTTTTTAAAAACAAATTGGGAAGGGAAAAAATTGTTCCAGTTCACTTGTTGATTTCAAGGAATGCGTCTCAGCACCTGCAACCATGGGGAGTCATGCAATATCATGTGCCTCTGTTTTGTAATTGGACTGTGTGCAGATGTGTTCTGGTATCTGTCCCACTTTCTGGGTGTCCCTTAAAAAAAAACTGCTACTTGGTTGTTCAGACCGAGAAGCCACATGCTTTGCCACCACTTTGGGAAGTACACTGTGAGTTCTTGTTTGTCGGAGGAGATGCCCTTTTGTTTCTTTCTCCACACACAGTTTGAATACACACCGGATTAAGTTGTTCCCCTCTATTGGCCAGCCCCATTCCTTTCTGGAGCTTATTGTGCAATATGTTGGGACTACAGAGATTACCATAATAAAATTGGAAACAATGTTTTAATGAAGGCCAGTGCTAATGAATGATAAATCAGGCATTCCGTCCACACAACATTTGAAGAAAGTTTGTACTCCTTTTAGCAGCATTGTTAAAAAAAACAGAAAAGGAACAAAATTATTGAGATATATTGTGCATATCTACCAAAACATGGAGACAATGAAGACAGTTGATATTAAAAGCTGTGAAGAGAGCAATTGCTATCCATTGCCATGGCAATATAACTATGAAAGACTTTTTCTCTTCAGAGGCACTCTCATTATTCCAGCTGTGTGATTGAAATGCCTGCGTTGGTGAGGGGGGGGGGGGGTTGAGAATATTTCTGGCACCATTGTATAGGCAGGAATACCATATGTGTGTGTTGCCACAGACATGTACACACATTAATTCTCCAAAGGGTGTGTTTTACATTCCAAAGCAGGCATGATTTGGGCAGTGTATTGAGATGTGGTTCATATGATTTGCCATTTATCCAGGCAGCACTAGGGGAGGCTAATTTGACATGATTTCAACTCATGGTGCACATTGTGCATTGATCACATTTCGATAGACAGGACCATGAACAGCATGAAATCTTCTTCCCCAACATTTTCCTTCTGCAACAAGAAAAATTTTGATAAAAATTAACATGTCCTACTTCATGAATTTCATGTCTATGTAGCCCTTTGGACCATTTTCATATTGTCTCTTGTATGTGCATGTTTTTTGTCAATATAAAGGTATTCTAGATTTACCTCGACAGTTAAAGGCATAATTTACCATTTGCAGATGAAACAAAAACCCATCATCAGTGCTTTAAAATAGTTCTAAAATGTGAGTTAGGGATAGAAACAACCACTGTAAAAAACTGAATACGTATAATTGATGCTAAGTATTGCTAAATACACAAAATGTGAACAATAATGATAATAAAAATGTTTCCAGACTAAACCGTCTACAGTTATGGTTTATTAAGAAAAACACTGATATCTCCTTATACTTAAAGCTTTATTGCAAAAATTTTATATGGTAGGATTTTTGCAATACAACAAAACTACATATGCATTAAATGTGATATCTTAATTTTTTTTTTTTCAATCACTGCTCCCAAAGGTAAACTGGACCTTTAAAATGATCAAATACTGTAAAAGTGGAAATTTTTGTGGTGCTGAAATTTTCGTGCATTTCGCGCAACTAGAAATGAGCGTAAAAATATAAGCACACAAATATTTTGCTGGCCATATGTTATAGTAGTTGATGTTTTGAATCCACAGAATTAAAAACACACTAAACTCTCTTTTACCCGGCCGAGCGCGAAAAATTAGTCGCACAAAAATATCCACTTTTGGAGTATCCAACTCAGTGATGCTGATGGCTGTGGATTCAATGTGTTCTCTACCACAAATTTGTTGTGGAATCATGTGGCAGCAACTTGATACTTCTCACCACCCAAGAATCAGACAGAAATTCAATCTGGTGTTGATATTGGCAGGCTCCAAGGAAATGGCAGAGATGTTTGAGTGCAAATAAGAAAATTCTTACTAAAAGTGAGCACGAACTTTCAAGTGCGTGCTCTCATATTGGTGTAAAGATCCCCTTTCGATTCTCGTTTGAAAAATGAGTCAGTGTGTTTTTGTAATCTGCGTGAAACAAGAGCAGAAATGTTAGGTGATTGAAACTAGACATGTAGTCCATCACTGTTTGGTAGTCACTGCACTTTTATCATCTATTGTCTTCCCACACAGATCCAGCCACGCAATCTCTGCAGATCAAGTCTGAGCCACCAGACACCGGCTACGAGATGTTGCCGCAGTCCACGGGCCCTCCCTACACCCAGTCCCCTTCCCTCGTCTCCCCCTCCTCCACCTCCACCATACCTTCGCTCACGATGAAGGAGCAGTCGTCGCCGCAGTCGATATCGTCCGAGGGGAGCATGAGCGGAATAGGTCCGACGGCCGTGAAGAAGCGGAAGGGGCCGGCGCCCCGCATGGAGGTCGAACTTTGTCTAGTGTGTGGAGACCGGGCCTCAGGGTTCCACTATAATGCCCTCAGCTGTGAGGGATGTAAAGGTGAGTGAAAGGCAGCAAACTTTGGCCAACATGCAGGAAATCATCGTTCGGGTTGAACAAGTCTGCTGATGAAAAGGGGATGTGCAGGCGGCAGAGCGAAGCAACTCCTGTGCGTTCTTGAGTTTTTTTTGGGGACAACTGTTGCATGATGAGATGTTACAAATACAAATTGTAGGTCTTCTACTCCCACTCCCATTTTTTTTTTTTTGAGAAAATGTGAAAAAGAGCAAGGATATTTGAATATCCTGGTTCCTTATGCTTCAAAGTCCTAATGTAAAATGGTGTACCTGTCATTTTTAAGATGCAAAAATGAGATACGGGGCCTTAAAATGTAGCATTATATAGCTTTGAGAGTCCTGCTGATATCTTGCCCAGTTCAGCTTTGAAATAGTCTTGATAATAGTGTTAAACTACTACCGTTAAGGTGTGCTGTAGGTTGGCACCAAATCCTATGAAAGGGACATTCTTCCTGGTATTTTAAGTCCTGTGTATACCTGTGGTGTCAAGGGATGTTGTGGTGGCCAGGGGTGCTGGAAACTTGCAACCTCAGCTTTTGGGAGTGGCACAGATACCAGTTTGTGTAGTTGCAAGAAATCGTCTGAGATAGATGTGCCCTCTTGCTTTAGAGTCAATCTGGAAGATGCAGGTGTCGTACCTGTTATCTCCTAGAATGTGGAAATGTTCCTAGTTCCTTCCCTCTATGCCTAAATTGGGGACATACATGTATGTTATAGATAAGTCCAGGATATTGAAGTCTGCCAGCTTTTGTCCTTAGTACAGAAATGTCGTAAATGATACCTTTCAACTTCCCTTCAATTCAATTCAATTCATCAGTTCCCATTTTAAAGATAATAAAAAGTTTTGGTACCTCAAAAGCTTCCCTGAATTTCCTTGTCTTGGTTTGTGTTTCAGGTTAAAGTACGTTGTCTGTGAGAATTACTCGCCCCAAAGTGCTCTCATGTCTTAGCAATCATGCAATAATGGTTTCGTACCAGAGCCGACGCTGTACAGCGTCGATAAATATTGTACGAAACCACTGACTGCGACCAGCAGCGTGCAGCCCATTGTACGCATAGCTAACTGCGACCAGCAGCCCCATACGCATAGCGTAATGGGGCTTCGCATTGTAGCATTCAGGATCATGACAGAATTAGTATCGCGGGTAAATGTCAACTTAAAATCCAAAAATTTCTTCGATTTGAAGACTTACCAATTAAGTTGAAGTATTGAAAACAGGCTTCGATCAACGTTTGGTTCTGCCAATAGTCCCTTTCTGTTCGAATTGATGACTGAATGTGACTCGGTCGAGAGGACCTTGGGAGAGCTACATACACTGGATACCATGGCCAGCGCATGCGCACACAAACATCTTATCCGTTCATGGATTTGAAATTTGTGTGCATGTGATGTGTTCGCATGCACTGGCTGTAGTATTCAGTGTACTGTATGTAGCTCTCCTAAGGTCCTGTCGACTGAGTCACATTCAGTCATCAATTCGAACAAAAAGGGACTATAGGCAGAACCAAACGTTGCCCGAAGCCTGTTTTCAATACTTCAACTGAATTGGTAAGTCTTCAAATTGAAGAATTTATGGGATTTTAAGTTGACATTTACCCTGCGATACTAAATCTGTCATGATCCTGAATGCTACAATGCGAAGCCCGATTACGCTATGCGTATGGGACTGCTGGTCGCTATGCGTATGGGGCTGCTGATCGCAGTTAATTGCATGATTACTAAGACATGAGAGCACTTTGGGGCGAGTAAGTCTCACAGTGTTAGTTATATGAAAGGTACTTTAACCTGAAACACAAACTAAGACAAGGAAATTCAAGGACACTTTTGAGGTACCAAAACTTTTTATTATCTTTAAAGGTAGGGAATCCCATTTGCATGCCTCAAATGAAGAGTTGTATAAATACAGTGGTATGTTGAAGAGAGTATCATTTTAGAAACTCCCATAAAGTATTGAAAGTGGAAGGTAACATTTAGTACATTTTTATTGACCATTAGATTTTGAATTGAATTCTTTTCGGGGCTCACCGTAAATTCCAGTACATTACCAGGCTACCTTTGCAGACCCATGCACTGCATGTGTGTCCATCATGTATATTTTGTGAAGAAAGTTCATCAAAACTTACAAACGTTTCTATATACATTCTTGCCACACACTCTATATCGTATTACATCAGCTCTTATACTTTTAGATTTGTGTTTATAGATAAAAAATACAGAAGATTGCAACAAAAAGGCTTAAAAATGTGGCTGACACACAGAACTACTGAGTAGTTGAGTTTTGTGCATTATTCAAATTGTAGATAACTGTTGACTTCCAAATTTCTCAGCAGCCTAAACAAGTCCCCTGAGGTTCATAATATTTAATGTTTTGCTGCATTTTGGGAGGTCTGTAAAAGGTATCCCCTACCTTTAATATGTCCATCCAAC
Organism: Diadema setosum; assembly: GCF_964275005.1. NCBI lineage: Eukaryota > Metazoa > Echinodermata > Echinoidea > Diadematoida > Diadematidae > Diadema > Diadema setosum. The sequence continues at coordinate 36,975,959 of NC_092689.1, forward strand.
AAAAGAGTGAAACAAAATACAAAGCATATATTACACAACTCATATTGTTTTATCAACTTGTATGAAATACATAATGCTGTTTGGATCATCACTTAGTAAGATTAAATTAGTACCGGTATTTAGATACCAGCAGAATAACAAATAACAGCAATGCATAATTTTCAAGTTTGACAGAAAAGTAAGTATAACAATGGAATTAGAAATCATCAGATCCATGTTTCTTACATGGAAAATAAACATGTATCATGCTGCTTGAATCCCTTCATAGTTTTTTTCTATGGATAGCTTTGATGATTTACATCATGGTATAGCATTTGCGAAGAGATGAGTACCTGTGATATTCTATTCAAGTGCTTTGTTTTTTTGTTTTTTTTTTACATGTATACTATAGCAATCTGATGTTCTAGTAACTGTTGCACTGGACAGTTCTGACCTTCATAAGTGACACAATAAGATCATTTTGATTTAAACAAAAATGAGTCAAAACATGATGTCTAAATCTAAAAGATTGTTTTAAATCGAATGAGGTGATTTTGTTCTTTCATTTTGTGTAAGACTTTGTTTGTTTGAATGCTTAACATTTACATAACAGCAATCTACTTGAATCGAACGTTATTTTGCAACTGACAATGAGCCTTGACATTAGATTTTTTTCTGCTGTTACCATGGTAGTTGCAATTATGGCAAGTTACTTCCGTGATAATGTGCTTAGGCTGTCATGCCTAAATCCTCGTGGGATAAAGCTTAGCATATCATGAATTATTTATATATAGATACTTCCAAGATCGTGTGAATTGCTAACTATACAATTCCTCTTTCACACCGTCATGAGATTACCGCCACTTTCAGTGTCATGGACAAATGCAAGTTTGCTTTGTTCATTTAGCATCTCATATTCAGTCGAGGCATATGATTTTTTTGTTTTGTTTTAATGATATTCATTCACTTCCATTCAAATGATACAAGAAACATCAAGTCACTTTGGTATTACTGTACAAATTTCAAAGAATATTTCCTTTGAAAAAATAACAATTGAATAATACATTTTCATAACAAATAAAATGGCAATAGTAGAGCAATTACCAAAGAAAAATGATGTGGAAGTGTATTTTATCTAAAATAAAAATCATCCCCGTAAACTACCATGTACTACTATAAACTAAAAGAAAAAAAAAAAACCACCCCACCCATACATAATTACCTATCGTTCCCTTCCCACCCATACCTCTTATGTACAGGTCCATCACTCTTGATCTTGGAATGAGATATTCCTCTCATCCGGTATTATTTCCCCCTTTCCTTGTGTCTTGCAGGTTTCTTCAGGAGAAGCATCACAAAGAATGCACAGTATAAATGCACGCGAGGAGGAAACTGCGAGATGGACATGTACATGAGGAGAAAATGCCAGGAATGCAGGCTAAGAAAGTGCAGAGAGGTCGGAATGCTGGCAGAGTGTAAGTTTGCTCATGACTTGCCAACATTTTTTGGAATCTGTTCAGACCATTTGCTTTGATATCCTTTTCAAGTGTGTGTGTGTGTGTGGGTTTTTTTTTTCTGTCTGGTTATTAAAGTAAATAGAACCAAACAAAGAAAGGGTCGAAAGTGCGTAATCGTGTCTGACAGGGAAAATTCTCGGAATGTTACAGTAGTTGATTTTTCAAAAAGTCATTCATGTATGGCTATGGTTGTTTTCCATTCTTCTTTTTTTTTAGGGGGGGGGGGGTAGTGGTGGCAATTCAAGTGTGTTTGCTTGTCTCATAGCTTTTTAGACAGGAAAGAGATACTATATTACACACTGATATTTGCTGCTTCAATAGCACTATCCACGAGTGTATGTTTTATATGGGAAGGTTAATTGAGGCAAAATGGCATTTGTACATATTTCAGCCTAAAGTGCTGTGTAAGTGTACTCTGTGAAATGTGCTGCTGAACCAATCAAAATGCCAGGTAGCCACCTTCAATTTAATTCAATTCAATTCAAAATGATTTTATTTCCATATAAAGTAATACAAAGTATAATATATAACGCTTACATGAGTACATAATATTTAAAGGAACTGAATCCCATACGTTTCAAGAAAACATGAATGAAAATTTTATAATGATATCAACTCTGGTTTGGATAGATAAACAAGTAAGCAATACATTCTTAATCTATAACTCTACATGGAAAAGAGGAATTCACAAGAAAAGCATAGCTTGTAAAATTTGTGAATTACTCTAGGAGGTGAGGTCATCTCAAGATCCATCAAAGACTCCATGTATAAAATTTTGATATCCTGATGTCAGGTGAAATAATCACAAAAGTACAGAGGGCAAAAATAGACAAGCCAAGATATATGATTCCTCCCCTCCCCGTAGTAAAAAAAAAAAAAAAAAAAAAGTTTTCAAGAGAAAGTGAGAAGAAAGTACTTACATGTTGTTTTATGCATTGTATTGACATGTAGGTTTGCTGACAGAGGAACAGTGCAAGTCGAAGCGGCAGAGGAAGATGATGAAGAAGAAGCAGCAGCAGGACGAGCAGAGCCCGCAGCAGAGCGAGGAGGAGTCCATCCCGCTGCTGACCGACGAGCAGAGGGAGGTCATCGAGAACCTTGTCTGCATCCACAAGGAGCTAGAGATTCCCGGCCCAGAGGACATGAAGAGGGTTACGGTGAGCTCTAAAAACTACCGGATGAGACTCAAAATGGGGGGAAGGTTGTGGGTGCACCCGTTTGTTTCTGTGTGTGTATCTTGGAAGAATAATTTGGATTAAACTAAAAGACCAGCACCAGCAAGTAATAAGGTAAAAGAAAGTTGCAGAAAGCTTCAGATCAGAGCCAAAATGGAAGAAGGGGAAGGGAGGGGAGAGTGCAGTGGGGGCACACTTGTGTGTGCGTGTTATTGAAGAATAATTTGGAAGAAATGGAAGCCCAGCACCTCCAAGTACTAGTAAAGTGGTACAAGAATGTTGTGGAATCCTTCAGATCAGAGCCAAAGTGGGAGAAGGGGGAGGGGGACATGGAGGCACACCCTGTGTGCATATTTGTGCGAGTCATGGAAGAGTAATTTCGAATAAATCGAAAACCAGCACCACCAAGTATTAAAGTTGTAAAAGAAAGTGGTGGAAACCATCAGATCAGACCCAAAATAGGGCAGGGGGGGGGGGGGGGGCAGCAACACACCTCTGTGTTTGTGTGCCTGTCATGGAAGAATTATTTAGAATGAGTGGAAGACCAACTTACAGGTAAGGTGGAAAAAGAAAAATGTCGAAACCATCCGATCAGAGCCAAAGGGGAATAAAAGGGGGGTGCCAGGAGCACACTTTTGTGTGTGTGTGTGTGTGTTTGTGTGTGTGCCATGGAAGAATGATTTGGAAAAAATGGAAGACCAGCACCACCAAGTAAAGTGGTGAAAGAGAGTTGTGGAAACTGGCAGATCTGACCCTAAATGGGGGAAGGTTTGGGGCAGGGGGGTAATTGTGAGTGTCATGGAAAAATAATTTTGAATTAATTGAAGACCAGTCTGGGAGTAAAGTGGTAAAGAAAGTTATGGAAACCTTTAGATCAGAGCCAAAGGGGGGGGGGGGGGGGGGTGAGGGGAGGGGCACGCTTGTGTATCAGGGGGGTATGTGTGTCGTGGAAGAATAGTTTAGAATAAAACGAAGACGAGCACCACCAAGTAAGGTTTGAATGAAAGGCCAGTGTTGGTTGTTGTTATTGTTGTACTTGGTCCTGATTGTTGTCAACAGGTTTGTTGGAGCAAAGGGCTAATATGGCAAGGTTTAACTGCTTTATTTATTGTAGCAGAGGGATAGCCTCAGATGGCCAGCCAGGCAGTTTATATTGTCACTGGATTATACCCCAAAGACATGGCCATTACTCATAAGAAGCATTAAAAAAAAAAAAAAAAAAAAAAAAAAACAGAAGAATCAACTGTAAATCCTTTTGAAGTATTTGAGCAGAGGGAGGTTATCACAATTTGACTATCAGTTTATCATCTAATTCTATTGGAAGTTTCTGAAGACAGATATTGTGACTTCATGTGTTACATAAACTGAGCAATTACTCCCAACTTTAATATCAGCAACCCTGTTCCACGTACCCATTCCCCTCCAATTAAAAGTTCCACTTGACTGTATTTCACATAAAAATGTCATAGTTCTTGAAAAGTACAGCATTTATACGTTGTAAGGAATGTTGCAATAGAACATATGTATTTAGGGAAGTATGAAAATCATATTCTGTAATGAGATTATCAATGCATAATCTCCTTTCTACAGCACATTGATAGATTCTGTCTCTGTGTAAAAGTGCCAAAAGTTAACTGTATCCAGTAAACTGCCCTGTGCAGCTTTTTCACTAATGTTAATCTTCTTCTTCTTCTTCTTCTTCTTGTTTTTTGAATTGCAGCCATGGCGGGAAGGACATCCTCAGCACAGTAATGGGTCCAAGCAGGTGCAAGCATCTGATATATACGACCCGACCCATCCTCTCCCAGGGGTAAGTGGCTGTTACAGGCAGGGACTCACAGTGACCCACATTCTGAAAAAAGACACTGCAATACACCAAAAACAAAACACATGGTTCTCCACTGGTTGTATCGCTGAAAAGTTCACAGATGTTGTTCAAAGTTAGTTTTGTTTGCAATTCCTACTGAATCCAAATGATGAGAACACAAAGGATGAGATTACCATACAATACAGCATGCACTGCATTTGAGCTGTGTGCCTCACAGATATCATAAAGTTGGTGGCAAACCTTTTTTGCTACTCTTACCAGTTTGCAAATAGATCCCTAAATTTGCACTGAAGTTTAACTCATTGAGGACGGGCTGATTTTGCTACAACACTCATTTCCCATAGACACTTGCCCGAGTATACTAGGGACTTGTCCTCAACGGGTTAAAAGGTTTTTTTTTTTTTTTTTTTTTTTTTTTTGGGTTTAGACAAAAGTCCTCCACCATTTCCTCAGACCGCTGTGGATTCTATCACTTTGTTTTGAAATTAGGTTTAAGGATCTTATTTTGAATAGATTAGTGTTGTACCTACCCCCCGAGGCAGACACAGGGAAGAAAACTGAGACAGAAGTACCATTGATTTTAATCAGGTGCCATATTCCCATCTCTGTGATCATGTACTAGCTGCCTCGCTCGCCACATGTATGACATAGTCTTGATTCAGACCCTTGCAGCATAATGTTACCGCAGACAAAGCAATTCGACAAGAAATGGAAGGAGAACTATTATCAGGTTTTGTTGTGTTTTTTTTTTTTTGGGGGGGGGGGAGGGGGGTTTATAGACGTGGAAGTAAGAAGACTTATTGTATGTGCATTTTTATGTAAGGTGTGTGAATTACATCACACACAATTTACAGAGTGCAGAGATTGTGTTTTCTGCAGCGCAGGGGTCAGAAAAAGAAAATTAATTGAAAAAAAAGTATATCAGCAAAGATTTCTTTTTGTTTTAGATCATGAGCAATGATCAATATTCCAAGCAGTCAATGAGAAAGATTGCCCTTCACATGCCCGCTGATTTGTTGTCATTTTGTAACAACCTCATGTGCCAGAAGGTTTTCTGATGATTGCAGGTTTTGATGTTGTGGTGGGCATTGCACTAAAATATGACATTTTAAAAAGAATACATAGTGAGCCTCAGCTGTAGTAAAGTGATCTGTCACCTTTCATTGCAGTTGATGCCGGTTCCCTTCAACGGAAAGGGGGACCAGGCCGACAGTGCATCGGCAGAGGACAACGAAGAGGACACCGACGCCCTCCACCTGAGGTTCGCCCACATCACCGAGCTGACGATACTCACCATCCAGCTGATTGTCGAGTTCAGCAAGCACATACCGGGATTTCTCACCCTGTCTAGAGAGGATCAGATACTCCTCTTAAAGGTGAGTCCCACTTCCATCACCCACTTACGGACTACTTTCAGCACCCCTTTTTGAAGACTGTAACCAGTCTCAGCATAATTACCTCCGCCAAGGCAGGAGGTTATGTTTTCATCGATATTGGTTTGTCTGTCTGTTTGCAAAATAACTCAAAAAGCTGTGAACGGATTTGAATGATACTTGCAAGAAAAGTTTATAATGACACAAAAAAGAGATGATTAACATTTGGTAGTGATTCGGGAAGTTTTATTGATTTTTGAAGGATTTTTTTTCAATCTTTTTGCAGAAAGGGTCAATGAACTGAGAAGTTCAAGCTGCGCATATGTGAGGTTTGCATATATGCTCTAAACATATGCTGTGCTCGGGCGAGGTGACCGCGTAGTTGGAAGCTGATGACATAAACGAAAGGCTTCTATTTTGTGAAATTGAGCAATTTTCAGTGTGCGTGTATGGGTAGAAATGGGCTGCTTGGCGGAGGTCTGTGCTTTTCTAGTGCTTTTCCAGTGCTTTTCTAGTTTCAACTTTGATCAGTTATTGACATTGCGAAGATTGGTCATGTTAGGATGTCCTCACACCTTCTTTACAGCAAAATCATTTCAACTGTCAGTGCAGACAAGCAGTCATACAGGTGACAAGTGTAGAAAATCACCTCTGAAGAAGACAGGCTGGATATCTCGCCTAAACATAGTCTCCTGGCATTTGTGCTATCTTTGACCCTGCCATGTCTCTGGATCAGGGCTTCAAATGATCCACCTTGATTATAGCTCATTTCAAGCCAAGAACAAGCCTAACCACAGCCCATTGGTACAGACCCAGACAAATCTCTTTGAATTGAACTGGCTGCTTGGACCTGGCCATTTTTATTCCAGAGTGCACTCAAACCAGGCCTGCGGCTGAAGGATGACATGAAAAGAGCCATTAACAGACACATTAATCCTGTTCCACACAACTTCATATAATGACACCCTCTGAGAAGGACAGAGATGTATATTTTTTTTTCTGGGTAGTTTCCCTTTAAAAGATTTTATCTGTGACCTCTCTGTGTAGCTCATCTCATAGTGTGTATTTGTAGGTTAATTTACAGTGTGCTGTTAAAGTTTTAAAAAAAAAAGTGTCAAAAGGTTTAAAATAGGATTAAATTCGTTAGGGAAAGGTATCTGTGCACCCATGTACTACCAGTGACCTTTTTTTGTGCCAAGCCTACTCTCTTCTCTTCACATTCTACCTACAATTTTTTTATTGTAACTGTCAGTCCTGTTAGTGGTGATACCTCGATAATCCTAGTTAATCCCCATGTTGTGTCTGCTCTGGTTGGCTTACACACATGTTCCCCCCAGGAGTTGATTCTTTGTCCCCAAGGGTCAGCTGCACTGACCATAGTCCCTTGAAGTCTTGTGCAGGTGACAAAGAAAGAAAACCTGTATAGAACAGGAGGATTTGAACAGCAAATTTAAACAAGGCTGTACTGCACTGTCGAAGCACATTAATGTGTTAAGTGTAAAGCAGGGTCAATAACCTTTGGACTTCTTGGGGCATGTAAAGATATAAATCAGGCCAGATGCATCACAAGCTGTGGTAGGGGGAAAAATAGTTGATGTACTTCTTAACACTATGGAAGGATGCTCTGTATCATAAGACTTCTATCATTTTAACACATGTATTTCCTTCAAAGAACTCTAAAAGGATGATTCTATATATTTTTTTGCGGCCATTTTGTTTCAAGTTGTAGAGGATTAGGCAGCTGGCTTGCAATTAATCAGAATTCAGCATAATATATGCTCTCCTTGAATGCTGTCATTATGCATGCAACATCCAATGTCTGCATTGACTATTAATTAATGTTTATAGTGCAAGTCTAAACTTTCTTTTCCCTTCCTCCTTTTTGATGGATTTAGAAAAAATGACCATATGTACATTGTAAGCATCACCATTATCTGCTGTCCCGACTCTGCTACTGTCACCCAGCTAAAACCCACAAAAAGTGGGCTAAAATGAATTTCCCTTTTCTACATAGGTTAAAAGAGCAAGCTCTTAAAGTCATTTCTCTATAATTTGTTCAGATTGGACCATCCTAATCTATTCAAAAAGTGGTTGAATTAAAAAAAGAGTTAGGAGGTGCAGTTTCACGGAAAAGGGAGAAAAAAACTGATTTAAAGAGTAGGATCACTCAGGCATGCTGTGCAGAAGTTTCAATGAAAAATGTGGTACATGACATGTATTCTGTTTCCACCAAAAGCAGTCCCTGTCCAAAAAAGATGGTCCAGAAAACCTGCTCATATCTCAATTTCTATTTTGGTTTAAGCCGCCAGATTTTGACAGTAGGTAGAGAAAATATTACTCTCCAAGGTAAGACAAACTTATTTGGAGCTGGTCAACCCAAGTGTCTTATTTTGTTCACTTACAGAGAATCCTAATCTGCAACTTTTTGTGGGTTTTGACTTGGGCGGTCACATACGCTCCTGTCATCCTCATCGACAATGCCACCAAAAAATAACTTATTGAACACACCAACTTTTTGTCTTAACACCACGACCAGGGTTCAGCCATCGAGGTCATCATGCTCCGGGTGGCTCTGCGCTACGACAAGGAGCTGGACGCCATCATGTTCGGCAACGAGAAGCCGTACACGCGGAAGCAGCTCCTAGAGGGAGGCATCGGGGATCTGGTGGACCCGATGTACAACTTTGCCAAGAGCATGTCGGAGCTGGAGCTAGACTACGCCGAGTTCATTCTCCTCATGGCGATCACGATATTATCACCAGGTACATTGTTTGTCATCACTCTTGCAAACTTGGTTTGCGTATGGTTCCGTGGTGATAGGCATTGATACAAAATACGTAGGTACTTATGTAAGATCTTGTTATTTCAATATCAGACAAGGATTTATTGCAACAGATTGACAAATTGCCTTACATCGACGTAAATAATCATTCAATCAGTTGCAATAAAAACACCTGAATGGAAGAATTTCAAGACAAGGATTTGTTGTAGTCTATGTGAACTGGAGATTGTGTTTGATTCATTCGGTTTTACCAATGGGAATTGTGAATACAGTGAGACTGGGACCTACTGGTCACCTTCTGCTTGAGGGTTAGTGGCATGAACACCTGGCTGAAATTAATATGTGAAATACCATTGTAAGGAAGGATGAAGTATCTTCAGGCTGTAAATGTGTGTTACTAGTCTTCATATTGAATCATTTCTTTAATATGCTATTGCAAACAGTTGAGAGTTTACATAGAAAAAAAAAATAAACAAAAAATTCTCTGTTACATTCATGACAGAGTCTCATATCCAAAACAAATGAAGTATTCACCCTGTCAGTTTTTTGCTAGGTCAGGACTGTGTCCTGTATTGTTCGGGTCCATGGATTTTATGTGACACAGATGTCAGATGCTGATAAGTCATTCTTCTTTTTACTTCTGTGCAGACCGGCCAGCGATCAACGAACGGGAGCGCGTGGAGCAGATGCAGGAGACGTACCTGGACATGCTGCGCTCGTACCTGAAGCTACGGCGCCCTCATGAGGTGCTCCTTCTGCCCAAGGTCCTCATGAAGCTGACAGAGCTGCGCAGCCTCAACAACAGCCATTCCGAGCTGCTCTTCCAACTCAAGGTCAAGGACCAGAAGATCCCGCCCCTACTCCAGGAGATCTGGGATGTGAAATGACCATCACCTGCATCCTCCTCCTCCTCCTCCTCACATTCGGAACTTGTTGAAAGGAAATGATAATGACACCTTCTTCTAGGATATAATCCATAGTGGTTGGAAAAAAAAGAAAAGCTGAATCAACAGGATCACTATCACTTGACTGAGTCTCCTGGGATTCATTCCCTGTGTGATGGAGAGGAGGAACAAAAAAAGAATTAAAAAGGACAAACTTCTGGATCTGAGGTTGTGTGAACAGTTTTTTCATATTTCTCTGCAAATTTGTAATCATTTGCTGACCAGTCCTTCTCTGCTCAGTGGGCTGTGTAGAAGCCGAAGCTTCTTCAAACTCGTGTATACTCTTTGCAGTGTAGTTGTGTGATCAGATATCGAGGCCCTTTGCGGCCCTTCCTGGATTCATGCCGTAGTTCTCCAAACTCAAGCCAATATGTGGGAGCAGTTTGATCCGCCCTGTGAAACACTCGTTCGAGTTGATGTGCAGCTTGCTGTTTGTGCAAAACGAAAGAAGTGTTCAGATGTGATATGACCTGATTTAATTAGATTGTCCACTAACGTGACGATTCCTGAAGAATGCGGGGTAATAATCGATGGATGTAAAGTCGGAAGTATAAAAGGTGGCACTGTTGACTTTTGCAATGTCAGTCTTCTATTTATATCAGTGCAACCTGATTTCTTTTTATAAAGTTGGGAAAATCTGTAAAAGTCATATCCTCTGTGCCACTCCCCCTCCTTCAATTTTCAAATTCTTTCCATGTGTATCTAAACAATTTCGCTTGTCCTCATTTGAACCTTTCCCTATGAGGTTCTGGAATCCTCATAGATTTTACACCAGATACACAAGAATCTTGTGTAATGTGTAGACTATGACTGCACATGGAGGAAACACCTAACCTGAATGCAACAGACGTGTGATCCAGGTGTATAATGATTGCGAGATGTCTTACACAACAAATAATGGGCTCTTCACTGTCAATAGCTACTACCTTTCATCAGTTTTTTGTACAATAGTGAGGAGTGTTTTCAGAGTGTCCACACTGTTTTTGATAGCTTTCAGACTTACGATGACAGCAAGGACAAATATCACTTCCACATTGATCACAATCCTGGTTTGAGCACAGGTTGCCTCATGAAATAATGTTCCAGGTGTTTCCAAAGGATTAGAGTGTTTTCTTTCCAACAAGCACAGCTCTGAACTTTATGAAAAGGGAATGGCTGATCACCTAGTACAAGTAATAATTGTTCTCTGTACATCCCCCCTACAGTATTTTTAGATCAGGATGAGTATGTTTCCAGGTGCAGGGTTTTGGACATAGCTCTATGGACACGATATCTCAAAAGTTCGATAAGGGATATGTAAGATTCATTGCAATTAATTATTTCAGTTGTATAAACTCCTTCCTTAAGTGTGGAACATAATTTTTTTGACTGGTATGTGACGAATTTGGGAGAATTTCTTCTTATTGATTTTTTTTTCTTATCAAAGTTAAGAAGCTCTGTAAAGATATATTTTTGTAGGATTTCTGTAAGTATCAACATTTTTATCCATCTGCAGTTGACTATGGACCACTGAACTCCATTGCCACAATTGTTGCTCTCTTTTTTTTTTTTTTTTTCTTCCTTCTATATAATATGGATTCTACCTGCCTGAAATAAGCTGTCCATATGTTGGCTCCTGATGCCATGCTATGTACACGTTGGCGTATTTTGCGGTGTATTTGCGGGTGTTTTTAGTAGGGTAGCTTGCAGGGATGGGGTTTAGCAGACAAATACTTTGCCATCCTTGGGAGAGCGATGAGGGTGATGTCGAGATGAACAACATTCACACGGTGCGAGACATTCCAACCTGACAACTTGCGCAGCTTGTGATTAGATAGCTGAAGGATTAATCCATGGCAGGGGGAGAAAAAAAAAAAAGACTAAATCTCACAAGGAACCACTTCTTTTCACACCATTGTCTCAATTAGTGTTCCTAACATATCAGTGCAGGTTCATACAGTTGTTGTTGTTTTTTTCATTGTGTGCCAATGTGAGGATATATCCCATACTTGCACAATAGCTAAGTTGTGGAAATGGTCTACATTTAAATCTTTATTCTACTGAAATATATATCTTGCCTCTTTGAAAGAGAGATAAGATCAAATGGGTTAAAAAAAAAAAGAAAAAAAGAAGATATTATCAGAGCGAGTAATTGTACAAATTCAAATAGCATTAATCAGATAGTTGCTAGTATTTTTCCAGTGTGGTATTTGTGAGGAAATGTTTAGACTTGTTCCAGATAAGACACGAGTTACACAACATTGAATCAGTGAAACAAAACAGATTAGTCTGTGTGATTCTCAGCTAGAGTTTAGAAATGTAGACAGATTGGAGTAATATTAGAATAGAGTTATCTTTGACTAATAATTCTAATGAAACAGCTGTTTTGTATACTAGTTGAGAGCCACTAGAAGTGGCACTTATGTTACGTCTGTGTACATTGTAAATACAAGATTAACTGCAAACAGTTAACCACCTAGACTGTGAATCCAGTTGTTTCCATGTGTTTTCACCACCTAGCACTCACGTGCTTCCAGATGCCATGACTGTACAAGGACTGTTGTATATGTTGTATCTAGAGTTGAGAAAAATTCAGTTTGATATAAACAAAGGAGAGTAGACTTATTCAGTTTTATGTGGTCTTTTTTTTTTTCTTTTTAAGATTTGGTTTGAATTGTAAATGTTCTAAATATGTGTATTAAATTGCATTTTCTGTATGTGTTGAATTTAAAGATTTCTGTATGAAATTTTGTATGATATATCTTATTGAAACAAAATCTCTAGTGTGTTTGCAACATACAAGAGTGTAACTTCAACAAGAGACAAATGTGGGTAGCATGCCAAGCAGCACTTTTTATCTAGAAGAAAGGTCATCTACTTGGTTCTTCAAGCAAAGAGGCAACTCTGGGAAGTGAGCTCTGTCTGTAGAGATGTTTTTACGAGCTTCATTCGCACGCGACACGTAAAGTGACTGAACTCTGCAGAGAATCCACATCAATCCATCCGTTTCCACCCTTACATGAGTGTGTAGACATAGCAATAATGACATCTTTGAAATAATTTGCTGTCGTTTGTAAATTCTACGGCACCTCGCAACGAGTGCACCTGTAACTGTCCAATCAACAGCGATTGAAATCGGTACTGTTGGTCGTGTTCATTTTTTTTTTCTAAACTTTGGTATGTATGTATTTTAGTGTAGTATCTGAACATGGAGTGTGTGCAGACAAGTCGTTCTATCTCCACAAGACTGGTGTGAGCATGTATACACAATTATGAGTAGATGCAAAATTAGATGTGATGCAAGTACTAGAAAAGCTCTACCGAATACAGTGCTACGAATAGAACCATTAGCCCAAGACATAGTCGTAGCGGGAAGTAGCCGAGCAGCCACGTGTAGTTTTCGCAAGGCCAAAGAAAGAAAAGCAAAGACTGTTGTTGAAGTGACTTCATAATGATGAATGAAAAAAGATATCGGGATGTTAGCAAAAAACTTTGAAAAAGCCCTTTGACTGCTATTGGTTGACAGAAAACAAAACAAAGCAAACACACACACACACACACACACCTTGTGTTTTTCTTTTACAGGGAGAGGATATGCACACTGGTATATGCTGTACCAGTGACAGTAAAAGCTTCGATTGTAAATAGTGTGGAGTATAGTACTGAGAGAATGAAACGGGTAAGCAATGTGTAGGAAGAAATCTTGAAGCAGTCTTGCTGTCCTATTTGAAATCCTATCTCCTGGAAGATATGCCTCTCTTCTGGTGGTACATGTAACATTCTTACAAACTTGCAATGGGCGCATAGTCTCTTCTTAAAAGCCAGTTCCTCATGTGAAACATAGTGATTATTCAAGATTTGATTAGTCGGTGGGGTTACCTTGCTGTCATTCAATCTGTTCCCTCATGAAAGAGGAAGCGTTAATTTGTCAAATCAGACCTTTATCACACAATGACAGTTGGTGAAGACTAATCAGTCAGTCATGGTAGTGGCTCGATTTATCTCTCTGGCAGCTAAATGCATTGTTTCAAATTGGAGGGGAAAAAAGAGAAAAAAGGGAAAAAATTCCATCTCTCTCCCTGTTACATCATTTTCAGAAAGAAAGAAAGGGAAGCTTGTGACATGATCATTCCATTGTGACTACTTGGGTGTTAAAAAAATAAAAGAGAAGAAATTGTAAAAAATATTTGGTGTAGGTGAGATGAGTGACATGAAATGGTGTTGTTCCCTACTCTAACTAGCACTGCTGATGCTGTTCCCTACACTGACCAGCACTGCTGATGCTGATGCTGACAAGAGCATATTTTTGATCGTTCAAGAGAGATGTATTCAAGGAGCAGGGAGAGACTCAAAAGAAGAAATATACAAAACAACAACAGCACACTGAAGGGGTTGACTGTTACATGAATGGACTAAAGTTATGTAAAACCAGAGGTGAAATATCATCAAATATTCTTCATATGTAGGCCAAAGTGTAAGGATGAGTGCAGCCCTGATTACATTTTCTCTGGCAGAATGCCCTATCTAATGCCTCTTTCTAACAAATGGCACTGAAAATAGAGTAGGACAAAACCTCCGCCTGTTGATAAATTGGCTAATCGGCCACATTGAACTGATGAGATACGAATGGGATGCAGTGGAGATGATCAGATGAATTGCCTGACCCTGTAGCAAATATTGGACATATCTCTCTCTATCTATTTCTCCATCTCTTTCTTTCTCTTTCTGCAATGAATCTACCAACCAACTTGAATATTGCTTCCAATAAATGACAGCATGCAAGCAGAAGTATAGCTTCGATGAGTACAGACATTGGAATTGAGATGAGAAGCATGCGTTGGCGATGAGAGTCCATGCTTATTTAATATCAAATATGAAAGAGATTAAACAGAACTTCCTTTTCGCATTAACTCATTTAAGACAAGCTGACTTTGCTCGTAGACACTTTTCCCGAGTTTACACGGGACCAGTCTCCAACGGGTTAAGCGAACACGGACGCAGACCGACATTGATATTCGAGGCTCAGAGAAGCTCGCTTTGGCTCGGTCTCCGTGGCTGTAGTCATGCTGATTTTATTATGAGCCTGGCATAAAAAGAGTGGGTACGCTGGGTGAACTTCAAACTTTATAGTCAACCTGTCAGACACGCAACATTATCAGATGTTTTTACATCCTAGCAGAGGAGAGAGTTGCAGTTGCCAGGATCAAGTCCATCAGAGCAGTCACAAGGCAGCAAGTGTACGACCGTGGCACTCGTGATGAGTCCTTTTTATTATTATTATTATTATTATTATCACAGTCAAAATGGTCACGGGTGCTGTAGTGGCTCCTGTTTGCTTTGCAGAGCTCAAGGACAATTATATATATATTGGATAGATTGTCTCTGTGAAGTGTGTAACTCTTAAAAAAAAAAAAAAATCTTTTCTTTTTTTAATTGGAATGAAGGATCTACGAAGAATATGCTGCCAGTGTTTATTTGTAATATTTAACAATGTTTGAAGTTCAATGGTTGAAAATACACATTAACAATGTTGGTGAGATTTTGATGTACATATTCCTGAAAAAAAAAAAAAATATTGTTTGATATTGCAATAGCAAAAGTCTCAATAATTTTTCCTTCTTTTTTTTTTGTGTCTCATTTCTTTTTATAGTTACCATATCTGTAATGAATGTGTGTATAGTCATTACTTTTAAGAAGCAAATACGGTTCAGTCTAGTGATTTGATATGTTCTATTTGCAGGCGATTCTCCACAAAGGAAGCATTCTGCATGTTTTCCAGCTTACAAAGGAACTGTTCATAATGAGTATACTGTAAATGCTACAAAATGATTGAAGGAAAAGAACGATTCTTTCCCCTAGAAGTTACTACTACATAATCAGCAATTTTATTTTTATCGCAAAGTTGTTCTTGTGAATTTAGTCTGTAAAGGGGGATTGTGCTGTATAATGCTGAGGCTGTTTGACCCTGTGATTGACCAATTTTTACAAAGAGAAAGTGTTGAAAAGTAGCTGTCATGAAACTTTTATTGATCAAACTCCATATTCAAACGTTTTTAATTTGTAACCAAAAAAAAAGTGTGTAAAGAGAAAGCAAACATCTTGATTAATAAAAGATTCAAATCGATTTAAGAACTTATCTCTCACAATGAACAGCAAGTAGCTAATGTTTTTAAATAATACAATATTGTATTAACTGCTTTGGGATGATAATCTTGCATTCTTGCAAATCAATATAAATATGTTCAACTTTAAAGGATTTTGAGCATTTTAAAAAAGTTTATGATTTTTAATGGATTTTTTTTTTAACCCTCCATTGAATTCTTTTCTCTTTTTTTTTTCTTCATTCAGTTCCATTAATCTTAAACTCCTCAATATGTCAGAGTAACATAGAAACAAAATCCCTGGCAATCCTAAGTATCAATCCCAACCTTTGTAGTTTATTAAAATATCATATTATTGATACCATAATTGAACATTTATGAATAGGAAAAGTGGAATGCCAATTATGATTCTGTCAAAAGTTTTGAAAAAGTCAGTACAGTTTCAATAAAAATGTGAATATTAAAACTCATGTAAAGCTATTTAGCTTATGCCCTCATAATCCCCCTTACAGCTCACTCAAATTTACGTATCTTTTTCTGCATTGGGTTAAAGAAAAAATATGCAAAAAAAAATCTGATATTCTTGTAATGATTTCAATTGTATCATTTAATTTGTTTTCGCTGTGTGTTTGATTCTAAGGCTTCTCTCTCTCTCTCTCTCTCTCTCTTTCTCTCTCTCTATCTATCTTTTAATTTCTTCAATCTGACTGGACTGTGATGTAAAATGCTACGTCTCTAGCGGACACTAAACATGACCAAAATTTGAATACAGACAAACCTCTCTCTGCAATTTTCTCTTTCTTTTACGTTTGGGCATCAAGCAACCGTGTCTTTTATGTATGTAGTCATTAATTAGTTCTTATGTACATGTATCTATTCATTTATTTATTTCTTAGCTTATTTGTCTATGTAGCTGTATCTATATGCAATTGATATGATTGTTTGGTTGATTGTTTGGTGTGTTGGTGGATTAGGGGATTTATTTTGTATAATCTTATTTTGAGAGTTGAGTGAACAGAGACAAAGTGTGTGATTGACATTTTGGTGTATTTGTGCAGAGATGATTGCAGACAGTTAAGTTCATGAGTGATGGATGTATGGAGGGAGAGGTTGGTTGATTTTCTAAAGTGATAGAAACTTGGATAAGTAGATTGATAAGAGTTAGTTAGGATTGGATGGATTGGATTAGATATTGGTGACTAAATAGGAATATCAATCGATAAGGATTTAACTCTTTATGTGCCACGTTCGCACGTCCGGCTCAGTCGACGGCGTGCCAACTTCGCATATTCTGCTCAACAAACAAAGCCGCCAAAACCGATCGATAAATCGCTAATCCCGCGATACAATCAAAGCGTTTCTCGCTCTTTTGTTCCTCTCACATACGGCTTGCATTCTATGTGGTGATTGACTATCAAGCGGTGTTCCCAACTAGATTTGCGTGCACATTCTAAGTTTCTGTTACTATTTTATGGGCAAAAGTCATGCCTTTACAGTAATGTAGCAACTGGTTATTCAAAAGAAAAATTGAAAATAGAATTGTTATACATTGTATATAGAAGCAAAGTTTGACATTCCTCTTTAACTTTGCTCACTATTATGTCCAGCTTAACAGAAATTTGTAGAAGTTATTCAAATTGGAAAAACAGAATTCTTTCTCAAAGCATGACTACCTTCGTGTCTCAGAATAACGTGGCACACAGGGGGTTTTCACCATGGCACATAAAGAGTTAATACTGATATTAGATTAACATAAAAAAAGATATCTGAATACCTACAAAGTCATACAGGCAGATCGTACGATATACTGTAAAGCAAGAAGTTTTCACGGTGGCGTGAAATTTTCATGAATGCCACTGGTATTCAATGCATCTAATGTAGGCAAGAACTTTCTCGTGCACTTTGATTTTGCGAATCTTGGCTCTCATTAAATTGGCAAAATCAAAATGCATGCGAACATCCCGAGTTATACAGTATAAAATCTATACAAAATGTGTGCAAGACATGTATCACAAACTTGCTCATTGTTACCTATATAGATTAAGAAAATTGTGTATAATCATATGTGTATATCTGCACATACATCCCTATCTAAATAAACATCGACAACTATATCTCTATCAATGTATAAGTAATCCAGTTACACACACACACACACACAGACATATACATTATATTGTATATATATATATATGTATATATATATATATATATATATATATATATATATATATATATATATATATATATATATATATATATATATATATATGAAATACATGAGATTAAAACCTAAAATGGCATTAAAACGCTTTATCCTGGCGAGGAAAGCGCATGATTTTGAAACAAGACACCAAACAGGTTAGTCATCGCATTCTTCATCAGCGACCAGGATGCGATGTGATGTCAGATTAAAAATCCGTTTCTGAAGCAGAACATACACACAAGGGTATACGTCTGCTCCTGGTCGGACGGATTTCAAAACTAACCTGCTTGTGATGGAATGCGTCTAAACTGGTGGTAGTTGTTGCCACAGGGCATGGTAACCGCGCAGTTTGTATGTGCGCGTTTGGCGTAGCAACGACGCATCCATGGACTGGTTCCCTCCACGAAGAGCCAAAGATGAAAGGATGAAATCAGTTTAAAAACATGACAAACATGAATCCCTGATAGCTTTTCAATGGACTTACATTGCCAACGTCATGCTCCGATTTACTATCACGAAGATAAACGGTTCAGAGACCCACCTCATCTTGTCTTTCACTGACGCAAACTCACACCTCCGGCCCCCATAGAGACATCCCAGCCAGTAGTTGTGCCTTGTCCGTGATGGAATACTGTATCAGACTTTCCTGATAGTCAACGGTCTTTCCCGTAGTCAATCAGACTTTTCCTGATAGTCAATCAGACTTTACCTGATAGTCAACCAGCCTTTCCTGGTAGTCACTGATCAATAACGAACAGAAGTGAATGAGATTAAAACCTAAAATGGCATTAAAACGCTTTATCCTGGCGAGGAAAGCGCATGTTTTTGAAACAAGATACCAAACAGGTTAGTCATCGCATTCTTCATCAGCGACCAGGATGCGATGTGATGTCAGATATATATATATGTATATACATATATGTATATATATATATATATATATATATATATATATATATATATATATATTGTGTTTAATTCTTTCATGTGTCTTTCTTCAAAGGCTTCCATGTCCTTGTATAAAATGCAGCATTGCAGATCTGTTAGTGTGTGATTTGTTTTGTTGAAATGTTGTGCGACTGGATGTTGTGTTTGACTTCTGATTATGGTGCTTTTGTGGTTGTCGAATCGTTTTCTGAAGTTTGTTGTTTCTCCGATGTCATTTCCTTATGACGTAACATTGCACTGTTGCCAGGATGCGCGCTGGTTGCATAGGATACCTAGCATTGATGCGTTAAAGCGCGCATCCTTGGCAACACGGTTGCAACATATTGTTATGGCTTAATTTTGTTATTGTTCTCTCAGTATCAACACTTGTGAAAGGGCGGCGAGACACTCGAAAATTTGTGTGCAGAAATAAACCGTTGGTGATACAGCATGAACTTTGTTCCAGTTTTGTTACTTATCTTTATATGTATATGTGTATACAGTATATATATATATATATATATATATATATATATATATATATATATACTGTATACTCATATATATATAAAGATAAGTAACAAAACTGGAACAAAGTTCATGCTGTATCACCAACGGTTTATTTCTGCACACAAATTTTCGAGCGTCTCGCCGCCCTTTCTCAAGTGTTGATTCATATATATATATATATATATATATATATATATATATATATATATATATATAATAGTTTTGGTTTTCATATGCAGATAGGGTTGACTAGAGTGTGAACATAATTTTTGCAGTTTGCATACACATGACAATCCTCTCCAATTGGTTTGTACACAATAACAATACAAAAATCAAATTTTGAGTTCATGATTGAGTAGTACATATCAGCCTCCCCCCCCCCCTCTTCCTTAGATTTACTATTGCTGAGTCATTACAACTCTGCAATAATTTGATATGAAGACATATTCACTTCATTTCATTTTGATTGTTTACAGAATTTATATCTGTTACTAATATTCATCTCAAGCCATCACAAGGTGAAGGAGTAAGCCTACCTCAACTTTTATGTCGATTTTTTGGAACCAAATGTCATTCTTTGGTATTAATGTCACTGAAGCTGAGAAAAGTTCACAAAAGTGAGTCTCTGCAATTCCAAAACGAGTGATCAAGACGAGTACCCCTGTTAAACAATTTGACTTTGTTAATCAAACGAACAGAAATAAAAGATTTTCATCAGTGGACATACACACACACACAAATGTTTCAGATGTTTCAGCAATCATGCAAACTGAGTATAACCAAGGAGGTTTTATACATGGAGTTCCAACTGGCTGTAATCATTCAGTTGTCAGATTTCTATTGATGTACAAAAGAATTCCACAGGTGCACTTCTGCCTTTGATGATCGATGTTCCAAGCCACCGTCTTGCTGTGCAATCTGAAGATTATTTTGAACGTTATCATAATGTTGGCCGTATTTTGCTTATTTATTTTGAAATGAAATGAAATTTCACTTAATAATAAAGCACGTAAAATAAGAGTCAATTCCGTTCAGAAATTTTTGCAAAAGTGTAAATCAGAGCTGTATTATGTGAAAATGTTTAAAACTGTACCATCCTGGAAAGCTGGTTTTATCACTTTTCCACTTAAATTCCCCAAATGAAACTAATATGTAATAATCTTCAAGTATAATTCTTTATTGATAGATATATCAGATTAGTGCCCACATATGCCCAGTGGAGTCATTTTCATCTTCATTTCAGCATTTTTCCCTCAATTTCTGCTCTCGCATCCTCGTGTCTGTACCACCTACCTTTTATAAGAAGGGATAGCGAAAAGTAATTACCATCACAAAGACATATCTTCCTTTGAAAGTGGCCGGTGATTATGCAATGAGACACGAGTCAATTGTCTTCGTATCGGCGCAGCAGATCCTGTTTGGCACATGCTTCAAATATTTTTGAGCGGCAGCTTCTAACATAAATCAAAGGGAATACCTCTGTTGTTACTCCATCTCTTCAACCTCCTTGGTATAACTTGCATGTTTTCCTGCAATGTCTTTTCTTAGATATATAATTGTAAGTAATATGGAAACATGCAAGATATGCTCACTCAAGGGGGAGGTGCATTCCATTGTCTTTTGTTCACTATGTAAGTACTTGAGCAATGAGTGACAGACAAAGTTACAAGCAGAATCTTGCTTTGGAAGTTGTTTTGTTTTGGGGAGGGCATTGTATCCAAGAAGTCTGAAGAAAAATAGTTGAAAAGTTATTAAGAAATATATGGAACATTGTTTTGCCAC
This sequence comes from Diadema setosum, assembly GCF_964275005.1. Classification (NCBI taxonomy): domain Eukaryota; kingdom Metazoa; phylum Echinodermata; class Echinoidea; order Diadematoida; family Diadematidae; genus Diadema; species Diadema setosum. The sequence continues at coordinate 36,997,062 of NC_092689.1, forward strand.
TTACGTAAGTGATGTTGAGGGTATCATGAATCAACACAAGTCAACCTGCATTTTCATTACATAGTTCCTTTGAGTGTGTGATTACCTGTAGTATCACTGAAAACATATGAAGAGTTTGTTCGCAAAAACCGATAAGTCCATATTTGCCAAATGGAGATATTTGCGATTAAAGGTCAAGAAAAATAAAGAGAATAATAAGAAAATTTTTGCTTCTTTTCACCATAACTTCAAAATTGTACCTTTAGTGTAGTGACCAATATATCATTTAAAAGGTATCATTTTGTACTCTATGACAGAGACTGTACTTCAAAATCTTCAAAAATGGACCTATAGGTTTTTGCGAACAAACTCTTCATATCAAACTTTCAAATTCCATGGTTGTCTCATTTTTTTTGGTCCAATTTGAGGAAACCTCAACCATTCTGCTAGTTTGATCTCATTCTATCTACTACAGCCAACTTGAACATGGTGTGGAATCACACTTTAAGTATTATTTGATGAACAATCATTTCGAGGAACAAAGATTAAAAAAAAAAACAAGTGAAAGATGAAACACCAATCAACAGAAATTTGGTCTGTATGACTTTTACAGATGCCACCTGTTTTGTTTTTTTTAAAGTCTTTTTGTACTGTGTGGTTTCTTTCTTCTTTTTTTTTTTTGAGGGGGGAGTTAAGGTTGTTGTTGCTTTTTTTTACCAAAGATACTGCAGGTTTCATGGAAAACAGTGTTTCCCCCAAATTGTTATTACTACACATAGGCCCTTCTAATGCAGGAAAGGTGAAAATACTGATTTTCAAAAAAAAAAAAAAAAATATATATATATATATATATATATATATATATATATATATATATATATATATATATATATATAAATTATATACCCTTTCGGCACTCAAAACTGCAATGCTATTTACAAGGTTGGCATTACTGGACTTTAATGGGTTATACAAATGCCTCCTGAGCATCCCTGATTCATTAAAAAAAAATGAATAAATAAAACATTTAATGCAGTAAACAATGTTGTTTTTAAGGAAGAACCATGGGCTTTAATATATTTAAAAGCCTGCAACACATAATTATTGATTACTGTTCTGTCAATTTCCATTTCCAAGTGAGCTTTGTTGAGCAAGGGCAAGCATGGTATAAAGAGCTATTACTGTCTCTTTATACACTAAGTTGCACTTGGGAAATGCATACTGTCTTGATATGAGTTTAAGGTTTAACCTTAATCAAATATTCCCTCCCCCCCCCAAAAAAAAAAATAATAATAATAATAATCAACAAATAAATGAATGGTGATAATTTCCTTATCATGAGAAATAATGCAGTAAATTAAGTAAAAGGTCTCTTTGAATTCAAACATCCAAATTAAAGACATATGAATAAGAATATTAAGACTATAATAAGATTATTAATAATTATTCATAGACAATTAACAACATTCAAGACAAATTCCCCTATAAAAGATGATTATGCTGCTTTATAGTATACATCATAGAAGCATAATCTGATGTCGATTTTTATCATTCATCCAGTTGTAGTGTAACCTCCAATTTCTTATAAATCAGAAACTGGACTTAAAAAATCACGTTGGTGTAATGTTTTGCTGATTAACAATCAGCTTCTTCTAGCATCCTTCCAGTGGAAAAACAGTCCTGTGAGAAGTTTTGCAGGAAAATGATGCACAAGGTAAGTTTCAAGCCCAGTTTCTGCTTTATAAGAATTTGGAGATCTTAGAAACATATTGTCCACAATTCATTTCCATATTTCAAATACTGAAGCAGTCACTAAAATCATGAAATGTCTACCAACCACCTAAATTTCCTTGAAGACATTTCTTGAAGATGGAAAACAAAACAGAGAGAGAAGGTATAGAGGAACACAACAAAATCGATATAAAGATAAAACAGAGAAAACAAAGCATCGAAACCTCAACTAATAACAATTATTAAACAATCTCCAGATTGACGATTTATTCTTCTTGAGCGATTACATGAGGAAGGAGAGATAGCCACAAACAAATCAGAACTTCAAAGAGCCTTCTATCCTCGGCAACCAAACCTTTAGGGCAACACTATTACCCCTCAGAAGGCTTGGTTGCCGAAAAAAAAAACAAAAAAGTTGATAGTTTCAGAGTTTCATTGTTAGAGAACGCCCTCTCAAGCTCGTCGGACGCGCAGTAAGCGAGGTGTGAGCTACGACGAGAGAGCTCGAGTATGACACTGGTTTATGCATGGAGATTCAGCAGATCATCCTGATCGCCGGCCAGCAGTGTGTATTTTCGGAGTCTGCTGCGCAAGTGATGTGGATTAGTATTTTCAGGACAGGTTGTTCTGTAAGACGTACAGTATATTTACACATCACTTTTCAAAAATTGTATATCTGTTTAGAGCATGAGTTTACAAAAATGAGGACGAAACTACGTTACTTGCTCCTCTTTGGATCTGCCGTCATTCTGCTGTGCTTCGTTTACCTCCATTCCGGCTTGAAACACGATCATCATCTAGCAGGTCGTGAAGATGCTGACTCGGCGATGAATCGGTAAGTGCAGGGATACACTCCAGGCCCCCTTGGCACCCATCCGTACAACCGTCGACAGTTCCCTGCCTCAATCCTTCGTAGTCCCGTCCCACTCGTTCTGTGTTCTGATGCTGATCTTTTTTATCTTAGTTAGCTTAGCTCGAAACCTGGGCAATTGCGAATGGGATGGGCTGTGTAACAAAGTTATAGGTTAGTCCAGTGGCAGTGGCTGTGATTAATTAACAGATCTAGGGCCTAGACGATTCTAACTGTTAGTAAATTTAGATATTGAATGTAACGTTAGAGTTCAGTTCAGTTCTTCACTCAGTTCTAACGTTAGCTGAAGAAGATTCTTGCAGACTGTGCGTGTTCACCATATAGGTCTAGTTCATAAGTCCATTCAAGTGTTATATTCATTGTAATAGGGTCCTAACAGTTACAGTTTTTTACACATAAAGCAGATATGTGGACCGAAAGATCAGTCTGTATCTGGCCGTTGGGGATGTGTTCGCGGAGACTGCGTCTGACTTCCCACCCCTTCACGGAATCTCCTCACCACAGAGGAGAGCCAATAAAGACAAAAAATGATAAAAAACTCCTTTATGACAGACAGATTTTTCTGTCTAGCACTATGAGTAAAAGTGGCGGTTTGTGGCCGCATAAGGGTTTTTCCACTCTGAAATGCAAACTTGTTAATTGCTTTAACCCAGGTTATATCATATCATACTAGCGGTTGACCACTTACCAGTTTACAATATTGTGAAAATCGCAAGACCAATGACAATGTCCATTGCGATAGTAAAAAAAGACCACGGCCGCGATCCAGCAGAGCGTCTGCTGGTTTGCGACCGTGGTAGTCTGGTTTGCGGCCCAATGTACAATTCCTATGCGATACGCGCGTGCTCCGCGATCTTCTGCTGAATGCCTTCATTTTGGCTCGCGAACGTTGCGTAAGCGCCAAGTCCCATTGCGAAAGCACGTGAAAAGGGCTCGCGCGCTTGCACTGACCGCGGACAGGCATGGCGGTGTTATTGTCTTTCTCATGTTTTTCCTATTTTTTCGATCGTAATATCCACTTCCGGAAAAAAAAATGGCGGCCCACATCGGCTCGCGAAAGTTCTATTTCTACGTGAGGACATGTATTCAAAATCCGCAAACATCGGGAAAACAACAAAATATCCAGTTTCTTAGACCCTTAATCCTATATGTGATGTTAAGAAGTACCGAAAATGAAGTTTTTGATGCGAGATGTCATCATTTAAGTGAGAAAATTTCACTTTTGTTGGAGATTTTTTCCATGTTATCGGTTGGTTTTTGTAGAATGATAGTGTGTTTGTGAATGTGTGGTATACATACATGTACAAAGTGTGTGGCTGTGTTCAGCGTTATAAAACCAAATATGCTGTAGTGGCCGCAAACCACGGGACGGCCGCTAACTGGAACAATTACTCTAGTAGCAGATATGAAGAACAAAGACTAGCCTAGCCACTTATTTATCAACTGTCAGTCAATTACAAAATTTTCCCACAGATGGTGCTCCGCCTGCAACAATTTCCGAGGAGGGCTGACAAGGAATTCCAGCTCCTTACAAGTTACAGTTCTTTGTCATTTGATAGAATGAATGACGATGGTGTCACACTTCTTGTGTAGGCATTTCTTCTCAGTCATACGAGGCATTATGTAACAGATCAACCAACTTCTCTTGGATATGTTGTCAATGTGGGAATCCTAACATGGATTCAAGCTCTATACTGTCTGAAGCAAACTTTGTCCATGCAAACCAGTTTTCACCAATTCAGCCAGTTGAAGATGACTGTGCATGTGAGGCTTCGTCATTGTCTCATCAACCCCACACCTCTACTCCTCCACGGCAAGCCCCTCGCCCTAACTTCAAACCAAGCATGAAAAACAGAAAGAAAACCATCAAGGTGATGGTGGTCAACTGTAATGGGTTAAAAAGCTTGCCCAAGCAGTCTCAATTTCATGCAGCAGTAGAACATCATGGACCAGATGTCATCTTAGGATGTGAGAGCAAACTTGATGACAACATCACCACAAGCAGCATATTTCCAGCAAACTTCACAGCATTTCGCAAGGATAGAAACAAACACGGAGGAGGTGTTTTTATTGCTATCAGGGACACAATAGCAGCAACATCATGTCTTGACTTGGAGACAGACTGTGAGCTCCTATGGTGTAATATCCAGCTGTTTAATGCAAAACCTCTGCTGATTACTAGCTTTTATAGGCCACCAGGAAATCAGATAGAAAGCACACGTGAATTATCAAGCTCTCTAACCAAGTTGCTATCAAAGCACCGACGCAACCTTCCAACATTATACTTGGGGGCGACTTCAACCTCCCTGATATTGACTGGACATGTGGCACTACAACAAACCCATCAACTGCAAACGTGCACAAATCACTGCTAGATCTGATGCTTCAGTGCTCCCTTGTTCAGCTCGTGAGAGACATAACTCGCCCAGTGTCAAATAACATCCTTGATCTGGTGCTTGCATCCAACCCATCCATCATTTCAGAAGTTTCTGCTCATCCTGGAATCTCTGACCATAATATTGTGACATTTAATATTTCTTCAAGACCAGCCCTCATATCAAAGCCACCAAGAAAAGTTTTCCAGTTTCACAAAGCAGACCATCAAGAATTGAAAGATGCAACCAGCAGCTTTGTGTCAACCTTTTTGGAATCCTCCCCAGAACTGAACTCGGTGGATGAAAACTGGAGTGCAATTGTAGGTTTCCTTCAAGACAGCATGGCAAGTCTTGTCCCATCTAAAACCTACAAAGGGAGACGGCACCTGCCCTGGATAACTAACAGCATAAAGAGACAAATGAGGAAACGCGACCGTCTCTTCAAAAAGGCAAGGAAACATTCCACTCAAACTGCCTGGCACGCTTACAGAGTATATCGTAATAAAGTCTCCAAGGTGGTACATCACGCCCACTGTGACTATATAAACCGTGTTGTCGGTAACAATCTCCTCGAAAATCCGAAGTCTTTCTGGTCATACGTTCGCTCTCGTCGTACGGAGAACATAGGGGTTCCTTCCATGTACAGCCAAGGGAAGCTCTGCACCAGTTCCCAAGAGAAAGCTGAGTTGCTGAACTCCTACTTCCAGTCAGTGTTTACCAAGGTAACAGCAAATCATGCAGCCATGCCGGAACCTTCCCCATATGAGGACATTGGCCATCTTCATGTTCACAGGCCAGGCGTGGAAAAGCAACTTCTTCAATTGGATCCATCTAAAGCATGTGGGCCTGATGAAGTTCCGCCACGACTGCTGAAGATAGTTGCAACCGAGATTGCTCCGGCCCTTTCCTTCACCTTCCAGCAAAGCTACAACACAGGTGTAGTCCCTCATCAGTGGAGGCAGGCCTTAGTTACACCCATCTTCAAATCCGGTGAGCGATCAGATCCTTCAAACTACAGGCCAATCTCACTGACGTGCATCTGTTCAAAGATAATGGAACATATCGTACTTAGTCATATCTCAAAACACATCTCCTCCAACAATATTCTCTTCAACAATCAACATGGCTTTCTCCAGAAGCTATCTACAGTAACCCAACTCATTTCAGCCACTCATGATTGGGCCCACACCCTACATCTGAAAGGCCAAACCGACATAATCTTTCTAGACTTCCAGAAAGCGTTTGATCGGGTACCGCACCATCACTTACAAACAAAGCTCAACTTTTACGGAATCAGGGGGGACACCCTACACTGGATCATGGCTCTCCTCTCAAACAGACAACAGGCAGTAGTGGTGAATGGGTCTCCTTCCTCCTGGAAAGAAGTCACTTCTGGTGTCCCACAGGGATCTGTCATTGGCCCTGCACTTTTCTTGCTGTATATCAACGATATTCATACAAACATCAAGTCCACCACACGCCTCTTCGCTGATGATGGAGTGGTATATCGAGAAGTCAAACAGATCACAACATCCTCCAAGAAGATTTTGACACACTCTCAAACTGGTCCCAAAAATGGCTCATGGGCTTCAACATAAAGAAATGTGCTGTCCTTACAATAACCAAGAAAAGGGAACCCAGCACACACATGTATCAACTTGTTGGTGAAAGTATCCCGAGAGTTGACCATTATAAATACCTTGGTATTACAATGTCACACGACTTACGTTGGAACCTCCACTGCCAACAGATCCGGCATAAAGCAAATCGCACTCTTGGCCTTCTTAGGAGAACTCTATCACCATGTTCCCAAGAAATAAAAAACAGAGCCTATAAAGCCCTTGTACGACCTCAGATTGAATATGGTGCTGAAGCCTGGAGTCCTCACACGACCATGAGTATTGAAGATCTGGAGAGAGTTCAAAAAGCTGCTGCCCGCTTCACTCATCGTGATTATAGGAAGAGCACATCTTCATCGCAGCTCGTGTCAAACCTGGGATGGGACCTCCTCCATACTCGTAGACTCTGTGCACAAGCAACCATGTTCTTCAAAATATACCACAACCTCGTAGACATTCCTCTCCCACCAACCATTACCCCAGCCTTATTCATTGGTAGACGAGACCACTCCCTAAAACTCACCATTCCGGATGCAAATGTAGATGCCTTCAAGTATTCTTTTTACCCACGCACCGTCAGAATCTGGAACAAACTATCTTACGTAGCTGGTACTACACCCTCCCCAGCTACTTTCCGGGAAGCTGCTGTCCCCATCATTAGAAGCATGCAGCCTCCCCCTGGATTCAGGCTCCTGTAAGCCCGGTCATGTTTTTACTTGCACTTCACACTTTTTATTGTAAATATACTTTCCTAATCACTGTCAGCCGTTGACTGCACACATGCACATCATCCCGGTATAGCTTCCAGAGTGAGCTGCAAAAGGGATTACCACTTCAAGGTTCAAGATGCAATTCAGTTCTAGAGTACATGTATGGTACCTGATAGGAATGCGGTTGGGTGGCTCTCTCAACTTGGCAGGGCTCGACCTTAACTTTTTTTCTAGGAAGCCAGCCGGGCTCCTCAGGGACCTTTTTAGGGAGCCAAATTGAGTTTGAGGGAGCCACGTTTCCCTCGGTCACAATCAGCAGTAGAGGTCTATTAGTGGTATCAACCTGGTGGAGAAGATTTCATTTAGATATAACATGCATTTCTCCACAGACACAAGCCTGAGATACCTTGTTCTAAGTCTATAACACACAGTGTGTGTGTGTGTGTGTGTGTGTGCGTGCGAGCTGGTCACCAGCACATTTCTCTCAATGCCTGTGTACAAGACTACAAGTGCATAAGTTCCTCCAGAAACTTGCTGGGCTGGTTATGGAAGCTTCCACTATCTAGCAGGGGAGGGGGAATGCTTTCATCTTCTCAAGAAAGCTTCTGTGTGAGTGAATGCAAAACTCTGTTCGGCGTTTCCAACTATTGTTTACTATAAAACATAATCATGCGTTGTTTTCAGGTTTTTTAATTTTACTGGATTTTAAACATCAGTATTTTCCGAAAGTACCGGTATTCCAATTTCTTTTACCCTGACTGGAATCGGAAAGTCTGCTATAACGATGATCGCAAAATGCCGCGCTGTGTGTGGTTGCGCCAATGTGCAAACACGTGGTTGTACTTAAAAGGAATGGGCTTTTTAAAGGAATGCGCCATGTGCTCCTGCCTGAGGTTACTGCAAGTTCGATGGATCGAATGCGCCATAGCTGAGCTGATGGCTTGTTTACGGTAAACATGCAGTTTACATTCGATACGAAGAAGTCATTACGTCTTTCACGAGGAAAAACATACAAAACAAACAAAAAACACCTACGAACGAATGTTAATAGCCAAAACTTTGAAAAGTAATAAGCAGTTATGATGAGCATGAACTGAAATCAATTGTCATATTTTGCTGTCTAACCAGGTGATGACTGCATCTCATTGGACCTACTCATAGTGACTTTGTCTGGGCATACAAGACGTTTTAAGTATTTCTGTGATTGCCTTTTTAATTGACTGATTAATCGATCCTTTTTTTATTGTTCAGGGAACAGAAGATATTCGATTAAGTACACTATATTCGACTGTTTGATGTTTCCTGCTATGCGCCAAAAGAAAGGCTATAGAATCATGATATCTTTGCAATGATTCCTTTAATTCAACTAATGAGCTGGTTCTTCGATCGATATTTCCAGGATATTTACACGCTGTTTATTCCAGTGCGCGCATTCTTTCGTCTGGAACGCACCTGGGTGTGGCACCTGCTTTTGTGGAAATTTCCACAAGGGGAGAGGGGTGGGTGTCAAGTTTCTTCGAGCCGAAGAGACTGCGCGCATGTATTCAGTATTTCACAATCTCTTCGCTCTAATTTATTGTAATTCATGCTTTCCCCTTATTCTTTGTTGATATTGAACATTTAGATTTAACTTTACGAAGGTTGGTAGATCGTGGATCTTTTCGTTGTGAGGTGTATGTAATTTCTTTTTTTTTTATCATTCTTTGGAGGGGAAAGAAGAGTCAGAGGGAAAGAAGAATAAGAGGGAAAGTGAAATAAAACGAACGGCACGTACGCTCAGCATGCAGTAAGCTGTCTTTTTACCAGCATAGTTTTCATCATCACTACATATCAGACATCACTCAGATCATGTTAGCCTTTTCCTATCAACATTAAGAAACACGCACAGTCCCTCGAGATAAAAACCGAGGAAAATAAATAACAAATACAAAGTATCAACACCTTCTAACACAAATATTTAGAAAAGACAACACACGTCGCTTCGATTCGAAAAAGTATTGCAGCAAAGCGGAGAAATCGCCGTTACGAAAATAACACTGCGAGACACTTGAAAGAATTACGTTTAAATATTTCTAAGTATAAAGGGAACGGATAAAGTGATATAAGATGGAAGAAATCGAAGAAATCGAAGAAATAGAACGATAAGTTTAGTAGTAAGTAGGATTAGGCCCCAGCAAAAGTTTGCAGCACCGAAAGCTACGCAAAAATTAGTACACATTGGAAACTGTATTGCGACGAGATCCTTGGGATCGTCAATAAACGATACAAAACAAAGGAAATTAATTCATTTTGACCGGAAAATAGTTTGTTATAAATATTTTGTTATATGAGATCTCCTTTAACAATAGGCCTAGAAATACATCGAGTTTCCACGATACTCGGGAAGGAAAGTTCGAACGCTTTTCACCTGCACATATAAAATTTACTGCACTGTCTGCAGTGCACATCAATACACGAACAGAAACTCACCTCTTCCTTGCAGAAAAATGATGCAATAACGTTACAAAAAAAAAACACACGCACACAACACTCTAAAAATCATTTCGTACTTGAGAGGCAAGGGAAAAGCGGAAGAAGTAGAGAAAAAGAAGCAGACATTGCACAACGGAGCGCTTCTACCCCGACTCAAAACGAAACAGGGTACTGTTTATAGTGGCAGCTGGCTACAGTGTGTAGCTTAGCTACTATACTCACGCTCCCCACCCGGCCATACATGGGGATACCACGGCGATCGATGTAGACATCAGGGTCCGTAGGCGACAGAGATTCAGGTGCGCAAAGTTCCGTTCGGTGTACACAGTACGCAAGCATCGAATTGCAAGTGCGCACACTATTCTACAATAGAAGATACGAACACACACACGTCGGGTACACACAGACACACACACATGCGGGCAACGTGGGCCGGCTGTAAAATGAAACATGTTCAGTGTGTAGTCTATATTGCAATTGCAGGGATAATAACTTCGAGCGTCAGGGCTCGCTGCGCGCGCCGGGGCCGCTCGCGCTCGTCAATATTGTGAGTGTGTACATGTGATTCTGTCTTGCAACGTGAGGCTATACGGCAAAAAAAACTTAAGGAGCCAGCCGGGCTTTTTTCATACATTTCTGGGGAGCCCGTAGCGATTCTGGGGAGCCAATGGTCCCCGGGCTCCCGCTAAGGTCGAGCCCTGCTTGGTAACCTGTTTGATAGATAATTTAGTCCTGTGCTGAAAGATGAGCAAGAATATTGTGTATCAAATTACCATTTTGTACACCACGATGGTTAGCCTGTCATTTTCTCTGCGCTGTTGCAGAGTGATCCAATGAAGTTATTACAGCAGTTTGGTAACAGTCAACACTCAAGGTGTGGGTTTTTTTTTTTTTTTTTAATAAAAACATTTGCTGTTTGCCAGTGAAAATTTTCACTAAGAGATGATCTACAAAGTAAATCTTTAAAGTAAGATCAATTCAGAATTATTGTAGTTTCTGACTCATGATTTCCTTCTAATCATCATCAAATTTATTAAGTCCTTTGTCACATATTTTGGCAAAACTCCCTATGCCCCCTACCCCACTCATTCCCCACCACGTGCCTATTATTAATACATGTGGGACTGTACATGTAATTGTGTGCATCCAATCATCTAAGCAACATTATAACAAGGATGGGCTAGTGTAAAGTGGGGCATTATCGCGAAATAGGTCCCCACTCCATTCACCGCCATTCATTTCGTCATACTCTACAGACTTTGCACTATACAAGTACACTTGTAGTTGAGATGCATACGCAGAACGAGAGGGGACCGATATCACGATTTGGCCAAAAGTCATACTGATATGGCAAAACTAGTGGGGAACATACACAAGAAGTCTTTCCCTTTGTTTATTATGTTAATGGCTGCATGAGAAAGTCTCCAAAAGATTGTCATCGCTGCACTTTATTTGGTCACGCTGTCAGCCATGCGGTGGTGGCCACAAGCAGTGCGCACATAGAAACAAATGCTGTTACAGACGATTGGAGGTGACCTACAGGCCTCACTCGCTACAAAGCATTAGAATGAGTGCAGCAATACAAAGGTTTTGCTGTCAGAAATGCAAATTTTGTCGCATGGATATAGCATGATGACTTGCTGTAGATTGTACTTTACCAAATTTGTAAGTCCAAGCCATTAATTTCATGTGAGTAAAATGTAAAATTTAAGGAAGAATGTAGAAATTTTTAATGTTTTGTAGAGCTACAAACAGTGTACTCACGAGGAGTGTCTCTATGAAAGTGTATAGACTACTTGTCAGACGCTGTGCACAGCACGGTGTCTGGTCAGGGTAAACAATTATTATAAGGATTGTACAATTGATGCATGATAAATTTTATGTAGAAATGCACACATTTGCTTTCCTCTGTCAGTTTTCAATGAATTCCTGCATAGCATTGGAAATGCCAAAATTTACAGTTTAATATTTGACAATTGAAAACAGTTCAGAGAAAACATGGCCCAGTTCTACCCTGGGATGCACTTGACCTCATGTACAATCCACACATATGACAGGTTTACCTGATACTAGTAAGTGGAACTCGCCTTCTTTACACGAGCTTTCAAGTTCACAATGTATTTCCTACATCTGTATTTAGAATTCTGACTGACCACTTCAGTAGAATTGATTATTTAAAGAGTGGTGCGCGAACTACCACCAGTATTATGGATTGCAGTAATCTTTGAGTTCCCCACAGATCTCTGTAGATATGCTTGTTGTTGCACCTAACAGTGTTTTGTAAGTTACATGTAGTTGTGGTAAGAGTTGGATGTACAAATTTTGTATACAAGGTGAACACTTCCCTTCTCAAGGCTTGTTGACCGTTTATGTCTAGACGAAGTGATGATTGATGTTGCTCTATATGCATCTCTTTCTTCCAGGCAACAACCTGCTTCTATCCTCTAGATTCTACTCTTGGAAATACACTTGTATGTAATGACTGCCTCAACCTGTCCCTGTTACTCCCTTTCCATTCAACTTAAAATATCTAGAAATAACTCCAATTTATTTGAAAAAAGAGCATCATTATGTTGACATCGATATAATGGCACTAGAAATTTCTTGGCTTTCTTTAATAACTTTCTTGTTCAATGTTCTTCTGTAATATTTTGCTCTGAAATCCAAGGGTTATGAAATGATAAATTAATATAAAGTTATAAATACTAGAACACTGGATCTAAAACCAAGGCAGCACTGCCCTGACTTTCAGTAGGTTTATTTTGGGGATAAGGATAAAGACCAGATCATTGTACAATGTCAGGCAATACCACATGCCTTTTCATCAGGTGTAGTTATGTTGCCTATAAGATTTTTATTTATAATCATTTCATTATTTACAGCCTATACCTCATGCTCTTTGGCTATACTTTTGAGCTATATTCATTTTTTGGAGGATTTTTAGGAAAAAGTTTCAAAGGTCATCGTACAATGGACAGGTCAGGTTTGAAATTCATATGCAGAGTGATGATGATGATGACCGAAACAAAGCAGAGAAAGGAAGCAAGCACCATCACCAATAAAACCTTTAGGAATGATGGCAATGTACTTTTCATTCAACTTGAGGACCTGCAACTACAGTCAACCTTTGCTGAGTCAACCTCACATAAGTTGAATAACCACTTAAGTCAAAGGTCATTTCAAATTCTCTTCTCTTTATATTCTATTGATTTTAATCCCTCATAAGTCAAATTTTCCTAAGTTGAAGCTATTTCTTCAGTCAAAGTAGATTCAGCTGAGGCAAGGTTGACTGTATGTTCAGCAGGTACAAAGAAGAAGACAGAGCAACAATTCGACAATGATCCAACACCTACTGTATACGCCGAATATTTCGCGAGGTTTATATTTTCGTGAATTTCGCAAGTCATCTGCTATTCGCGAAATTAAAAACACGCAAAAATATTGACTCTAATGCCGTTATGAATGTGACGTATGCATACAGATTGTATACATTTCTCCGTTCAGTACAGGACTCCACGATTGCGAATTTGACCACTCACGAAATTGTCGGGAAGTCCCGATTCGCGAAATTTAGACTCGCGAAATGTATGGCGTATACAATATATAACTTAGGCAGTTGCTCATTGTATGCCAAAGTCTGCAGCTCCAAGACTGTTTGACTCATGTCATGAGCTGAGGCAGAAATAACAGGTGTCAACGGGAATCATTGCCAAAATATGATTCATTTTATGAACGTTATGTAAAACCCAAGGGGGTACCAATGCAATTTTGTATGTTGTTGATGTTAAACTGCACAAGACTTTTGTTCATAGTAGACAGGTGGTACAGTACTAGGTATTCGTAGAATGTAGATCTCATCACAATATTGAGATCATGAATTTACAATGTAGGATTCCTACAATGTTGTATACATACAAAATTTGGTGCACTCAGTGTAATCTGCTGGCCAGCAGCTTATACCATTTTTGTTTTGCTTGCTTTACAGTGTAGTTCACATGTGAGTAATAATAATAATAATGATAATAATAATAATGATGATGATAATAATAATAATAATAATAATAATAATAATAATAATAATAATAATAATAATAATAATAATAATAATAATAATAATAATAATAATAATAATAATAATAATAATAATAATAATAATAATAATAATAATAATAATAATAATAAAGATGTCCTCTCTGGCCTGAAATAAAGTAACAACAAACAAGCATAATTTACTAATATTTGAAGTCTTGCTACTATTGCGTGCATATGTATGAAATAGAAGGCTATAGTATTCCAAAGTTTTGCATGTTTTCACTTAGAAATTAAACTGGTCAGCCATCATACAGTGCATACACTGTATTTAATAGGCCTATGTCCTTCGATGATTTTATGATAAAGGGCATTGTACAGTACTTTGTACTTCTAACTTCATCTAGTGTACAATTATGTATATCATTGTAGAGTTGAACCAAGACCAATCATGTCACATCAAAATGACATTCTGAGTCAAAACAAACTGTAGAAACATGAGCACGAGTATACAGTCCACTTTCGCACATTGTAAATCCACAGTTACAAGTGTACTAATGCAAAATATTGTTCTTATTGGTATGGATGCATGTGAATTTCAGTATGTGATTACATGTGGTTGTCACACAGACTTTCATTGCTTCAGCCAATGCAGCAACATAGAGGCTTCTAGTACAGAGAAACCCCTATTACCATTCAAATCCCATAACATACCAATACCCCAAAACTTTCCCTTTTCTTCTAACTTGGTAATACAGGATGCAATAAGCTGAGATACTACCATAATTGTCAGATTTAACTAACACAGTCACATACCAAACACTTCCTTATCATGGTAAAGTGAAAAGGAACTGGGTATTATTATTAGTATGGTACTGTACTACCAGGATACATGTGAGTACATAGGGATGTGCAACATATCATTTTCTTAGTATGTACCGGTACTAAAAATCTGTACATTTTATTGCAAAGTATGTTCTTCAATTGCAAGATTGCTTTACTGTGTTTCATGAAATGTGTGAAACCAAAAAATGAATAAATAAATATAAATAAATGAATGTTTAATGATAACTTGTCTGTTAAAGCTGTATGCCAACTGTTTATTTTTCCCAGTATTTTGTACTGTTTTTGCCAAAAACTATGCCTACATGTTTCATGGAAAATACCTCTTTTTGCCAAATTGTACTGCTATTCGTGTCTATGGCAGGAGAGGTGAAAATAGTATCTTTCTACTAGAAATATGTTGTATCATCCGTCGAAGTACTGCGATGTTATCAAAGTTGGCATCAATGGATAAGCCTCTGAAATGTCAATTCGCGCTTTCATGCTGCTTGAGCATGAACACATGATTCAAAGTACAAGTGTACTAGTATGATCTTGTTAGGGACAGGACTCCATACCTTTAAAAGTTTATGAAGTAAGGATGATAGGAAGTGACTAGAAGCTTGGGGGGAGGGGATGGGACTTAAAAATAGATAAACAAAGAATAATTTCAGAGCACAGCCTTACTCTTTTCCCACTAGAGAAGACAAACTGTGTCAAGAGGTCAACCTTGCTGGATAGAAGTCCAGAGAGTGAAACTAAAGTGGGAGAGGATTTTCCTTTCCGATCTTATCTCGAGTTGCTCTAAATATCCCAGCATCGCTTTATGGTGTGGCTTACACTACACCACAGTATGTAAATTGAGTGCCAAGCTTAGATTCTGACCTGTTCAAAGTTGTATTTTCTGAGTACATGTACATGTACTTCTTACAACTAGTGACTATACAGTTGGTGTGGTCAGTGTACTAAATGCAGCTGTGATTCAAGATATTGATACTGTATTTTCTCTGTAATGTATAGAATGTTTGTTGTGTGTGTTTGTTGTGTACTGTAGGAGAGGTCAGCAATTATCTCTTTCTCCTCTTGCTCTCTTTCTCTCTTTTTCGCATTTGTATGGTTTTTTGCCTCAATGCTGAAATAGCATTCTTTAATGAGTACATTTGGATAAAGAGGGAGAGCTACAAGTTATACAGTCAACCTTGCCGAAGTTGAATCTATTTGGACTGAAGAAATTGTACATTTTGTAGCTTTGTGCAAGGAATCTATTCTGACTGTAGAAATTGTAGCCTAGACTTAGAGAAAATTTGACTTACATTTGTATGAGGGATTAAAATCAATAAGATATAAAGAGAAGAGGACTTGAAAAGACCTTCGACTTATATATTGTAGGCGTTTATTCAACTTAGGCATTTATTCAACTTGCGCAAGGTCAGCTTGAGCAAGGTTGACTGTTATACTCTGTAGAATGTACAATGTAGGCTGCTCATCTGTTTGGGATGATTTCTGATGCATCAGCTTTCCTTGAAAAAGTAAGCTACTGGAGACATTCTCCCATAATTTGTTAGATTGGTTCATGTTTGTGTGTGTGTGTGTTTGTGTGTGTGTTTTATTACAAAACCATCTTCGATTGATTTGATATTAAAGAAAATATTCTTCAGTGAAAAAAAAAAAAGAAGAAGTTTTGACAGATATCTGAAGTTAAGGTGCTCCTCTGCTTGGAATAGAACATGAATGTATACTTGGTAAATATGATGCCTGGCCCGGTGTACATGTACATTTTCCCCTGTAACTTCAATCTACTGCTGCAGGGGTGGGTGTGAAGTCAGAATTTGTAATGAGTACAACCATGCTTTTACTTTTATCGTCATCATTCTTGTATTATTATCATCATTATCGTTATTATTATTATTGATATCCTCATATCAAAATTAGCACTATAAATACACAAGAGAAGTGGTGTTGAAATAAATTTTCTTTAACCTTGCTAAAGCGGTATACACAGTGTGCTCAGTATGCATAAATTTGGCAGTGCCGAAAAGAAAGAAAAAAATACAGCCTCCATCAAGCGTGTTAAAATGTTGATGACTTGTGTGAGTAAAGCTGGTGGTTATCAGCTTGAATTATAAACTATTTCCTCCCCTTCATTCTGTGGCTGCTATTCTGCCTATTACAGTATTAGTGGTAATTTAATTTTCATCCTTCTGTTCTCTCCCCCCCCCCCCAACCGACACTCTTTTTCTCTGTCTGCTGGCAAGTTAAGCACCTTTTTTCCTAGACCTTTTTTCAAGCTGAGTTGAAGCATCTACACGAATTTGTAAAGGTTATCTGCGTCAAACTCATTGGAGGTGTGCACGCAGAATGTGCGATGATTACACGTGATACACAACTCGGGCTAGATGAATGTGTTGATTACTGTTGCCAGCACGCTGAAGTGATTTACACAGTATACTCACACATGCTTAGAATTGAATTCCAGGGTCAGTCCTTAACGTTTAAATACAGTGCACAGCACAGTATCTACTGATTACTTGCATTTTGCACTATAGAATCTTTTAGGTTTACGTGCAACTGTATAATGTTGTGAGTTCCTGTTGTTTTTTTTTTTCTTGGTTTTTTATTTCACCTGTAAAATTCAGTCCACAGGCATATTATACCATTTTTTTTGCATGTATTATTAAAACCATCTCAAATACAGTCCTGTATGATGTAGGGTTGCATACTACATACAGGTATGGCAACCTGAAAGTGCATTGAGGTTGTATGCACTTGTAAGCATACATGTACAGCTGTAGATGATTTCTGTAAATATCATATGATTATATCAAATAATATGTGGTGTAGTATGTCATGGCCTCAAGGCCTTTTTTTGCGTGATTACATATGCCAATCATGATGTTGATGAACAGATGTCCATTACAATAAAGATGTCAAAATGTGAACATTAAATTTATTTTAGATTATCAGTGGTCTTGTACAAAGTCATCATTCTAATGGTACACAGTGCGTAGCAGTCATGATTATTTGGGAAAAATCACACAGGTAGGTCTTGGGAAGATTTTGATCACAATCCAAATCACAATTTTAATCATGATTTTTTTTTTTTTTTTTTTTTTTTACTTGATAGGCATCCACATGACAAATTAGTTAGATGTGGATCATAATCTCCAAATTGATGTTTAGATGATGATTATTGATGTTTGTGTAAACCCATACAGTGACAATAATCCAAAAATTTTTTTACTGCCAAGTGAAGAAGGAGTGTTTAAATGTGTAGTACACATTGAGAAAAAAAAAAATGGGCAAAACACCTGGGGAGTTTCAGAAATCGGCACTTTGGATACATACAAATATGTATGCATTTTCTTTGAGTAACAAGTAGTTGCCGTTGCCTCTCAACTTTTCCTGAAACACTAGAATACAATATATGAGGGAAAACGTTTTTGCAGTTGTCATTTCAGCATACAGTAGGCATTGTTTGCAAAGAAGGGGTAGGAGCTACCCTGTATCAACCTCAGAAACCAGAGTTCAGAGCAGGTCAGGAGTACTCTATTAAATGCATTGTACACATGTACATGTATGGGGAAGGCCTCCTGTAGTCGGTACCTCTGCTGGCAGCAGTTTCCTCTAAGCAAAGGAGGATGTTGCATTTTGTTTTGTTTTTGTTTTTGTTTTGTTTTGCAAGAAAGTGGTTGGACATGTTACAGGGAATTTGATGTCGCTTCCTTGTCATGCCAGAATGATTATTTGCCCATTGTTTCTAGTGCTGGCATGTGCTTTATGTTAGTGACATTGATGAGCTGCAAGGGCTTGTGTCATGACCAGTTTCAGAGGCCTTAAATAGCAAGTAGCTCCTTTTATCTTTGGGTGTTTCTTATTCCATGAAGGTCATTGGAAGACTGAATATAACATTTTATATTTGTGTTTATGCATGAATAAACAGTTTGTGTGTGGAAGAAAAGATCTTGTATTCTATTCTTTTATTTTGATACACCAGTCTTATTTGGATTACTTATAACATATCTCAAAAAAAAAAAAAGGACTACACTGTACCAGTACATGTATATAATTACTGCAGAACACATTTCTTCTCTTTGCTTTTGAAAATATTTGTGTCTTCAGTTCAGCTTCAATTCAATTACCATCCAACAAAAGGTTGAAGCAAAATACACAGTATACATTATAAATACAAATCGTATCATGTTATTAATTTTTAAGAAATTCAGTACATACAGTTGTAATACAGTGTGGATCATAGAAGTATGATACTTTCGCCAACAGGGAGGAAAAATTGTCCACTTTGAATGACAAGACTAAAAGACTAACAGTAGTTAGAGCAGGGAGGTGTGAGAGAGCCCTATAAAAGTGATTCTATACCATGTGTTATTCGTACATTGTAGTATTTGAAGGGCAGTATAGTAGACACTTACTGACTGATGTCCCCTGAAGGCTATTAAAAGAAAGGTGTTTAACTCAATCCTTCCGTGTCAATGCTATAGCGTAGGTGTTCATGCTTGGATTTGCTGCTGTCTGTGCCAGTGCTGCCATCCCTATCTCCAGCCAAACAGGGCCTTTCAGCAGGGGAAATGAGTCAAGCCTGGCTGTACTAGTCAGTCATATCTTGAAATCAGACACTTTGGAGCTCTTAGAATGGCTATGTGATTTGTGATTATCTGATCAAGTGTGGTCTTGTAGATTTGGTGAATGTGAGAACCCCTCAGTGTTTAAAAGGGATTATTGGACTTCTCAGACCAGAAATCTCCCCTGTGGCATATCAAAGACTGTAGACTTATTCATTACTGATGTTGTAGTTAGTTAATACAGCCGTAAGATTGAAAATGCACCTGGAATTATATCTTAAGCTCAAAGTTTATTTCAATTTACTCATTAATATGAGGGAAATGTGAAATGATAGAATTGATGGGTGGGGCAGGTAGAGATTAAAATATACTTTAGTTACACAACACTCCACAGGGTAATCAATATACAATTGTATGATCCCTTCTGATATGCATTGTTTCCTCAAAATATTTTTGGTGAAATAGAGAAAATTGTCTTGACAGTTTGTTTTTGAATTCATGAAGTTTACTTGTTCATATGTTTTAAATACTATTGTAAGTTAATATTCAACGGGGTGGTCCTTGGAAAATAACAAATTTGGCAATTTCCTTACTTAGTTTTTATTGTATGAAACCAAACTAGTCAGGCTTGAAATATGTTTTTTCTTAGAAGTTTGAATTGTTTTTCTTGTGGCCTCTTTCGGCTGAAAAGATGTTAAGTTTGGGTGTTGGGAAATGGAAATACTTATTGAACTAAATTTTACAGGTTTCCTATACATTGAAAGTAGAACTGATTGTCTTTTGAAGAAAAAAAAAGAAACAAAAATTACTTTCTTCAGAAAGTTTGTGCTATTTTGACTTGTATACATTGCTTACACTGGTGTATACATATAAGTAACATATTCTATATATAAACATAGCAGTGTTCCCTTATGCCAATGCACTGAATCATTTTCTTCTCATTCTCAATTAATTTTGGTGCAAGTCTTCCTGAATGAATCCCTGAAACTTTCATGTTCACACAGCATTTAGCATTACAAGCAGTTGACATCAGATATCACGCTTTAATAGAATCTGGCAATTGATTATGTACCAGCATACATGTGGTAGACATGCAGACTTGCAAGAAAGGGGGGGGGGGGCAGGTTTGAGCAGAAGAGGTTTTGTTGTTGTTTTTGTCCCTGTCTGCTGTTGTTTGATGTACAGGTTCCTCTTCTTCTGTGCATCAAATACCCCCACTACGACAAGACAAGGCAAAACTAAATCACAGACCTACTTATGTGTGTGCCTGTGTGTATGCATGCGTTTGTGTCTGATTGTGTGTGTCCACACAGCTGTGCTGGTGTTTCTCTGACGTAAAACAACTGAAATGTCACGGTGACAATGATGTGTTGGAAATCAGGAGACCCAGACTCTCAGGAAGTTTGTGTTCTGGGTATTACCAAAATGTAGCTTGAGCAAATTACCCAAGAGAATACACTGCATTCCCCCCTCCCAATCTTGAGAATGATCCCTCCATTCCTTCCTTGTTTAGAAGTTGTGTAGGATGTTTTTAATTTCAGATGTTGATTGATTTATTTTGCTGTCGTGCGGAGCAGTGTTCTCTGGATGTTTGCCAAAATACAAATATTGGTATTAATACAGTTTTATTGTAATATAAAATCTTTGTGTGTGCTACTAAAAAGAGAGGATTGTTTCCTTGCACCTATCTTATATTCAGAGCACGACACATATCTGACCCTGCATCATAAAACAAAACAAGGAAAAAAGTAACCAGAAATGGATTTTAAATAGTTAAAGGCAGATTCTGAAAGAGCAGTCTTTAATCTTTAAAACTAGAAAAGCACTCTGAGAGCGCAGAACTCCGCCAAGCATGCAGCTCATTTCCACCACTGATCTTGTTCTTCCATAGAGATATCAGTGATTTCCACCCATACGTATTTTATATAGCATTGTGCTGAAAGTTGCCTGATTTCCCAATATAGAAGCCTTTGTTACGTCATAAACCCTCAGCTGCATGGCGCGCCTCGCCCTAGCAGAAACTAGAGCACGCACTTAAGTGCGCGCAAGCAAACCTCAAATACGCGCAGCCTGAGCTCCCAAGTTCATTGACCCTACCTGCCAAAGTATCAAAAATCCGTCATAAATTCCTCAAAAATTCTCGGATCACTACCAAAAGTTAATCGTTTGTTGCTTGTGTCATTCTCAACCTCTCCTGCAAGTTTCATCTCAATCCGTTAACTACTTTTTGAGTTATTTTGCACACATACAAACTAACTAACTAACTAACAAACGAACACACAAACCAACGGTAAGGAAAACATAACCTCCTCCCTCGGCGGAGGTAATTATGTATTGTAACTCATTTCAAATGGACTCTCCTAACATACCTGTGCCTAAATATTGGGAACAAAGCACACCCTCTGAGAAAGTGTGTACTGATAGAAGAGGATCTGAAGTAAAGGGTCACATGCAAGTAAAAATTGGAATGAG
This sequence comes from Diadema setosum, assembly GCF_964275005.1. Taxonomy (NCBI): domain Eukaryota; kingdom Metazoa; phylum Echinodermata; class Echinoidea; order Diadematoida; family Diadematidae; genus Diadema; species Diadema setosum. The sequence goes on from NC_092689.1 coordinate 37,018,719, forward strand.
AGACAAGCCCCCGATAATTCCTTTAAGCAACTGCAGCCCACAGAATGTGTCACCTAGTGATTTTGTAGGGTTTGTCTACTCAGTAAAAGATATGATAATTGCAAGAAGGATGAAACATGGGTGTTTGGTCTCAAGTATTAACCATATGAAATTTGAGCTTCTTTTCCATCCTCCGCTTTCTAGTTCATTGAGTGTCTTCCCATATAGATCTTTGATTTCCAGTTTAATTGTCACGATTCTACTCATACTTGATCTTTGCAGGAAACTGGCTGACAGGCAAGATGGAAGACAGGACCACATCTACCACCGGGGCGGCAATGACTTCTTTGACAATGCCAAGAAAAACAACATCCCTTGGGTTCAGGTACCAGACAAAAAACTAGATAATGGAGAAGACAATGAGGAGGAGAGTGACAAGGTGTCCTTCGATGGCAAGGCGAGAGCAAGGCAGAGAGAGAGAATCGATGACACATTGCCCCGGCCGGACACTGGCCTGCAAGATCACCCCATGCGGGAGAAACCGAAACACAAAACGAAGCGGAAATCGAAGACATCCTCGAAGCGGAAGAGTCTCACTGCTCCCGAAGATGACCCAATCGCAAGGTTTGATTGGAATCAGAATGTGCGCAAGGACGACATACACGCTCCCCAGGGAAGTCTGTCTTCAGAGAAATGCACACCAAAGACCAATATCACCTTCTTGAAAGTCCACAAAACTGGCAGCAGCACTGTCCAGAACATCTTCCTGCGATACGGTGACCAGAACATGCTAAAATTTGTCCTGCCCACCCATGGCCACCACCTTGGGTACCCCAACTTCTTTGAGCAGAAGCACATGCTGAAGCTTCCAGGTGGAGTCTACAACATCTTCTGTCATCACGCCAGATTCAGCAATGAAGTGCGGGAGGTGATGCCGCCGAATTCAGTCTACATCAGCATCCTGCGTGATCCTGTCAAAGTCTTTGAGAGCGCCTTCACCTACTTCAAGCTGGACATGCGCATGAAGATGGCCGGCGAAAAAGATGCCATGAAGAGATTTCTCGACGACCCCAGGAAGTACTTTGACGAGTTCAGTAATGGCGTGCACGCGCGAAACGGTATGCTGTATGATTTTGGCGTTCCTCAAAAGGAATTTGACGACGTTGAATTCATCAACCGAGCAATATCCATGATTAATCAGCAGTTTGATTTGATTATGATTGCTGAGTATTTCGAAGAATCTTTGCTCCTGATGAAAGAGCTCCTGTGCTGGGAGATGCGTGATGTTGTTGTCTTCAGGCAAAATGCCAGAAACGTTGATTCTGTGCTGAGCATTGATTTGGACATGCGCTCCAAAATCCAGGATTGGAACTCGGGCGACATGCTTCTGTACAGCTTCTTCAATAAAACCCTGTGGGAGAAAATTCAGCGGTACGGGCACGATAGAATGAAAAAGGACAAGATTGTCCTGGAGCGCAAGACAAAAGACCTGTTTAAAAGGTGCATTGCTACAAACACAGCCTCGAGAGACCAGGGCGACTTTAAAGTGTGGCAACCGCCGGGTGTGAACATCAACGCTTTTGTCTTAAAATCTGAGGCAAGGGGGAACAAGCACTGCGAGATGATGGTTAAACCTGAAATACAGTACACAATGGAGCTGAAGATTAAACAGTTCCCAGGAATCGGTCTTGCCAGTAAGGTCAGACAGGTTAAGAAACCTCCAGCGCCGAGTGGGTTGGGAAGGAACTGGTGAGACACTGGGCGTGCTTGTAGTGCCAAAGTGAGTGGTGGAATGGTGTAATATGTCCCCAACCTGAAATACAGATGGAGATGGCCCATTTGTATGTATACCAGTGCATACAGCCAAGCAGGTAATGACAAGAGGGATGTTGCCTAATATCCTCTCCAGTACACCCAGATGTGTTCTTTAAAAAAAAAAAGAAAAAAAGTGTGGTTTGATGCAATTAGTATGTTTCAATCAGGAAACATCATCATTCTTTTTGCCATTTGAGCCAGTGATTTGCCAACAACTGGCTGCGCTATCATCTTAGCGAGCCAGAAAACCATGGCTATTATAGCAGTCTGTGAGAAAAGGTACATGTCGGAGGAAGTTGGTGCTTTGCAGTCGTGTGATACTGGAGAAGAAGGAATTTCCTGAGCAACGGGTCACCGACTTTTGCATTATTTTGCAGCGTTGAAATCAAAACCTGCAACCCGCCTGCGAGTAGCTATAACACATAGAGTGGATAGTATGAGAAGAACGATGACCAGATTTGTCAATGTGGTCATATTGCAGTGTATATTTGTAGAATGCGTCCAACATTCTTGGCCACTTTTCCCAACCACCAATAGACAGCTTGATATGGAGTTCATTTTGGACATTCCGAGTGGCTGTGAAGATTCAGTGGTTGTTGCATACGTCTGTGAAGAACTAACAGCAGAAGAAGGGAAAGACAAGAGTTGTGGGTACTGGTATCCATTGCCTTCACAGCTCAGCTCTCCAGCAGGACATACTGATTCCTACAGAGAACGCTTATGTGTGCATCAATGATATTTACATTATACACTTTTTATGTCTTGTAAATAATAATGTTTATTTTGCATAGAACTAGTATTTATTTTATTATACTACTTATTTTGTGTTTATGTAATATGGAGACTATGAGAGGCGGATGAATGGTGTCTGTAGCACAGGGTGGCTGGAAATTGAAGTCCATTTACCAGGGCATCAGCATTTTACAGTGTACTGTATATATTTCACAAAAGTATATATTTCACAAAATGGGACGGGTGAGACAGTTACATGAATAGTTGTTTTTGCAACTAAAGATCACAGCGACGGAATGAATTGGACTGAGCATCCCGTTACTGGAAAAAAAAAGTACAAAATCAGTTGAATCCCACATTGGTGTCTGTATACAGGGCATTTGTGTTACAGGAGGCATTATTTTCGTGAGTCGTTGAGTGTACAAATATCAGACAATTTGCAAAATTTGTGAAAATATAACTCTGCAGATTACACATAAAGGTTTGTGTGGCTCACAATGTTTTAAGGTTATTATTATCATACCATAGTGATAGGTCAGAAAGCAAACTTTGACTCACATTTCTTGTGAACACTCTTCTCAAATCATGTTGGTTTTTGGCCCAGAGGTGATTTCCATTTGAGTTTTGCTTGATTATGGATGGCACACTGGCAGGTTTAACATATTGTAAAAAAATAAATAAAGAAATAAAGAGATAGAGCTTAGCTTGACTTTGTATTAATCTGCCATGCTGCATGCATGAAGAGCATACTCTATTACATGAGAGTTTTGTGTTACATAGGCATTCACATAGGTTTTGACGTGTCCATACTACAAAATGTTGTTTGCAGTTTGATAACACTTGAGGGGACTGTTCCAATGACTGAGCACTCTGCAACGCTAAAGCACATTTAGAAACATTTTAAAGAAATGTGATTACAAACAAGGTCTTATTTATGTGTGAAACCCCTCTATGCCTCGATGTTTGCCCTGCCCATTCCTTGCCTTTGCATTATTCCAACCAAAAAGCACACTGTTGCATGGTAGAAAGGGGAAGGATGAGCAGCTTCTTGTTGATTAGTAAACTACTGGCCCTCAATAATGGACGAAAAGAGATAAGTGGCGAATATATCCTACCAGTATATGTCTGATATCAGATCCATGGGTGTTCAGATTTTTTTTTTTTCCGTACAGTACCGCATGACAGAAGCTCTTGGTGCTGTATTGAAGGTATTGGTTCAGTATATTTCACAGGACAATACATCGTGTTTCCCCTCCTCTTTCCCAAACTATAAATGGCATCCTTAAAAATAATCTTCATAAGGGAGGTTTCACTTCTGTTCTAATTTTGCTGTCTTTTCATCTTCAGGGCAGGAACAGGTTGTATGATTCATCATGCTGGCTATTTCAGCACTACAGGGGACTTTCATTCTAACAAAAGTCCTTGGGACCGGCAGTATTCTGTCCTTATAATTAGAATTTGATTTTAGCCGAACAATATTTGAAAGTAAAGATATATAGATGATAAAGTTTGAGACCTGAAGAGTAACCTCCTTTTAACAAGAATTCATTATTTATAACCATGTTCGTTAGAAAGGGATTGCACTGTAACAGCTTTCAATCTTGAGTTAGATATGCCAACATGTAAAGAACGTTTGTTCGTGATAGTAACTACAGAACACAGTTTACCCAATGTGCAGTGTAGGGGAATCAATGTGCAACGAAACAAACTAGGAGGGGGGGGGGGGGAACAAAGGACAACTGATGCAAGATTGTGTAAATGCTATTGACAAGAGTTGGGATTAGCTGAATGCCAAGCAGTTAGCTCACTCAGCACCCAAAGGTCGTGTCTGAAGAGTTGTCTGGGTCACATGGTTGTGATATCATTTATGCAATCATCATAAAATGTATGTCTTGCTTGTGACATACACTGTGATAATTTTTTTCTTGTAAGACGCAGTTTCTTTGTGACTCTGCTTCAGGTACTAGTATGTTTTGAGTAATACTCATTGTTATTCTCCAAAGTCACAGGAAGATAAACCTTTCATACATATTTTTTTTGGTAGAAAAAGTCATTCAAATGTTCTTTTAGCATACTCAATAGAAATGGAACTCTATAGATGTTTATGGACATCACTTTTTTTCTTTTTTTCCCCCCTTTATTTATTTTTTTTCCCCTAACCAGGGCAGGTGTTCTGACCAAGTTGCCAGATGATTTCATGACATCAAAATCATTATTTTTTTGTCTTTATTGCTTTTATTTTGTTCTAATGTGACAGATGGTTGTTAATCAATCTTTAACTACAAATCAATTCTTCATAGTGACAGAGAGAAGAGATGAGGCAAGAGGAAAATTTTGCAGATAAAGAGAGTCACATCCATAATGATATCAATTAAATAAATAACTTAGATAATTGGGAAACAAGAGAATGTGTGAAATATTCCAGGGACTGACTTTTCCTTGCATTTGTTTTGAAGTGGTAAACATTCATTGTCTATAAAATGGTTTCTCAACGTGCACTTTTTAAATTTTCCAAGGATCAAATTCAAATGTCATGAATTCACAGGATTGAAACCTTGTATTGAGGAATGCATTTTGTCTATTCCAGCTTGTATGTCACAAGGATTTATTACTTTTGTCCAAAGATTTGTACATATTAGTAGGCGATCTATTGTGTGTTAAATCTACAGTCTGAAAAGTGCACTGTAAAATTCCAAAGCATCCTTCATGCTTGATCATAACATCTCTTCTGCTTTCTAGTTAACACCCTTATTAAGGTGTAAGTTACAGACCTGCAGGTTTGAATGGAGCTATGGTGTAATGTACATCTAGTCATTGACACATTAATGATGTATATGTTTTGTAGGGTTTTTGTTGTTGGTGGGTTGTTTTTTTTTTTCAAGATGACTTTACATTCCACTGTTCGGCAAATTCTGAGCAACTGCTTATTGTGAATGAGACATCTGACCAATACTTTACATACATATTGTGCTATCTTATTTCTCAATCAAATGTACAATATACCTCAGTGCAGTTCAAAATGATATGGTATGTTTCACTTCTCTGTCCATAATTTGGGTGTGTCCACTCTACTTGCTTTTAGTACTGTAAAAGTGGACATTTTCACACATTTTACACAAAACAAACTAGAGCAAAACTTTTGCTTGTATGTAATAATGATAATCTATCTCTTTGATTCCACAGAATTAGAAATATGCAAAATTCATTTACCTGACTGAGCACACACACACACACACACACACACACAAAATTACTCTCTCAAAAATTTCCACTTTTACAGTATTGTTTAACGCTAAGTTATTTTGCAAAATTGAGAACAAGAAAGGTTCAATGCTGGACTGAAACTATGCTCTTGTATTGCTGTCAGAATGATGTGAAGTAACTATCACATTGTCTGCACATTGCTGTTTTAAAAGCAGCAGCATTTCTTCTTTGAATCTACATTGTATAAGTTTTGGGTATATAGCTTGTTTTTGCTTATGCTTTACTTTTTCAAAACTGTTTCATCATCAAACTGCAGGTAATTCCTGATTTTAGATAGGTCTTAATTTGCACTTGAACATCCTTACATGAATTTTATTTCTATTTGCGAATATAATATAGTGAACAGATTTGAAGCTCAAACAGCATTCATAGGAGTATGAAAGCTGCTATCTGCACATGAATTTTTTCTTTTTTTCTTTTTGCACTATGTGCCTGGTTGAGATGATTTGCTGACTATTATTAGTCATGAGGAGCGAACCACGAGGGGTTGACGTGTGTTTGGGGTGGACCACTTCACCAGGTTTGCACCCTGCTGTAGTTGAGATGCAACAGTCCTGCTTATTTTAGATGGCCATTTGTCCTGGTTGGATCAGTGTTTGTAATATTTAGTTGCTCAGTCCCCATTGTGGCTCGATATTTCACCTTGAGTTTCGTCTGTGGTTAGCCCATGGCTTGTATTGGGGTATGTCAACAGGACAAAAACAAGGAAAAATATTTACGGGATGAGGGTACATGTGATGTTCAAACTAAACATTAAGATCATTAGAATCAAAAGTTTATGTGCAGTGCCAAAGGGAAAGGAGTATAATAGAAATGGAAAAAATCCTTGATTTGAGATGTATTATAAACATTTTTGATCCACTGGAGCATTGCTCTGGCTGTAGGTGAGTGAATAACTGGGTTTGTGATTCCAAACCTGTCCAGTGTCATTTTTTTCCCCCTATAATGGCAGTGGATTTGTCTGTACCGACTATGTAGTCATTTTGTTCATCCATAGTCAAGAATTTGATGCTGGAACAAATTTAAGGGCTTTGACATTTCCAGTTACCTTGTTATGTCAGGGTTCCCATTATATCAGGGTTCAAGAACAAACAATTATGAAGTGATGGGACCTTCAAAATCACCTTGTTATAAAAGGGTTTTGTGTAATATATCCAACCTCTTTGTAACAAGGTTCCACTGTATTTCCTGATTCAGCAGTATCTAAAGGATGAGAGTTCTGACTAGGCCAAGTTTCCCTCGATACTTTTTTTTTTTCCAAATAATATTTTGTAATTATATTGCCTTTGACTTCTCAAAAAAAAAAATGAAACACATGCAGTGTGGCACAAGAAACATCATCATGAATAGTCTTGTTAATGATGTTACAGAAAAAATGGGGTAAAAAGTGGCCTGTAGGACATTGCATGAAATAGCATTTGGGCAAAAGTCTTTATTCTCGAGTTTCAACATATTTTGGGTCAAATTTCTGCTAGGTGAAATTCAATTTCTCTTCAAGCCAAAGTCTTCTACAGCCATCACAGTTAAGAAATCAATTACCATACGATTATTTCTGCATTACTTGCCAGTTCCGCTATGATGCTACAGAGCAGAAATATTATCTTGCACTTTGCTCTCCAGCATATTTGGCAGGGTGTCAGTGTTGTTGTGAGTAATATTATATGTTCTTGATTTTGTTACAAAATCAGATATTTTAAATAATTGCCAATATGAGTCAGAGTGTATGACAGTTTCCTTGCAGCGCTTGAAAAACATTTCTGTGATGACTCATGCACAGTAATACACATATAAGTACCATTTGATGAAACATATTGTCGCTGGGGCGACAAGACCCCGTATCTACAAAATGTCAAATGTTCAGGAGAGCAAAAAAATTAAATTATACAAAACAAAACATGGCAGCCAAAGCACTATATCAAATAGGATAGCCTTTCCTTTGACATGCCTTGGTGGCTTCATTTTTGGGATAAGACAACTAGAATTTGGACAGGACATCAATTCACTGATTGGGACAGAGAGGGGTGTTAGTGTGCTTGTTTTTTTATGTCTGTTTGTATTATGTTTGTAATTCATTATTAAACTTGATTGTAACTGCAATGTAAGTGTCGCATGTTCTAATGCCATATGTTCCACGACAATCAGTCCAGGCTATGTTGATGAATTTGATCTGGTGACTTCAGCAAATTTACTCATTCTTCATCAGACGTTTAACAAATATAATGGCAAAAGGCATTGTATGGCCCACCAGTTAGCTCCTAATGGTATTTTGGGTGATTTGCACAATAGTTGCATATCATCGTTTTTGTTTTTCTTTTGTTTTGTTTGTATTTAATCAGAGAGCCCTGGTTGGCTTTAAGCTTCGACACATCATATATTTACTGCAACGATCTTGCCACATATATGCAGGTTTTTTGTTGTCGTCGTTGACATCACATTTCACATCGCATCAGCAAAGTCAGCAGTTTAAATGGGCTGTGACAAGGCATGTGGATCTAGATATATACTATGTACACAAAGTGTGTGTGTGTGTGGGTGTATTGACTGCATGTGTTGGTGTACCATCACAATTGTCCCCTTATTTTATGCATTTTTGCATCTATCTTCGACATACCCATATGACTTGCTTGATGAAAATAAAATTGAACATTGAAGAGCAGTTATAATTATACACTTCTGTATTGAGACATTCTACATCCGTGGAGATTGCAAAATATCAATACATGTACATTGATATTTAGTGATAGCATGAAGTGTGCAAGAATCCATTTTATGTGTTACTCTTTCCAAAAATGGCTGAAGCACTGTCATGATATAGGCATAATGTTTATCATATCTAAATGATAGAATATGAATATTCCAGTCTATGAGAGAATTTTACAAAATTACTTAAACTTATTCTTGGTACCGGTATGTGTTCTTCTAGATACAGCTTTGATATTTGGCAAAAGATGAGATACATTAACAAATTGGTGACATAACATATTGAGTGTCATATTGACTTATGACAGGATACTCTTTCCATATATTTACACAAATACAGTATGCTAGTAACCAGTGGCAGTCAGTGTGGTATAGCTTCTGTGGTAGCATTCCAGATTTCTAGTTGTGAGGCTTTGTTTCCATGAATTTGTAGGGTATTTCCACAACCCTTGATAAGATTGTAACTCACTTTATAGGTATGCTCAAATTTTAGTTTCTTCATGGTTGCCAAGACAAGAGAATACAATTACATTGAAAGTTTGTGAACTAGAGTTGAGATCTTTGTTGCTGGTTTTGCTAACACTAGGGCACCAATATGCTGTGCCAATTGAATTTGGTTGTATTAAATGGATTAAGCCACACGGCTTTTGCAGGTGCCAAATTTGTGACAGTTTATTGACTGTTCAGTGTGATTGCTTGGAATGAACATACCTTTTAGAATGATGGCATGGCATTTAGGCTAACCATACACAGGAATTCTGTGGTTTTTAGCATAAAATAGGAGAGCCTGGTGTCACAGTGGTGTGTCAAAACTGTTGCAGCTTTGCCTCACTTGTAGTATGCACAGTGTATTGCAAAAAGAGAAGCCTGCCTCAGTCAGTTATCATATTATTGTAATGAGATGTCTGTGTGGTACAGTCTGTATGTAGGGCTACACCGTAGAAGGAGAGCAGGGACCCAGATAGTCATGTTCATGGTATTTTCTGTTGTCCTTACAATCAGGAAAACCTATCATACTTTATGTGTGATATGTGATGTAAAACATGCATGCTTACGGCAGTAAGCTGCAACATGTGGGACTATCACTGATGCACAGGGCCAGCAGTGCAAGTGATGGCCGTAACAAGCTTTGTGTGCTATTAGCATGTGTGTGTGTTGTACATGGTATCAGTACCCGCAGAGGTTTATAATGTATGGAAGTTTTATGAAGATAGAACATTACATGAAATTAGAATGTGAACTGTCTTGTATCAGTGATCCAATCATGCCTCATGGACGGACATACATGTATTTCTCTATTCGTATGTCCATGCTATGTACAAAGTTGTCATTTAAACAGGGATATACAAATGTATGGTCGTGTGGACCAATTGCATTTTCTTATGTACAAGGTGTGATCCTCTTTTAAAGCCAGATTTGAGTGGTGACTTCAGTATATGCAACAGTACGGTAGTCGCACCCTGCCTAAGACTTCCACACAGGCAAACAGTAAAACTTGGGATTAATTTTGTGTATTTCGCGCTACTTTTTGGTAGCATGAATTCTCAAACCCGTTCAAATATCTTCACAATTTTCTCTGCACATTTTGAATGGGTTGACAATATTGTGCTGCTCAAAAATTCAAGAACCCACGAATATGTTTTTGAGTTGCTTGGGGCAAAAAATTAATCACACGAAAAATATCAATGTTTACAGTATTTGAAAACAAGTCCACAGAAAGATGGCACTTTTGAGGGTTAAAGGAATTGAACAAAGAAAGACATAATAAGAATTCAGTTGATGTAGACCTATTGAATATATTTGCAAAGGTTTACCCAGCAGGTAGCAGAGACAGAATATGTATATGCATATATGCAATGTCTTAACAAGTATGTGAGAATGCAAATGTAATGTTTCGTGTTAGGATTGGATATTCAATGATGAATGTATCATGACCACTCTAGCATGTCACAATGTAATTGAATGGAGCTATTTGTGAACATAATAAGACATTTTTCATGTGTGCTGACACTTATAGAAATTTCCTCCTAGGAGCTAGATTGATTAGAATCAGGTGTGCTCTAATAGTGCAGACTTACATTCGATTTTGTTTGCTGTGCCATTTCCAGAGAACTTCCTTCAGTTTTGCAGATTTAAGCTGATATTTCCCCAGAAAAACAAACAAACGAACAATTAATTGCCTGGACTTATTTTCTGCACTCGTTCAGTAGAACACAGCATTTGTGACAATGTCCATGCAGAAATTGTCCATGTTTTCAGGATATGACAAGTAATACATGTGTTCATGGTTGTAGCACTTACATGTGAAGTAAATGAGCCATTGTTATGCCAGTTTGAATATCACCCAATTATTCAGGGTAGTGTTCCCTCAAAATATCAAAATGGTGTCTCGCTTTTGTGGCTGTACTTTCAATTACAGAATTTAAATAAAGAACGTATGTCTGATATGCAATGTTACTTCAAGAAAGTTACATTTTCTCAGAAGGCACAGTGTGTATTGGTGACTTTGTTCAAATCCTTCAGTTCCTGCATTTCTATATCTTGAAAAATTATTTATTCCACATTGGTTGCAGAGGAAAATAAATATATTTGCAGTCAATTTGTGTACAGAACATTGAGATTGGACACCCTGTGATCATATTGTGTGACTGAGGAGTCAGTTTGATATCAAATTTATGCAATAGTAATGATGAGCTAGTAGTCAAAAAGAAAATATGTAACTCTGTTGCAGAAAATGTATAGAATTTGTCCATAAATTTGATATTATGAGTGTATGGGTTGGATATCGATTCTTATTGCACCCCATATAAACGAATTAATGATTCTGCAGGTGCTCCCGTGCTTGAAAACAAGTATTGATTCAAGTATGTCACAGCGAAAGTACTTTATGGTCAAATTCATTCAATATGAATTGCTGCATAGCTCTTACTTTTCAAAGATTGTTGTGCTATCTGTACTTTACATTTCTTAGACTGTCAATAAATAGAGCATATCATAAAAGAAAGAAAAGGTTTCTCGTCTCATCAATGTTGTGAATGAGCAGAGGAGTTTTAATTTGACTCCAGTACGATGGTTGTGTATGACAAGAAAACTCAGAAGACAAGTTCACCTTTATAATTGAAAATGTGTGTGGATTGAGTGAATTCAGCAATTAAGAGTAAACACATCATGAAAGTTGAGGAAAATTAGACAATCCGTTCAAAAGTTATTAACTGTGAAGTTCCACTGCCAACATTGCTGGATGAAAAGACTACTACACTTTGTGATGTCACATGTGTAGAATGATATGAAGAAAATATATAGAGAATTCCACAATTTTTTCCCCCGAGGTAGTTGTACACCTTCCCTCTAATTGTTACTGAAGTAATACTATTCCACCTGCTTTCTGAAAGAAGCAAGTCAAGTTCTCTTTTATTATGTCACAATAATGAGAATATGTTGAGTTCTGTTTATATTCCCTCTATATTTTTCTACTCATGTGGCATCACAAACTGTTGTAGTCTTCTCATCCAATGATGGCAGCTAAGAAACTTTAAAAATTCACAACTTTTAACAGATTGTTCAATTTTCCTCAAACTCACTGACATCTTCTCCTGAACACGTCAGTGAAAGTTTGAGGAAAATTGCACATTTCATTCAAAACTTATGACTTTTGTTAAAGTTTCTGTCCAGGATGATAAGACTTCTGCATGCAGTTTTTGATGTATATGTGTATGCTTTAAGGAAGAATATAAAGACAATTCCACAAAATTTATCTCTTTTAATGAAATTCCCTCACATTTAAAGGGCAATATTGTTATCCTTACTTTGTGAAAGAGGTAAGTCAAGTGCTCCCACATTTTGCTAGAAATATGAAAATGTGTCAAGGTCTATTCATATATTCTTTGTATTTTTGTCATGCAGTGACATCATAAACTGTTGTAGTCTTCTCATCCAGCAATGGCAGCACTGAAACTTAAAAAAAAAAAAAATCAGAACTTTCAACAGATTTTGATTTTTCTCAAACTTTCACTGATGTGTTCTAATAATATTGCTTCATCCACTCAATTCACACATTATACAGTAATTCTGGTGAACTATTCAGTCCAATGCACAGAAGTAGTACACCCATAATGACAATCACACATGAAAATTTCAAATACAGTTATGTACATTGTACATGTATGGTATTCAAAGAAAATGGTATACTGTATAAGCTGTTATTTTTGCGAGGGTTTAATTTTCGTGAATTTCGCGGATCACAGTTCGATCGCGAATTAACAACATGCGAAATTGTCTTCATGCGCTTTGTTAATAGAGCATTAACGCAAGTGTTGGCGTTGATTCCCAAAAACAACATCTTGCGAAAATGTCTGACCTCGCAATTAGAGAAAATATCTATACGTGAAAATTAAGGCACGTACAGTATATGATATTGTCACAAGTTTGCCAAAATGGAAAAAGATTGGTCCACTCTGGGGGATACAATTGGCGCAAACAAACATGGTTATAACAAATTCCAGTCAATGGGATTAGAACTGGTTGAGGTGAGGATTCAGCTTGTTGCGTTTTGCGAGATACAATGTATTTAGAAACCACTCTATGAAATGTTAAAGAGCATACAATTCTAAAGGAAATCAAAAGTTTAATGAAAGTCTGTTTTGAAATGACTGAGATATCTAAAGTAAAACAAAGAGATTGTAATAAAAGTTATGGCCTGTCAATTTTATTAGGATTGCTTTTTTGGGTATCAGCCATTTCAGGACCAATTTTCATCAAATAAGCATTGAATCCTTCTTGAAATTACATGCTCTTTCATATTTCATAAGAGGTTTCTCATTATCTCACCAAAAAAAAAAAAATAAATAAATAAACCTGAATCCTCACCTCAACCAGAACTGTACAGTCCCTTTAAAGGAATTAAAAATTCAGATGCCCAAATTGTTGTCTACATATCTTTATGCAATGTATGTTTTAATAGTTGTTTGGTTATACATGAAATTTTAATGTAATGAAAGAAAACTGCTGGTCCCGACGACTTTATTATAACAGGAATCGCCTGTACTTGCAAAAATCACCCAAACAAACAGAAAACATTTCCTTGCATACATGTTTGTGAGTTGGATTTATTTAGCAGAGATCTAATCAAATAAAGGAAGATGTGTGTGTGTGTGTGTGTGTGCATGGGTGTGTTTATAGGCCGTGGACATGATGTTTTGGGGTTTTTTTTGACATGCTCTTGTAAATGTGAATCTGATTTAGCTGTGGTGGTCTAATGATGTGATGTCCAGCCAATGCTGTAAAAAATAGTTTCTCTCAAAAGTACAATTTTAATAATAATAAAAGGAAGCAAGGGGTGTTAAGTCAGCTCGTGCAGACATAAACAATGTGAACTTGTATCATCCTATTGAACGTACTTCTCAAGTTCAAAGCAAATACTAATTTTGGTGATAACAGAATGACAAAAATAGAATTCAGATTGTTTGTAAATTGTCATGAACTACTGCATGAAAAATGATGATTTCATGAACTGTCCATATTAGCTTAAAAAAAAAAAAATCGCTCTTCAATCATTTGTGGCAGGAATAGATTATAAGTAATTTGACATGAGGGCCCCGTTTTATCAAAAAATATAATCGATTTTAAATTTCCTTCAGACACAGGCTGCCATAGACTTATGATGGAAATCAACTTTATAATCAATTTCAACTCTTCATAAAACAGGGCCCTGCAGAGAACACAACAAAGACCCATATAACTGTGTACAGACACATATCACACCTTAGAAAGACCAACCAAAAAAAAAAAAAAAAAAAAAAAGAGGAAAATCCTGTAATCATGTTATACATGTGTAATCACTTTACTGGAATAGATGGATGGATACAAAGTGAAGTATTGCTACTCACACTGGTTTAGAAATAAACAGGCAAAAATGCAGATTGTCAAGTTAACAATTGAGTTACTGTATTTACTTTGCATGTTTAAATAAGACAAATAAATGAATAGATCAGTCAACAAAACGACAATACTTTGGGGCAATTCGAGAGGCAAATGAAAAACTGTGATCGTGAGCTCCATATAGTTGTGACCGTGTGTGACTCACAACTGCACAAGTTTTAAATCTAGCAAAGTAGTTCCAAGTGGTTGCATGGGGCACACTAGCTTCAGGGTGTAGTCTACAGTCTTACTACCCATACCAATAGTTCAACAGATGTCGGAAGAAATGTCCGCGACTCCAAACCTCTGTGTAGCAATGAGCATCTTTTCCAGCGTGCTAACTTTTGCAGTCAGGTCACTGACAGTCTGTTGTAACGCCTCACATCGTGATGTGGCGTCCTGCAGCTGCATGTCCATGTTGTCAACGTAATCTTGTGAGAAAAACCGAATACAGGGCGTGCTGCTGAAGGCGTAATTGTGTTCGTCACCAACATGCAGATTGTCAAAGTCACCGGGGCTGACCTGAACTCCAACAGATTTGGGCTTGCCGTCTTCACGTCTTTCTTTTGGTTCAAGGGGAAGACGTAGCTTTGGTGGAGGTCTGCTGGGTGTCTTCGGCTGTACATCGTAACCTTTCAAGTACAGCGTAGGGTGGTTGTCATCGGGAAAGGGCTGTCCATACCGAAAATGGTTACTGCACACTCGTGTCGAAGAAGTGACTCGGAACTTGTCTCGGTTGAGAAGTCTTGTCCACTTGGCGTAGTGCCTGGGGTTGGTGCATTTGTGAAACTTGAGAATGTAAACATGGTCCTTTACGACGTATCTGTGGGAAGAAAAAAGGAATGTAAAAGTTACAATCACGTGGATAAAACATATTACCGGTTTCTTCAAAGCGACTGAATATTCAATTCATTCATTTTTTTTTTTTTTAATTCAAACAGGATATAGATAGACCCTAACGTGTGTTATACCTCGGCTTTCCATTCTGCAGAGCTATGTTGTAGAACATATTACTCAAATGCTTATTCCTCAATCCCCAAATGCATAATAAACTCATTGCTCTTGATGATGACCTGTAGTAAATAAATTATAAACCCTTAACTGCGAAACACAGCCCGAACGCTGAACACAAAGCGTTCAGTATACTATAACTGTGTACTGTTCAGTATAATTGTATAACTGCTCCCACGGTAGGCCTATACTATAGATCTAACTCAGTAACTGTGTACAAGAAGCGCCCCAAGGGCCCCACTCCTTTGGCCCAGGGTTAATATCAAACCCTCTGCAAAAACAATTAAAATTCATTCAGAACAATACAACTTAACAAGGTCATTTACGTCATGATGACCAAATTCTGTTTGAAATGGCATTTGAAATTTTAGCTTGGGCGGATTCAATCATTCATGCCATAATGCCAAGCTTGTCGCTCATGTCACACATACCTGTAAACATTTTCGTGGTAGCTACATGTAAGTATCATCATGTCCCGACTTTTTCCCCCGCGCGGCCCGGCATACTACCTTGGTATGATGATGCCTCATGGTAAATTTTACTCATCTCAACAAATGAAATAGCAGTAAGTTTACAATTTAGTCTAAAACATCGTCTCGTGGGCAAATGATTCTTACCTTTCAGGGTATCTTCGGTCATTCTTGCAGCCATAAACAGCACATCTATCTCCGCCGCCCATGGTTCAGAATCCAGGTGATTTGTGATTTCACAAGACAAAATCTGTTGAGTGTTAGAAAGCTAAAATTGCGGCCGACGAGAATAGTACGTAGCACAGTGTACATTGGTGCGCTTGCATAGTAAAATACGTATGTCGGCTGCTATCGTTTCGCGTGGTCGCATTAAGACGACAGCGGCGCTCTTTTTCCCTTTTCGTTCCCATCGTCCCTTAGGCGACAAACCCCAAAGAGATTTTCCCCAGTGACTGCTAGAGTGCGGAGTCTTCATACGCCCTGTACTATTGTTTTGTGAGCGCAAGGGGAGCATTGGATGACAACGAGGCGGTACAACGGTAGGCTAACCCCTCGTGCTAACACGCTAGCAAACGAGCAACCGAGGAGCAGCCAAAATCAAGTGCGTACTCGCGTAAAAGTTCAGAAGTTCGCATAATACGCGCTGTAGAAATGTATACATAGTACGCAAAGTCCGCCATTGTTATGTGAGCTATGGCGGCCCCCATGAAATCACTGACTCCATTGTAGAGTCCGCCCTCTAGTGGTGGGGAGGAGAAAAATCTCTTTGACAAACCCATACTGACTGGGTGAACTTGGCTGACTTGGGTAAATATGAAGTCTCAAGAAGCAGAATTAGTTCCCAGTTGTCATCGTTGAGTGCCCCCCGTTGGTGCCAACAATCATGGAGGTTCAGAATATCTCAATAACAACAAAACGAATGTATTTGGACGTAGTCATTCATTCGAAGTGTCATGCCTAGTCCCATATACTCATTTCTGTGGTTGCGCGATGCCAATTCAATTGATAACGTAATCGACTAGCGACTAGACTAGACATAGAAGTCTATCTTGACATTCTAGGTAGACGCTCTATGTCTGTTTGTAATAGTAATAGACTAGACACACTAGAATCTAGTGACGTAGCTGTACAGACCCCTCGGCTCTCTACCTAGTTCTAGACGATATCTAGCTAGGTAGTAAATTTTACTTGAGTCTACTCTACTTGCATGACTTGTTACACCTTTACAGGACTCCACTCACAGACACTAACTAGATCTAGGTCTAACGTTGGCCTAACCGTTAGAGGTCTCTGGTCTAACATTAGACCCTAGTAATTTATTAGTAAGTTTACTAGATCTATAGGCCTATAGTACTAATCCTTGCTTGGGCGGATGAAGGAATTCCGTAAAAGGTGGGGGGGGGGGGGTTACAAATGTGACCCTGCACCTCAAAACAAACAAAAAGTCGCCAGAAATGAATTTTTAGTTAAGACCATATTCTGAAAGAG
The DNA here is from genome assembly GCF_964275005.1 of Diadema setosum. Lineage (NCBI taxonomy): Eukaryota > Metazoa > Echinodermata > Echinoidea > Diadematoida > Diadematidae > Diadema > Diadema setosum. Next base: position 37,036,094 of record NC_092689.1, read on the forward strand.
CAGAGTTTAAGCTTTAAAGTGATGTATAACTCAAATCAAATGGACTCTCCTAACCTATCTAAATACTGGAAAGAAAGCACAAACTCAGGAAAAGTGTGAACTGAGAAAAGAGGCTCTGAAGTACAGTGTCTATTCAAGCGCTTAATCTTTACCAAACCGTGCTGGCTGTGCGATGAATGGGAAAAAATACAGGAAGTAAACTACCAGAGTAACAACAATGAAGGGATTATCAGATTAAACCAAAATTAAGCATGCCTCATTAACACATTCTGTTCATAATTAATTCTAACTTTCAAAGCAGTAGCACTATCCTTTCAAAATTTTTTAAAGTTGAAAGTGAAGAATGTGGACAAGGTTTTTCGGAAATGAAAAAGGGATTCTAAAGACACACCTAATCACACTGTTCTACCAAAACTATTCAAAATAAACTTCTAAAAAACACACTTTCCTGCCCGTTTTATGATTCCAAATTTTAGCAAAATGTAGAAGAAGCCTTGGTCTTTCAGAAAATATGAAAAAGTCAAGTTCGGCTAGGTTGACCCATTTCACCTATTTTCAGTCCTCGCGCAAAATCAGTGTGTGCGACTTTATGTTCGTTTTGAGGTGCACAGTCACAAATTGAAAGGGTAGGGGCGCACACCTCCCTCCATTTTTTTTTTTTTTTTTTTGGCAGTGTATACAACCACACGCGTGTGTCTTTACCATCCAGCCACACGAGTGTGGCTGTAGCCATGGCCCAAGTCGCTGGATACAGCCACACTCGTGTGTATTCAAATGTACATATCCACATACACGGAGCTTTATACTGTATTGCGTAGCGGGGAACACGCTGTGTGCAAGTGTGTGGTCACATCACATCAACACGTGATATTATGATGTAGGGCCTACCATCGCCGTGCTGGCTAGGCTGCAGCTGCGCTGAGTGATCACTAGCACCCGAAGTCACGATGTAGGACCTACCACCAGCACCAGCAGTCTAGAGATGTCAATCCAATCTGAACATATATTCGACGACAAGATACAGACCGATCTTACGGTCAGCGGTATGAGTAGTCTATATGGGGTCATCCCACAATGACTCGTGGGTGTTGGTCTCATTACGTGCACCTGCCTATATAGCCTAGAATAAAATTTCTGTTTAGAACCTGCTTCCCTTGGAAGTCGGGCTGTAAATACACTTGATCAGTCAACACTCGGTCATGAGAAGAAATAACATTCATAATGGCATTGTGGAAGAACGCAAAACAAAATACTGAGGAACTAGATCTATTTCAGTCACCTGAAAATGAAATTCCACATTTGATTTTTGATAGGGCTAGACCACCCAACTAGTTTGTCATACCTGTGTACAAATGTGTTAATTTAAGTGTTAGTGAGAGGAGTCTATTGTGGAGATAATCCACCGAATATTTTTGTTTTTAACAATTGTTAACTGTAATTTTATCATTTCTTAAGAGAAAGAGAAAAGGTGAACCTCTTCAGAATTCCAACGTTATTAGATGTGATTTGTTGTTATATAGGTCTTTGGCTTCAGTCTAGAGAAGTCGATGGATGTACTTCAAGATGTCCATCTTGGACTTCCGGTCCCAGAGAAAGGAGGCAATTTGACCATGGTAAAGGGCAGCTATCTCTACTATCACTACAGCTGTGATGGAACCCAAGACCAGGTACATTGTAGGTGCATGACACGTAGTTGTTTCCAATTACATTACTGTTCTTTACTTTCCACAGCTTTAATTTTTGACATCAGTTACCTTTTTAATTTGTTTTATTCTCTCTCTCTCTCTCTCTCTCTTTCTTTTTTTCAATAAGGAAGATGCTCTGTGGATACTGATAGTGGAATTTGAATCTTTGTAAGCTTTAAAAGGTTTTATTATTTGTAACAGAAGTAAAGCTTCTTAAAGATACTGGTACTAACCATAGAATTATTTGAATAGTAATTGTAATTTGTATTGATGCTCACGATAAATAGTAACAAGTAAGGAGGAACCAGTATGTTGATACACAAGGTGGCCAGAGCTTAAATGATTGGAGGAGGAGGAAGAAGAAGAAGAAGAAGAAGAAGAAGAAAGAGAACAAGAAAATGGAAAAAAAAAAGAGTTAAAATGAATTTTCTTGCAAGGTACTACTACCAGTAGTCGGTGTAAATACAGAGGAAACTTTCGTAGTAAACATACTGGTGTATTTTCATCATGCAAACTTCTTTGTGTGAGAAAATACTTGTGACTAGATATTTCAAGTCCCTGAACTCTATGTTAAATGATAGAGTGTAAATGATTATTTCATGTCGAGGTCAGAAGATACTGTTTACCTTCACTGCCATCATTGTTGTTTTATTTTTCTTTTCTTTTCTTTGAAGCATGCTGCAGAAAAATCTGAAATATTTGTTGCACTGAAGTGTTGTTTATCTTTTAGAGATATGTCTTGGTTCACCTACTGTATTCTACTTTGGTTTGTATGTGTAATCGATCATTACATAACTAGTCATTATTTGATATATATTCACTTTATTTTGAATCACTGTTTACCAATGCAGGGTTGGGGATGTGGATACAGAACTCTACAGACCCTGTGTTCACATTTGCGCATCGCTAAAGAGCTAGCTGGAAAGACATGCCGGTCCGATGAACCCACCCTGAGACAGATCCAAGAAGCTCTTGTCACTATGCATGACAAGTCAGAGAACTTCCTAGGATCCAAAGACTGGATTGGCTCTGTGGAAGTAGCCCTTTGCCTGGATTTCTTTCATGATGTGAGCAAATTTAAAACTTTTAACATTACTGTGGACTGTTGTTATGTTATACATGTACTAGATAGGCCTACAGATTCAACAATCTCACATAAAAGTAAGTTTTACCTGTAGCATGAAAGTTTGCTTTTATTGCTTTACAAATCCTGATGAATATTTAAAAGTAAAAGAATATTTCACTTGTCACAAGGAGTTGATGTATCAAGAGTCTGCCAGGGCTAGACTTTTAGTGACTGTTGTGCCATGCAATGCCAGAATGCAAGTACATGTATCATTTTATTGCTCATTTGTCACTCTGTCCACAATGAATCATTATTTCTCATGACCAGGAGAACATTCTGGGTAATATACAATTGTGTCACACATTTTTGTTTTCTAACCAGTCAGTGTATGATTTTAGACATCTTTGGAATATGTTGTCATGTCCACCCCCCCCCCCACTTCTCAGGTTGCTGGAAAAATCCTCCATGTCAAGTCTGGAGATGAACTTAAGAGTCTTGTTCCTGACCTGCTGAACCACTTTGAGACCAAAGGGACACCTGTCATGATGGGTAGGTATTAGATATCATCCTTTGTCAAATCATTACAGCATTTTTGTATATTCAAAACTAGTCCATCAGTTCACAGTCCTGTAACAGTTCACAGAACCTGTAATCCAGAAAATGAATGAGGCATTTTATTTTGAAATACCATAAATAACGGTGTATTAACCACAGCAATGTATTAACTTCACTGCTTTTTGTGCCCTTCGGGGGGGGGGGGGGGGGGGGGGGGAAATGACAGCTTGCCGAAAAGAGTGGATACTGCCATGCAACGGGTGAAGATACAATCGACTTGTTGGTTGATTGAGTGAAATGTTCATGGAAGAAAATGGGATGATTTTTGTGCCATAAAAACGAAGTAAAAAAGCAGGAGAATGCCTAACAAAAATGAAATTACTTCAAACATTGAACTTTGAACATTGTCTGCACACTTTGTGCAAACATTCAGTAGGTATTGGCTGTAATGGTGTATAAACTGCACCCTGAACTTTGACCTGTTTCAGTGGGAAGAAATGTGCGGTTAATACACTGCTTTTTATGGTAGTGTTTTACTACCAAGCAATACACAGGTGTGTTTTAAAAAGAATCAAAAATATTCCTATCAACTTTCCTTTATTTTACTCTCTATTAGTATCATGTATGGCATATATTCGGCGATGTTTTATTTTAATGTGGGATATAAGAATATTACAATGTAGTTTTCTTTCAAGAGTATTGCTTAATGACCTAACCACGATTTGTGTGCGTGTGTGTGTGTGTGTGTGTGTTTATGAGTTGTTAGAATGTAAGGCAGAGAACATATCATTTAATTGAGACATTAGTGACACAGGTGAATTAAGAGATACTGGTAAAAAGGTTTATTATACATTCTCTTTCCATTCTTGCCCAGGAGGAGACACGGATGCATCTTCCAAAGGAATCCTTGGTGTCTGCGTGGGATCGGAGGCAACCTACCTCCTTGTACTGGTGAGAAAGCTGTAACGCTGTCTTTTCCAATGTTATAGCACTCTATGCAATATGAGGCCCCACAAAAACTGGTGCTATACCCCAAGTAAACTTCCACTCCACACTTGATTCATTTTCTGTAAATAGGGCAAAAATCAAGCAGACAACAGGAGAAGCTTCATTAAAATGGCATGGAGCATTGTAAGCAACATGAAAGTTGTTGGTGTTTTGATAAGATAGTGATAATAGTCTAAACAATATTTGCACATTAGATTGGGATTACCATGGCTACCTAGGTCTTCCATTAACCTGAAGACAAATCTTGACTATGTATCCTCTTTGAAATTCAATTAAAAAAAAATAATAATAATAAGTTTTTGGGAATTATAATACAGTAATTCAACAGTGATTACTTTTGAAGGAGGGAGTTAATATCACTCCCAGTCATGATAAAGTGAACATTTTGTTGGGAAAACTGATAATATGTTGGTTAATTTGAAAGTGGCTGACCCTTGATGTACAGCGTTTTCTTTTTGTGTGTGTTTAGGATCCCCATTTTGTTGGAGAGGCTTCCATGGAGGAACTCGTCCAGAAGAAATGGGTGTCATGGAAACGGGTGGACTCATTTGAGACGAGCTCCTTTTACAACATGTGCCTGCCACAGTACGTGAGTGACGGTTGATGGAATAGACAGGCAGCCAGCCACTGCTGGTCCTTAGCTGTACCATACTGGAAGAAGATGTGGAGTCGGAGGAGCAAGAGGTTGTCGAAGCATGGTTGGGGAGAATCAGGGTTTCCCTCTCCCTGAGGCACAAGTCTGCCATGGTACAGAGGTGATGCCAGTAAAGTGCACTCCTGATGTAACGAACATGGTCAAAACAAAATTCCGGTTGCAACGAAATAAAAATTCAGGCCGTGACATCATCCACTCTGTTTTTTATTGTGTATTTGTTCGGTTATAACGAAATTTCAATATAACGGAAGAAAACTGCCCATTCCGAGGACTTTGTTATAATGGGAGTCAACTGTACTGTTGGTCCCCTCTTCAAATGGAAGCACATACCAAGGAGCTACAGCTTGATGTTGTGCCAGCAAAGAGAGTGCGTCTTCTTTCATTTTCATGCTTGATGTGAGCAGAAGCATGTCGAGTCATGTAGATACTCGTGTTGGGACATCATATACAATATCAGAAATTTTCCTAGTTCCTAGGGGAAGTTTTGCAAAAAGTTTTGCAAGGAGTTTTTGAGAAATTTACCTATACACTGGCCACGCTTTGAGAACCTCAACTCCGAGAAGTTTTGCCAATGTGACTACTGATAGTGCAAGGGCCTTTGAGAAATGTAGCAATATTGGTAGCCAATCATTGCAGCCCTTGAGATGTCTGGCATAAGAGGCGGAACCAGGAATTCCGTAAAGGGGGGGAATATTTTTAATGCTACTTGCAGGTTTCATTGGCCGACAACCAACCCCAAAAAACAAACAAACAAACAAGCTTCGGCACAATTTTCTGTTGCCACTGCAATCGGCCGACAATGGCTTGTATTAAAATGAAAGGGTATGCGCCTCCTTTAATTTTTTTCCTTTTTATTTTTGTTTTAACAAAAAATAAAGGGGTGCGTACACCTGGTGTCGCCCCCATCTCCGGATCTGCCACTGGGCATACCCTGGCATCATCATACTTTGCTGCAGTCACTCAAGGAAGAAAATGGCTTAGATTTAAAAACATTGTCTTTTATTTCTGGTTATAAACAGTAGTCATTTCAGCTATAAATCACTTTAAATATCATGTATAGGCAATTCTCAGTCTGTGGATAGCTGGATTATGTAAATCCTTTCAGAGACTTGCAGGAATGTCTTGCACCAGAACTACAGTCACTTGAATGCTGTGGTGGGAAAAAAAAAATGCAATCACACAATGCCATTATTGTATGTGTGCACAATAAACCTACCGCTTTATCCCTTGGAAATGATTAACATGTCTGTTCCATCATATTTTTTACAGTGATTTTTTTATTTTTCTATTTTTATTTTGTGGGGTATTTGGTCTGTTCTCAGATTTTGATATGTGTTTGAATATATATATATATATATATATATATACACACACATGTATATTATATAGATAGATAGATAGATAGAATGATAGATAGATAGATGGATATAGATATATACATGTATATAAACAACTAACAACAAACAATATACCCCCATCAGGAAATGTATTTTTGATTTGATTTGATTTTTATTTTTTTTGATGGGGTATATTTTTTGCTGTTGTAGTTTGTTTCTTAGTTGCCTGAACAATAATGTGGCTTAGACGCGGGACTTGCCTTTATTTGTAATGCAAGGTTATGAGATAAGAATTCCACACAACTCAAAAAAAAAAAAAAAAAAAAGACTCAAAAAAAAACAAAAAAACACCCTCTCCTCATTCAATATCTTCGCAAAAATGACACAGCTGCAAAATCAATTTTTTTTTTCTCATCATTTATTAATCAACATCATAGATACAATGTCTTCGATATCATCTCCTATATTAATAATTTCTCGACATGAAGAGTTATACATGTTCACTTTTAGCTTCTTTGTATCCGTATTCTCTTGTATTCATGCAGTACACATGCACAAGGAAAAGAGGATATTTTGCATTATTCACACATTAATTTCACTTTCATGGCTCGGGTAAGCCGTACATGCACAGCTCAATGATATGAATCAAAACAACTCTTTACTGTAAGAAATCAGAAGAAAATAAATTTGGTATTCATCATAGCATTGAAAAAAAAAACAACAAAGACACATTGCTAATGCCATGGAATTTTCATGTTACGCAAAAAAAAAAAAAAAGAAACAAAAAAATTGGTCAAAAAATGTATCTTTATGGCAATAAAATGCCAAAATACATATTACACTATATTGCTCGCTGTCATAAAAAGATGTAGAAGTATGTCAAGATGCCTACAAATTACATGTACATTCAGTTTAGCGTGATGAACTTTGCATGGCAGGCAGTAATAAATAAAAAACATATTTCATCACAGATAGCTCTTTAAAATCTGATATTGATTCACTTGCATATGTATAGTTACAAGTACCATATGATGTATTATCCCATGCAATTCATTATTGTTTAGCATATTTTTTATTTCTTACTGAAACCCATTTAGGCCTTTTGAGTTTGAACTACAATGTACTTACATTATGGTGTGCTATGATATAGTGACCACCTCATTTTGTTTGGTATAAAATGCAAATATTTTTGTAGCTAATTGCTTGGGATGCTGTGAGCTTAGCATTACCTTTGACACTACTACTGTAAAAGTGAAAAATTTTGTGTATTTTTTGTTTTTGTTTTTGTTTTCGTGCACAGCCTGGTAAGATGAATTTTGCTTGTTTTCTTACTCCACAGAAACAAAATATGATATGGTATTACAGAAAAAAAAAAAATATATATGTTCATTTTTGCACTAGTATCATGTCATGTCAAATGCAGGCAAATTTCCACATAGCAAAAAATGTCCACTTTTACAGTACCGGTACCTGTTTCCTAGCAAATACCAGTTAGACCATTACATGTTACAGAAACTACTACATTTGTAGAATGAAGCTCGTATTGCTCGTTCACCAATAGCAGCTCCCGTAACATTGTGTTACAATCCCACATCGTACGCAAATTCTGTCCCAGACGTCCGTAAAAACACTTCGTCACCTATTGAAAGAAGAATACGCCGTCGTACCCTACATTTGGAACGTCATCTTCAAGGGCGCCGTTGCAAGATATTTCAGTTACTACCTAACTCACTGCATACATCCCACATTAAATGACATACACAGATGTGTGAAAGAAGTTTGTTCATCCCCCTGTCTAACCCCCTTGACCTGATTAAAAAGGCAACAACCAAAAGCGAAAAATTAAAAAGCTGAAGAGGTTTATTTCACTGTCAATTTGGAAAGAAATTTGGTTTGATCCAGGCACTGGCTGATGGTCAAAGAACACTGTATCTACTTCTTCTTTTTGTTTTTACAGTAAAAAACAAACAAACAAAACACAAACATTGCTCTATAAACAGAATCAAATGCCATACCACCTAAAAAACATAACATCTTATTTACCTTTGATAGGCAGGCAAAACAGTGCATATTTGTAGCTTGAACATTCTTGCGCACTGCTTCCTGTTGTTATCCTGGGTGTACTGATTTTTGCTCTGCTACCGTATCCAGGCTAAGTTGGATGTACTTACTAATTCGGCTTAACCCCCCTCAGATCCCCATCCCCTACAAACACACACACACACACACACACATTACACATATACCCTAGCAGCAACAAAATGCATAATGGGAGTGCAACAGAGCAGCTGCCAACAGGGGAAGTGACTCTGCACTGAAATGAAAATGTAGTAGCATCAGTATTGTTAAAAACAATATCAAATGACAAATTACACAAGTCCAAGCCAATTCCAGTAGCTTTTTCTTTTCCCAAGTGCATCTGCAATCGATACCAAGTTCACTTCACTTTGCAGTATGTACGTAACACACTACATGCTGTGCAAAGGTTACCACAAGTGGTTGAGTCACACATCAGGATATTGAACATTTGTCTGGACTAGGGTGTCTACCTCTGTAACAGCTGCATTGGAACGGCTTGTTATGAGAAAATAAAAAAAAAACACACACAAAGATAGCTGTTTGCAGCAAAAGTACTCCCCTGTTCCTGTTGCACTGCCATAACTGCTGACTGGTCTTGCTGAATAGCAAGTTTGTACAGAGTGGACTGCACTGTCCATTTAAGTCAGACTGACTCATTAACGGGATGGTATAGTATTGGTTAAGGTGAGAATTAAGCTTTTAACATTTTGCAAGATATTTAAAAAAACAACTGTAAATGTTTAAGCATACAATTCTGAGAGGAATTCTAAGTTTATCTGATGAAAATTGGTTTTGAAATGGTCGAGGTACCCGAAAACAGAGTAAAACAAAGTGATCCTAATAAAAGATGGGTCCCACCTTTTATTAGGATCGCTTTATTTTGGATATCTCAGCCAGTTCAAAACCGATTTTCATCAAATAAATTTTGAATTCCTCTTAGAATTATATGCTCCTTCATATTTTATAAAAAGAGGTTTCTCATTATCTTGGAAAAAAAAAAATCATAAAAAACATTGGAAACCGCAAACCCCATCTCAACCAAAACTGTACCATCCCTTTAGCTGCATTATATACACAACAGGAAAAAAAGGGGGCGAGGAGACAAGTGAGGATACAGCAAGGCAGAGAGCAGGGAGGTGTGAATGCATTCTTCTGAGCAGAAATGGGGGGGGGGGGGGGGTCATCCTTACTATAGCTACTAAGTCAGAAAGTTCTCCTGTACCGGTAGCTGACCTTGACTTTTGACAAGCCGTTTGTGAGGAGTTTGACCTTCTTCTTTTTTAAAGAAAATCTATTTTTCTAACCCAGAGGTTTTCTATGTACTGCTAAATACTGCTGCTATTCACCTGCATTTTAAGTCCTGGATGGAGAAATGTCCCTTTTGTGATGTGTCAATTGAGGTTGCCAGTGTTGACATTTTGCAAATCTGATTGTGGCTTTCAGAATTTAACTCCATGCCCCTTTACGTGAAAAACTGAATGATATCGTCACAAGTAACTTCGCATTACCACGTACAAAGAAATAGCATAAAATTGTATCAGCCAGTATACTGTCTTTGTCTTCTGTTCATCCAAACTCACTCGCTGCTTTGAATTCTAGAGCTCCATGTCACAAAAATAACAAAATATTTGACCATTACAATAATGGAATGGATGAAGAGTTAAAAAAAAAAAATGATAAAAAGAAGAAACGAATGAATGCATCAATTGCAATAATGAAAGCTGCTCAAGTTACAAGTGCCTCAAAAAGCATGCAACACTCATGGAAATTTAAGTAAAGACTGTTGCATTTAAAATGCTAAATTGATGACTACCATGGAAACAAAAAGGCGTGAGATTACTGGAACATCTGTACGGGATGAGAGGTTGACACAACCATGATATTGCAAGATATGAATGGGCAAAAAGGCAACATCTTCAACTCCGGACCTTCTCCACACATTGAAAACTGAAGCTTACAAGACAATAGCATCACACATATACAGTATGAACATAGATGATTATTCTTATCATGTAACCAAACTCCACACCCCCCCCCATACAAACAAACAAACAAACAAAATGAAAATTCTCAACCATTTGGGAACTTACTTTAACCATACACCTCATTCCATGCCATGCCATAAATATTTCATGCATATTTTTCCTTACTTTTGTTTTTGCTTGCAAGCACAGACTGAATGATCAACCTCATACATAATCACATTCTAAGATTAAAGAGTTCCACATAAACAGAGGAGAGCAGCTGCATTAAAATATGAGGAAATGTTCACGTCACATTTACAGGCTTTTGCAGTCAAAGTCCCTGGTAAGGCTATCACCAAAGCTGGAGCAGCAAAGAAATACCCCCAAAATACAGGGCTCATCATTAATATGAAAAGAAGTAATGTTCAAGCTGGCATGTACTGTGGAGATTCTATCTAGCATAACCTCGGGAGGGCATGTTCACACGAGTAACTTGTGAGGTTTTTTACGCATCTAACTGTGTGTGGTATCTTATGCCTCCACCACCGTGTTGAGAGCCAAGTGTATAACTATTCACAAAGACGGTATCACTCGGCTCTAACATTTGCGTTGAATTGGCTGTGTATAACTTTGCTTGGTGGTAAATCTCCTGCATGCTCATTTGCAACCTTTATGCAACATGGTTCTTGATATATTTGGCAAAATACTTCCTCAAACATTTGCATACCATCTTATACTTAAAAAAAAAAATAATAAAAGCATATGAACACTTTAGAATGCTTGTTCTGTCCTACAAGGAAAATAAATCTTGCAACGCTGTCTGGCATTCTCTAAAGAAGACTCGAGTAATGACTTAAACCTTGACTGGGCGAGCAAAGTGCCATCTGCTCTGCTAAGGAATGCCAATTGTATCAACCTTGTAATTTCATTTGAATTCTTAAATGCTTCACATAATGAAATAAGTAAATCAATAAGAAAAGACATGCTAACCTGACATTTATGACAGTATTTGTCAATTTCATCATGTTTATGAATATCAAGAATTTGTGGAGTCGAGAGGCGAGCATTTTGGCATTCCATAAAATGACTGCACTTATGTATTAAAAGCAACCTCAAAATTAGCCTACTTTTTGAGCCAACACTTCCTTCACTGCACAGTCTCTACTCGTAATCCAGCTTCTAATGACCAATGTCCACACTTTCTCATCAGTCTGTCTGTAGCGTTACAAGTTTGCATGTTGTGCGGAGGGAGGAATTTGTTGTCTTCATACAGCATGGGTCTTGGAGCTATCAAATGATGGCAAAGCACTTCCAGGGACCATGGGGGAAAATGCCCCCTTGATTTGACTTGAATGACTATCCCCCTCCTTTGACAGGACAGTTTATACCAGTACTCATCTGCCTTGACAAGGGATAACTGTTATGGAGAGGTCTTGCCTGCCCAGCACCTGTCAATGGAGCATTTGTTCTGGGTCTTCTTGTCCTGCTTCTTATTTATCACGGGAATGTTTTGCATGCATATGTCCCACAGCAAATGCCACTGAGGTATATAATCTCAGGGTAAACATGGGCGGGTGGGGGGGGGGTTAATTATTTAAGGAAACACGATGGGCATAATAGTCTTAAAGAGAGTAATCTAATAATAATTGCACAAGGGACAAATATTTTGGGGATACCGGTAATTGTTGATTGACAAATTGCATTAGTAATAACTGTCCACTAATAAACTGTCTTGGCAATTATTATGCAGGGATGACTGTCCCATGGACAATCATCTAGGGATATGTGTCCAGGGATAAATGCACTGGTATATAAAAGCTAGGAGTAAAAGTTCTGGGGTAAATTTCTACGGGTGATTGTCTGAGGGTAATATTTCGGATAGTAGCTATTCTGGAGGAAAATGCCTTGGGAACTACAGGCCGGACACTTCCCCTGCACACATGACAAACTTCGAGTGGACAGACTATATATGCTTACTACACACCCACACTCATAAACACACGCACCCAGGCACGCACTCTCACTCACATACACACACCCATACACATACTGATAGCATCTAGTTCATTGCACTATATTGAGGGGGGCTATCAGTGTAGATCTTCAGTGCGCGCTCCTTTCGCGGGGAGTACGTCACCTTCTGTCCTGACTTGGATAACCTGAAATGCAAAGGAAACGAAGAACCCATTAATTTCTTGAGTGAGGATTCCCTCCCTATAAACAAACAAAAGAAATGCTTGTGAGCTGAGCGGATGTTAACACTACAGCAACATCATGCAATGTGTTAAACTACATGCACGCGTGTATGTACATGTGTACAGCATTCAGCCTAATCATTAAACTAATCTGCGAGACAAGTGAGCCACAAAGTGTTGATTCTGCACATCCATACGGCAATACAGTAGAGAATGAATAACTCTATTAATCAACAGAAAATTTTCATTTCTACTTTGAATTCCACTTTATTTATTTCTTATTTCTGCTATAGGCTCATCTGTGTCAGTGATATATAAACATCCAGTATTTGATTTCACGTATCCATCTCTAGTTTCTGTATTAAATATCAAAGATCTGACAAAAGTTAATAATACTCCTTGCCAGAAAAAAAAAAACCTTTTCTCACAAGATACATGCTAATAAAGTCTTCGTGGCTCTTCTCAACAAGCCTCTCACATATTGATCATGGACTCTTGTACCCAGTTTAGAGTTCCCCTGTCTAGGAGGACCTCTGGAGGACATGCTAGATGAAAATTTGCCATTTTTTATACAAACTCAGTGGGTGGTAAGAGAGACCCCGTTTAGAGTCCCCCTGTTCAACTAGAGAGAGGTCCGTATGCATTTCTGTGGAAACCAGTGGAAGGGCATTTTTTCCACCACAAACAGTGCTGGTCAGTGGAAGTATTCACACTAGTCTGGTTTTCAGACCGTCTTCTCACACTAATTTCCCTTATTAACACCTTCTTACAACAAAAGAAGTAGCAGATTTAGCTGATGGGCCTTAGCTTTTGGCAAAAGCGGTGACTTCGTGAAGGGCAGAGACGAAATCCGTGGAGGGCGCATTTGGTAAAAGGAGTACAGTTGGCAAAGGGTCTGAAAACCAGACTATGTTCACGCCGTGTTTGTGCCGAGACCGTTTAGAGTCCCCTCGTCTGGCGTGAACACAGCACAACCTCTAGAGGTTGTGCTAGACTTGTGCTAGGCTGTCTAGCACGACATTCACCCCAGACTCACACCGGACTCACTCCAGACTCGTGCTAGATGCTTTGTGCTGAGATCATTTAGAGTCCCCATCATCTGGCATGAACAAGGCACAACGTCTAGAGGTTGTGCCGTGTTTGGTGGGACTCTAAACGGGGTATTGAATACAGCCTCTGGACAATGTGACTACATGGTACCTTGTCTCAGGCCTGAATCATGAAAAGCCAAGAGAGAATACCCCTTCACATGAATACACAAGAGAAAGCATCTTCGGAAATTGTTTTACTTCTTTGTCTATTTCTACAACAGTCAAGAAGATATAATTGAAAATTGTTTTACTGCTTTGTCTATTTCTACAGTAGTCAACTCTAAATGATGTGGGTGAAGATAAAGTTTGGAATTGTACCAGTCACAGTGATGTATATACATGAAAACAAGTTTTCCAGTGATTACTGTACACTGATTATATTGTTTGTGTGGGTTTTTTCTTTTGCTTTTTGTCTCAATAGGAGAAGGTACTCATAAATTGTCACCAACCTGGCATTTTCCTTCTTTTGGATCTCTCTCTTCTCATCTTCCTGCAGCTCTTTGAGTTCTTCCCGATTGTCTCTGATATACAAACATACAGAACAGATATATTTTTGAAAGAGAAAGATAAAAATATGCATAAAAAAATAAATGTTTTAAAGGGAGAGATACAAACATACAGAACAGATTTATGTTTTAAAGGGAGAGATACAAACATACAGAATAGATATATGTTTTAAAGGAAGAGAGATAAACATACAGAATAGATACATGTTTTAAAAGGAGAGATACAAACATATGGAATAGATATATGTTTTACAGGGAGAGATACAAACATACAGAACAGATATATGTTTTAAAGGGAGAAATACAAACATACAGAACAGATTTATGTTTTAAAGGGAGAGATAAAAACATACAGAATAGATATATGTTTTACAGGGAGAGATACAAACATACAGAAGAGATAAATGTTTTAAAGGTATTAGCCCACATTTGTAAACCTGCAGCAATTGGTCTCATAGTTAGCATGGAGTTTGGGTATGATTGCAGTAACACCTGTGCAAAATTTCGTTCCAATTAGTCCATTACTTTCATAGAAATAAATGAAAATGCACCGTATGCATGCGTATAAAAACGCTCGCTAGCTCCGGTCCACACACGTACTACATGCATGCGATACATGTGTAAGTTAATGTGCGTAGCTAGCCCGCGCTCGTAATTTGATTTTGGGTCGGGTTGACCTGGTTTGAAAATTGATTTTAAAACAATGATTTTCTCTCTTTTATCGAATGGTATAGACAAAGAGCAACAGGTGAGGTATGTTACTGTTATAACTTGTACTTGAAGTCATATTGGACCTGTTTTATGCAGTTTTGATTTTCGTGGGTTTGCAAATGTGGGCTAGTACCTTTGAAGGGAGAGATACAAACATACAGAACAGATTTATGTTTTAAAGGGAGAGATACAAACATACAGAATAGATATATGTTTTAAAGGGAGAGATACAAACATACAGAGCAGATTTATGTTTTAAAGGGAGAAATACAAACATACAGAATAGATATATGTTTTACAGAGAGAGACACAAACCTACAGAATAGATATATGTTTTACAGGGAGAGATACAAACATACAGAACAGATTTATGTTTTAAAGGGAGAGATACAAACATATAGAAGAGATAAATGTTTTAAAGGGAGAGATACAAACATACAGAACAGATTTATGTTTTAAAGGGAGAGATACAAACATACAGAAGAGATAAATGTTTTAAAGGGAGAGATACAAACATACAGAACAGATATATGTTTTAAAGGGAGAGATACAAACATACAGGACAGATTTATGTTTTAAAGGGAGAGATACAAACATACAGAATAGATATATGTTTTAAAGGGAGAGATACAAACATACAGAACAGATTTATGTTTTAAAGAGAGAGATACAAACATATAGAAGAGATAAATGTTTTAAAGGGAGAGATACAAACATACAGAACAGATTTATGTTTTAAAGGGAGAGATACAAACATACAGAAGAGATAAATGTTTTAAAGGGAGAGATACAAACATACAGAACAGATATATGTTTTAAAGGGAGAGATACAAACATACAGGACAGATTTACGTTTTAAAGGGAGAGATACAAACATACAGAATAGATATATGTTTTAAAGGGAGAGATACAAACATACAGAACAGATATATGTTTTAAAGGGAGAGATACAAACATACAGAACAGACTTAAGTTTTAAAGGGAGAGATACAAACATACAGAATAGATATATGTTTTAAAGGGGTGGTAGAGTATTAGTTAAGGTGAGAATTCAGCTTTTTACTTTTTGTGAGATACTTAGTGAAACCACTGCATGAAATGTTTTAAAGCATACAATTCCAAGAGGGATTCTAAGTTTATTTGATGAAAACTGGTTTTGAAATGGCTTGGATATCACATCTCTGTAGACCATATAGCACAAAAGAGGGCTGAAAAAACACTTCACACCTCTAAATCTTGAGACACTAGCTGGGATTTATTTTTAAGTTCTCCACTCTTATTGCCACATATGCAGTCGAGCATAATTCAAGCTATTACAAACCCCTGAATACCCTTGGAACTTAATTTAAAAAAAAACAGGAAAAAATATAAATTCTTTGTAACAGATGTAAGAATTCTGTTTTTCCTTTAGTTTTGTTTTCTTTCTCTCATGGCCCAAGGACTGTTTCATCTGTGATTACCTGATGCAGCTCACCTCAAAAAAACAACAACAAACAAACAAACAAACAAACAAAACAAACAAACCCCCCCCCCCCCCCCCCCCACAAAAACTAGCATAATAAATGACAAAAGTAAATTGTGTAAAAGCTGGAGACAGCCACACTGGACACCCACCTGTAGTAGATGACAGTGCCATCATCAGTGATATAGAGTGGCCATGTGTTGAGAACGGTCACTCTCGGCTCCCACTCAAGCTCTGTGTTCATGTCCAACAGCGAGACCTCACAGGGGAAGGTCCCACGCCCCTTGGCAAACTCGATGTACTCTATGGGGATACCACTGATCTCACACAGCTGCAGCAAGAGAGTAGGGAGGGAGAGTTAAGAACATGCTGCTTCCTATCGGCCAGACGAGTATTCATGAATATTCTAATAATATTCCTGTATCACAATCACATATTTACCACGCATGTACCATGAGTATTTCTGCATGTTAAGTCATTGGCCGGGCTTACTCACTCATTTATTCAGTATGATTTTCAGATGAGCTTTACATCTAAAGAGGAAAGAAACAAGACATCTGGGCCCCATTCATAACACTTGTTATCAATAACAAATTACGTTGGTTGTTATAAGCTACTGAAATCCTTGCATCTGATTGGCTGAGAACAAATTTGTCATAGGGACCCTAAAGTGACATTTCAAGAAATCACGGCAAATTTGAACTCACCGCCGTCTTGAGTTCAATCACGCTGGCATTGTCGAGGACGACCTCCTCGAATGGATCTAGCTTCATCTCTGAAGGGCGCCACCTCCTGACGTACAGCGCCAGCTTTGACGACGACTGCACCTGTTCCGGTCCTGGAAGAATGAGAAGGATGTACCCTCGATAAGAGAGCAACACACTTTGCCCAAGTGATAGGATGCTACTAGCATGGTCTACCATTCTTGAAAGTTTCCTAGAAAGAGCTACATAAACCTATGACAACTTACATCTCATCAGGAATATCTACTGCACACAAAACCCTTGTACTGAAAAAAAAACAAAATCACAAAGTCATTATCATGTTTTCATTTTAGAGAAATAAAAACGTAGATCATACTGATCAGAACAATGACTCTATAATACCTTTGAGAACTCATCCTAATTATGACAGAGTGAGGCACATCTAAACTGTACACTTCAAAACAATCTTTTTTTTTTTTTTTTTTGTCTGCATTAATATGATTTCTAGTAAGAAACCAAGACCCTGAGATTGGACAATATTACAGCAGCAATGCTGCATGTTTTCACCTCTCAGAGCAAATGCCGAACAGCTTCTTGTGCATGAAAACAATGTCACAATTTGCCTCAGTAACCTGCTCAGAGTACAGGAAATGTGGCATGAGAATTACACAAGGAAAAAAATTCTGCGTGTCACATCTAAATACATTTTCCCCCTCATACTCACTGTCCAGCAGCTCAACGAAGACTTCCCAGTTGGGGAAGATGGCGATGTCCTCCTCGTAGATGCGATCGTTCTGGAAGATGGTGGCAGGGTTCTTCCACGACTTCTTGCGCAAGCGTAACCTTTACACGAAGAAAGTCACATGGGATGGCAGTGATGATGACATTTCATGAATGGTCAAGAGAGTTGGAGTTTTATTGACGGCTCTGGTGTGGTGATATCCACCCAGAGCACTGGGCCTGATCAACAATGGCGATCACAATGAAGTGGGAGTAAGTCTTACAGGGAATGGCACAAACAATTGGAGAACATTTGTTTTCAATGTGAAGGGGGGGGGGGAGGGAGTCTAGGAGCCCATCATACTGCTCTTTGTTGGAAAACACTGAGTCCAAGAGCAATCTTGAGATGGGACTCATGCAAAAATTCTTAGTTTCATTGTTCTCGTTCTCTTCATATGTAAGATCACTCTCTTCATATGTAAGATCAGGCCTCTGAAGTAAAAATGTGCCCCCTTTTTTGGTCACCTAGAGTGCGTATGTACATGTGGTAGTGCACACTCACAATTCAAAACGGTGACACAACATTTGATCTTGCGACAATTGCTCCGGTCTTATTTTTCTTCAAGGACTTAAAGTTCGGGTTAGGGTTGTGAAAGGGTTTTAGATTTAGTTTGATGTATGGATTAGGATAGGGACTAGGTTTATGTTTGTAGATAGAATTCATGTTTGGCTTAGGGTCGAGATATTTCATGGGAGCAATAGTCGCAAGAGCAAATGTGATGAAACCATTCAAAACTATGACGTAATGCCCTTAAAGAACATGTCTTCATTGTGACAGACCGAGATTAAAGGGACTTATGCAGCAGCCCATGATTGATAGATAGTTGGATTAAGAAAGAGAGAAAAAGTGACAGACAGAGAGACAAACAGAGAGGTGACATACCTATCAAGGGGGACATCAATGTTGAACTTCTTCTTGAGCTCTGGTAAGAGTTCTTGCTTGGACTCGAGGACGGTCATTCCTTTGGCAAACACCCAGTCAAACAGGTACCTGATGGGCTGAGAGGGGAAATGACACCTACTATCAGCAATTGGTTCATCCCTTTTAAACCCATTGAGGACTGGCTGATTTTGCTACAACATGCATTTCCCATAGACACCTGCTCGAGTATACTCGAGACTCGTCCTCAACAGGTTAAAGAAACCTCTAGGGGGAAGGGGAAGGAAGTAGATACCCTCAACATAGCTGATGCTTTCATACATTGTTCATGCAATGTTCCTTTGCCTTGTTGTACCGAGATAAAATCTTGCCAGGTAATCCATCTGTACAAAGTTTCCCTAAAACCATACCTGGAATGTTGCAGTGTACTTGCCACTGTGCTGCAACATAATGAGCCTATTTTTGTTTGAAACAATTGACGATGGAGAAGTCAATTGACTACCCTGCTACATTCGGAAATTGAAATTTTGAAAACATGGCCATCAAATGGTATTCTGCAGCTGTGTAATCATACGGTCCTTAGTGTCATTAAAACATCTACCACATTATGTCTTCACACTCAAGTAACACAGACTCACACACATTAGCACAACATGTGAAATTCTCAGTAAACTTGGCAAACTCATGAACTCTACCATACAGTTGGAATGCTCAAATCCAAATCTTCACAACACAAGGAGACACATGGATAAGCAATTACTTTTAGATTAATTTGAAAGTGTGAACTAACCTCATTGGAGTTGACCATGAGCTGGTAAATGTTGACTCTATACTCCCCTTTCCTCAGTGCCCTGCCCAGCTTGATCACGATGCGGGTATCGTCACTGTACGTCTGAAGGGTCTCGTTCAGACGGATACTCTCGTACTCCTGGTTGTTGGCGTATAATCTATACACCTGAAAAATGAAAAGGTGCAAAAATATATATGTTGTCACAAGTGAGGATCAACTGGGTGCACAAAAGTACAGTGGTATTTCATGCCTGTTTTATTTAGTAGGGTCAACACCCTTTGTGGCATCTTATAAGTGACATCCAATATAGTAATGATAATAACAATAGTAATAATAATATGGTCTCCTTTATCCAGGGTAACCTCTTCAGTGTGGCCACTGCTCTACCAGAGGGCCCTGTCTTTATTATTTTACCTGGCATTGTCGGGAACCCATTTATACATCCGGCTCGAGAGGGACAAGGGCCCTGATGAGATTCAATTCGGAACCTCTGATCGAAAGTCATGAGTCTTATCCACTATGCCACAGTGTGTCTACTACATCTTGAGCAAACCTCACAGGGGAGGGGGGATCCTAGATGAACACATACCAACAACACCACAAAAAATAGGTACCTCTCCCGCTTGCCCTGAGGGGCATTTGGGCAAGGATACCATACTCTTGACAGGTCAGTGACAAACAATCTCTCTTGCCCCACAGTGACATTTTGTTGCCCTGTGTAAGCGGGCAAGTGGGTTCGCAGCACATTACTGTACAAGTGGAAATTTTTGCAGTGCATCAGTTTTCGTGTATTGTGTGCTACTTTTGGCTAGCGCGAATTCTAAAACCCAAAAAAATATCTACACAATTTTCGCTCCATATTTTGGACTGATTGAAAACTGCGCAGTGCAAATTCAAGAACCTGCAAATATCTTTTTGAGCTGCTAAGCACGTAAAAGTAGTTGTGTGGAAATATGGACGCTTACAATACCTTGAAGTTGAGGGAAGTTGTGCCCACGTGTGGCTCCATGCACGTCTTGAAGAATCCCAGAGACATTCTCTTGTCCAGGTTTACCACCAAAACTATCATCAAAGGGAATACAATAGTATAGGTTGTGACTGAATCAAACCACTTTCAATATCTCAACACTCATTGTCCATCTATTAAGTTGTTTATACACTTTAATACAATGATCATTAGGCTACTTCACAAGCAGGTGGAAAATCCTTAGACAATCTACATTTCTTTTTTTTTTTTGCAAAATGATGACTTTTGTCTCAAAAACACAGCCCCAAAATCAAATTCAAATAATTAACATTGATGGAGTTTTCACTTCATACTTTCTGTAAATATTTCTCTGAATATGTCACGTAGATATCATGACCTACTGTATATATTAAAAAAGAAGAAAAACAATACAAAAACAAATTTCTACAAACGATAGAGCTTGTAAGAAATGAATCACGCTGCCATACAACACAGAAAGTAGCGAAATATCACAGTTGCACACCATCCTGCATCAGATATTAATCATCTTCAATGTATGGAACCAGGTCTGCCAACATTCCCACATCCAAATCAGGGAGATTCCACACAGCAATCAAGGAGATATCTGTGTGTTACATGCGTTTCAATGGGCGAAAATAATTCCCAAATCAGGGAGATCACAATATTCTCTTATTTAGACATGAACAGATTTTGACATTTTCAGGGAGACTCCTGCAGAATCAGGGAGACTTGGCAGCTCTGTGAAACCTGTCACTACTAGGTCTTTGGGCTGTTCTGAGTCTGAAAAAAAAAAAAAAGCATTTCTGAAGTAATTCACAAGTCTTTGACTTCACTTCAAGAAAGATCCATGTTAGTTCATGCCTGGTGAAGTTCCCAAAACTAACATACAGACAGAGTCCACTGCAGAGGACTAGAGAGCAATGTCCATTAATTGCCCTCCAAAAGTCTATCAGTCACGAACTTGTGCACGAAACTCATGCTCAGACAGAGCAGCAATAATGAAAAGTAATCATCGGTGGAATCTTTGTGTAGCTCTGACTGTCTGAGTGACCGCTAGTCATTCCAGTAAGTCATGAAATTCTCATTAAAAAACTGTAGAGATGTGCTATGTTTGTCTCACTGCTTTTACGGAAACACAAAAGGAAATGCTCTTTGATAAGAATTCGTAAACCCACTTGGAACAAACGTACATTCAGACTTGTAATCACATGTTAAAATGAAATGTGACAAGTTCTTTTGACATACGGAAAAATAAACACTTTGATTTACCAATTCATGCTATATTTCTTTCTCTTTTTTGAATTCTTTACAGATATAGGAATACAGACAAATTAAAATTTTATTCATTGCACAATGAAGTCAAGTAGAAGTGTGGAGTGTTCCTGCTGGACTTAGTAATCACCATGACATGGTATACATGGATATTAAATGGTCTAAGCAAACATACCTCTGCCCTCGTCTGACTCTGATAGTTCCAATGGTTTAAAGTACCAGTTCTTCTTTTTGCACTGATGTCTTGATGAGTCGCTGACCTCAGGATCAGAGTCTACTTGAGTCGGGTCTGTCCATCCTATAGGTGGTCCAGATGGTCCTATAAGTGGACCCGACTGTCCTAGAGGAGGTCCCGATGGTCCTATAGCGCCTTCTATATCTCCCCTGTCACAGGCCTGATCCACAGCATCGCGCCGCTTGTGGATGGCAGCCATGATCTGGGGGTTCAGGGGCCCCGGGATGGGGCTCATGGCCCGGGGCCGCAAGCTGCTGGAGTCGGGGACCTGAAGTTTACTGCACTCTGCACAGGAGGCCGACTCTGTGGCCTGTGACTGGGAGGCCACGGGTAATGTTAGGTGACTCTTGGCAATTTGTCTGGGACTGGTCAGGGTCTGCATCACAGGCACTCCCTCATCCTGGTCTCCCTGAAATTGCTCTGGTTGCGATTGCGGCGTCGACGATGACGACGATTCGCTCCTTACCAAGTCTGTGGAGTTCAGAGCATCCGCTAACGCTTCGGCGCTCAACGGATCGCTGGACTTTGCGGTCAATTGTTCCGAACTATCGCAGCGACCATCCGGTTCGCTTCGAACTTCCCCACCTATGTGTTCAAACTCACTGGCTTGTTCGTCAGTCAATCTTGCCTCATTGAGTGAGACTACACCACTGTCTGTTTCACTGCCCACAAGATTGACACCATTCTTCTCTAAGGGGTGATCATCACTTAGCGTGGAGGAGCTCCCCGTTGGACTTGGTGTGGGAATCTTATTTGGTGATAGACCACCAGTCTCCACTTGAAGATCTGAGAACTTCTCTGCTACAGAGTCAATCGAGGAACTTGTCTCCGAAACCTCATCTTTGGCACTGTCTTCTTCATCTTTAAAGTGGCAAAGAAATATGTAGGTTAACTTTTTGGCATTCACTTAAGAAACAAAACAAACAAACAGAAACCACAGTAGAGGTCTTCAGAGGTGGACCTCAACTCCCCCCTTCCCCCCCCCCCCAAAAAAAAACTTTCATGTCACTGAAAGTAAGACCATAAGCAGTGGCAAATCTAGGTGGGGGTGCATCAGGCGTGCACACCCCCCTTTATTTTTTGTTAACACAAAATAAATAAAAAGAAAAAAATGGGGTGCGTGCCCCCCCCCCCCCGCAATTTTGTAAAGGAGCCCCCCTTTACAGATTCCTGGATCCACGCCTGATAAGATTTGATTCCTGACAACACATTTCTGAATTTATGCCCTTGCACACGAATCTGTGCACTTACAACCCTGAAAATGAAAAATCTAAAGTCAAAAGCCCTGTTCGAAGGCAATACAAATTACAACACAAATAAGAACATGTTTATAACGTGAAATGTGACCTTCCTAAGTTCACCTCCAAATAGTCAAGGAAATTAAGTAACCGTTTGAGAGGCAGTACCTATCACACAATCTACACCAGCAAAAGAAAACAGCTGTACATCCAACGCAGTTATATCGTACTGTAAAAGTGGATATTTTGCAAGTAATTTTTCGCCCTCGGCCGGATAAGACTGATTTCGCTTGTTTTTAATTCCGGACATCAGGACATTAATTACTGGAACACATGGCATGCAAAAATATTCATGTGCTTTTATTTTCGCACTAGCGCGAAATGCCAAAAATTTCCACACCGCAAATATTTCCACTTTTACAGTACCGTACACAAAAATATTCATGTGCTTTTATTTTCGCACTTGCGCGAAATGCCAAAAATTTCCACATCGCAAATATTTCCACTTTTACAGTACCGTACACAAAACAAAATGAACTGCGATAGGAAGTGGTCCTTCCATACCAAACAAGGATATTAAAAGTCTCACCTGCAGCAGCTGGAGGGAGAGTGACCAGGAGTCTGATGGTGTTTGCGTGCCGGTCCAGGAGAGAGTGGAGACGGGAGTGAGGGAACTCCACCCCAGGGTCCTCCAAACCACTGGCCTCTACAAATACCTGCACAAGCAACCACATATGTAGCCAAGCATATTATTTCTTCTATCTTTCAAGGGAGCCCCGTGCGAGTCTGTTTTGGTGCTGTTGTTACTCTTATCATTTCTTTTTTTTCTGATGATATGTGTTCTATGCAGTATTTAGGCAGAGTAGAGTTTCGAGGGATTACTCTGTTTAAGTGGAAAGCCTGTTAAAGTCCTATATCATTAATGCCATTTCAGGTTTGCTCTACATGAACCTGTAAATGGTAGACTGGCCAAACGGATCCTTTGGGGGTGAAGAGAGTGAAATTCAAAGTGGAGACTTGATCCCTTTGATTAAGACAAGGTGACAGTGGGTGCACAATGTTCTCTTCACCAAGAGACACTGAAGAGGTACGATAAAGAATCAGATCCCATCACCTTTGCAGACATCAGCCTGTTAATGTGATCCTCATTCTTAATCAGGTGCTCTTCACTACATCATAGACACTCACAAAAATATGGCGCCAGTTATTGAAATCATTTGTACACAATATAATTCTAATACGTCTTTCCCCCACTTTTTCATTGCTATATCTCAATTCACTTTCCGTACACATTCCATCCCAGCTGAGTTACTGCACACCAAGAGTAAGTGAAAAACAAAACAAACACAAATCAGATTTGATGTATTAATACAGCTGTCTGCTTTCTTTACATTGCATGCAATACATACATCTATTAAAAGGGGAAAAGACTTTATACAGACTTGATGACTAACCTTATTGCATTTACTGAACCCTTCTGACTTGAGATTCTTGCTGGGAATGGAAAGGAGACGGAGCTCGTTGTAGTACTTCTCCAACACTAGCCGCATCCTCTCTGCCGGCAGTCCGGTAATCTGGGATGAGGGAGGAGGGAACAAAGAATGTGACGTAGGAAAGATACCCACTTTTGTTGCTGTTGTTTATTTCCTTTGTATCACTTTGTTTTGACTCTAAAGCCACACATAGAACTTGGCATCTACAGACTGGCTCGTAACACTAGTCATCACAAATAACCTTATACACAACACTATAACAAAGGAGTAACATTAAATCTTTCTCATATACTGTATACGCCATATATTTCATGAGTCTAAATTTTCGCGAATCAGGAATTCCAGACGATTTCGTGAGTGGTTAAATTCGCGATCGTGAAGTCCTGTACTGAACGGAGAAGTGTACATGCGTACGTCACATTCACATCAGGATCAGAGTCAATATTTTCGCGTGTCTTTAATTTCGCAAGTAGCGCCTGACTCGCGAAATTTGTGAAAATAAAAACCTCGCAAAATATTCGGCGTATACAGTACATGACAAGTTCAACGCTGAATTATAGCAAATTGAAAACATGAAGAGGAAAAGAAAGGATATGCCAGGGTTGTGGTTCTGGGCCTCTATGTACAGTATGTGTAATAGTTGAGCAATTTTGTGTTCCAATCCCATTGATTCCTGCCAAATTTAGTTTAATTCCGATCGTGCACTTTACAGGGATGTGAACGTGTCAATTTTCATGACTGAAAGCCATCCCAACTCTTTACCATGCAAAAGACCAGGTAGAGTTGATCTTCATTCGCTACCCGCCGCGGTACATTATAAAAACATGAAAAGCGCCCACCAGCGAATGCGAGCATGAATGCGTAGGTCTACACTCGTCTGTAACAGTCAAATCCTGTTGAGATTCTCATGCTGTGTATGAACTTCCATAATGATCATCGATAAACTGTATACGCTTTGTTGCGGGGATTCTCAAATACATCCGAGCCAGGCCTGCCTCCCCTCTCCATGATACGCCCACGCTACCGGGTCTCCAGTTGATACCACATCAGACCACCACTACCATTGTCAAGAAGAACTTTATATTCTTTATCTCTAAAATAGCTTTAAATATGGTATGACTGGGCTGCACTTTTCCTGCACCTGAAAAAGATGTTTGATATGAAGTGTTGTGTGCCTTAGAAGCTCCTGGGCTGTCATGGAAACCACCTATACCACGAGAATAAATTTGCAACCATCAAGTCTGAAAAACAAATTCCTGCCAAGTTTGGTTGTAATCTCATGTTTGGCTTTTCAATAAGATACCAAAAATGAGTAGGATTTGTGCATGTTTTTCTTTGTGTGTGTGTTTTTTTTAAGGTACATTTGACAACTGAGAGTGGAAAGTGAGTTGCAAGTGCACATACTTCTCAAAACTTGTTCAAACAATTACCCCCTACCTCTTCGATCTGTTGCTGCAAGTCTCGGACAGTAGTCTGGTGGTATGTCCTTGTTGTTATTGGGTTGCGTATCTCGGCATTCCTCAAATCCACCACAAACAACTTGATTGTCACTCCTGTTAAATGGAAAATGCAAAAGATTGCAAAAGTTACAGAGTGGAAAAAATTGAAAAAAATCAACAATCTTTCATTTTTTTGTGTGCAAATAAAAAGGCCTCCTAACGATGAAAAACAACAAATAAACAAAAGTAAGGCCATTAAATTACCCTACCTAGTTTTGTTTTGTTTGTTTTTTTCATAAGTAAGTGCTGAATTCAGATAAGTAATTTGTCATTCTTGGTTTAATGCGTGCTGATTACTCTTACTTGAACTTAGCAAAAAAAGACCAGGAGCAAATGATTCATTGATAGCATTTTTTTTTTTAGGTATACTATAAAGGTTGGGTTTTCGGGACATGCATAACTGAAGTTGTCAACATTCAAAGTGTATAATCATTAGAATTTCCCACATCATTAAAAAACAGCTAAGTCTGAATCAGATTATGTTTGTTTGTTCATGTCCATCTGAGAAGATGGCTGGATATCCAATATTCAGCTATGCTACTTCCACTTGACCACTTCACCGGGTTAAACACCCTGTTCTTTGCGATGAATGAATGAAGCGGGATCTTTTACATGCATGAGTTGTGACTCTCTCACACACGGGACCTCCATTTTATGTCCTATGCAAGGGACAGAGTGTTCTGCCTCTTGCTAGAGGGGACGGTACGATTACACACAACATTGCTCAGTCCAGACTCGGGTTCAAACCTGGGTCCTTAGGATCGTGAGGCAGAAGCGCTACCGACTGAGCCAACTCACCGCCCTATTAAGTCTAATAATGAATTAACCATCATAGCACACAGATAACAGTGACCCCCTTCACAAGAATCCTGCTCACCTCCTGGCTTGTACACCTGAAACTGCTGCTCGGCTGACCTCGTCTCCATTAAGAGGTCAAACATGTACGACCCCTTGACCCCTCCTAGCAGCTGACCCATGGGCGTGTCTTCCTCCCCCTCGTACGATCTCTCCAGCGACTCGTGGAACTCATCGTACTTGACCAGTCGGCATTGGGACACCGGCACAGCGTCCTGAAAGCCGAGTAACTGCATGGAGTGCACAAAAGAACACAACTCGTTCACATCAATAGGTTATAAACATCAGTCATAGAAGTTCACCTCTGTGTATAATCCAACTGGAAATAGAGAGATGTGGTGGCTAGTGTGTTAAAAACGAGCAAAATAATTTGTGCTCTTTCGTGAACACATTGAGAAAAGATTCCCGAGACTAAAATAAATCATTGGGTATTCCCATTTCAGATGACTGTTATGAAGTCAGGGTATGCTGCACTTGAGGCTAAGAAGAGAAGCAGTCAGCAGAAACACACTTTGTGGTTGCGTATATATACTTTCTAGATTCCAAGATGCTCATTTGGGGTACAGCATATTTTGAACTTAAGAGCCTTGCCCATCCAAATAATGGGCTTGGTATGAGGAGGAAACCAATGTTGCAGAATAAGAGCTGATCAGCAACCGGCAATATCTCACGATTCAACAATCACGTTCAGGAAATTTTGTCTACATGTATAAGTACCTCTCAGGGAGCACAGCAAGAAAGAGTACTGTAAAACGAGGAATGTTCGTGAGCATTTTAATTTCGTGAATTTCGCGAGCGGCAAGAGTTGCAAAATTAAAATGCACACGAAAGTTCTTGTCTAGACTATATACATTGAATGCCAGTGGCAATTCATGAAAATTTCATGCTGCAAAAAAGGCTGTCGAGTCCAATTCGTGAAAATTTCATGCCGCCAAAATATCATGTTTGACAGTATAGCAGACAAGAGCCCCTTATTGACAGCTTGTTACACACCTGGACTACTTACGTACTGTATAACGCTGTTATTTTTGCAAGGGTTTCATTTTCGCGAATGGCGCAAATTACTGTTGGACTGTGAATTTAACAACACACGAAAATGTCTTCACGTGCTAGGGTAATAGTGCAGTTACGATAGCCTTGGTGTCAATTCGCGAAAACAACATCTCGTGAAAATGTCTCTGGCCTCCTCAGTTGTGAAAATATCTGTATGCAAAAACAACAGCTTATACAGTATGTCAGTGTTGACAGTCCAGTGCCCACTGAACTTGGGTGGCCCCTAAGAACAGGTTTAAATCATAACACATATAGGACTATAAAGATAATATTACTCTTGTATGACTACAGGAAGATAATGGATTACACATCTCCTGGTACATCATGATCCCAAAACAAACAGTCTACAGTTACAAACCACAACAGTGTAAATTCTGAACATATCTACACGTTCTATGTGCAATCTGAAAAAGATGTTCTCTATATTGTGTTGGCACTAATGGTGGAAATCTGACTACCAAGCATACATCTAGAATTTTTAGACAAAACAAATGATATCTTTACAGAAAGTTCAGCCAAACTGACCTTGTGGGCCTGCTGAGTGGCCTCGGTCAAAGTCCGGTCCTTGTGGACCTCCAGCCTGGTGTCAATCAGTTTGCCAGTCAGTGGGTGGAAGCCAAAGAGCTTGATCTGCAGAGATCATAACAGTGGGACAAGACAAGGAGAGGAAGAAGATGGAGATAAGGTGAGATTGAGCTTGAGTGATACACAGACGACTGAAACAGACCATGAACACAAACTTAGGGAGAACACTGGGTTCTCGTAAACGTCCACGTGTTATAGAAAACTTACTGATGCTGGAGAAAGTTACATCAAACTCTGACCATAATATCGCATGCCATGGAGGCAACTGTATCTTTAATACATTTCATGTAACTGATGCAACAACCATCCACTGACATAAAGAGAAGCCACACTGTACACAGTATTCAGCACCATCTCTTTTGCTTGTTAAAAGAAAAAAAAATGTATTTATTCATAAATCGAGCTACTGGACCCAATATCTTGGCACTGGCTTTAATACTCCATGGGCAAATGACAGATATATCTTCTTGCAAGACAGCACAACCTGTTTATACCTCATTATTCACTGAGGAGCACATGTTACAGATTAAAAGAGAGAGAGAGAGAGGGAGAGAGGGCACAGAATTTCACAGCAAAGTACTTAAAGACCACCATAACAAAGTTTAATATCTTTTCAGAGTTTCCATCACTTGAATGTCTATAATACGATAATTGCTCATGGGGAACAACTGTGAGATAATTACTCCCTCCCGATGACTTTACACAGAAGCATATTCCACTCGAGGCCATTCTATATCATTGGCAAATACAATCGCAGTAAATGTAAACCCGTTGGGGATGAGCTGATTTTGTTCTAACACGCATTTCCCACAGACACCTATTGAAGTATACTTGGGAGTAGTCTTCAATGGGTTAATTTGGCCGGCATGGGTCCCGACACCCTTTCTGCCTCCCACAGCATGCCCCATCCATCCATCCACCCATCCATCCATCCACCGATCCATCCATCCACCCATCCATCCATCCATCCACCCATCCATCCATCCATCCATCCATCCATCCCCCTTCCATCCACCCATCCATCCATCCATCCATCCCCCTTCCATCCATCCATCCATCCACCCACCCACTCATCCATCCATCCATCCACCCATCAATCCACCCATCATTCCATCCATCTATCCATCCATCTATCCATCCATCCATCTATCCATCCATCCACCCATCCATCCATCTACCAATACATCCACCCATCCATCTACCCATCCATCCATCTATCCATCCATCCATGCACCCATCTATCCACCCATCCATACACCCATCCACCCACCCACCCATCCACCCATCCACCCATCCATCCATCCATCCATCCATCCATCCATGCATCAATCCATCATCCATCTATCCATCCATCCATCCACTCATCCATCCATCCACCCACCCATACATCCACTGATCCATCCATCCATCCATCCACCCATTCATCCCCCTTCCATCCATCCCCCATCCATCCATCCATCCATCCATCCATCCATCATCCAACCATCCATCCATCATCCATCCATCCATCCATCCATCCATCATTCCATCCATCCCCATCCAACCATCCATCCATCATTCCATCCATCCCCATCCATCCATCCACCCACTCATCCACCCATCCATCCATCCATCCACCCATAATTCCATCCATCTATCCATCCATCTGTCCATCCATCCATCCATCATCCATCCATCCATCAATCCATCATCCATCTGTCCATCCATCAATCCACCCATCCATCCATCCACCAATCCATCCATCCATCCACCCACTCATCCACCCATCCTCACCTTACAGGTGTTCCTCTCAATCTCCCGTTGCCTCTTCTCCTCCTCCTCCTCCTGGTGGAGTCCCTGGGAGAGGTTGAGGATGTGGGCCGGGAAGTTGTCTGTTTTTATGAAGTCTGGGGTCAAACAGCATTTTGGAGAATGTTAAATCACGGTTCTGTGACTACCAAGCACAAATCTGACATCTCTCACAAATCAAAGTCTGGTGTTTGTAAAGGTGATATCCTGCACCAATTATAATGAAACATACACTGAGCTCACACTGTCTGTAGGTAAGTTGTAGTGCCATGTTTTGATATTTACATCAAGGTAAATTTTGACTTTTAAGGCAGCGTGCCTTAAAATTCAAACTGGCATTCAGTAAATGAAGGGTTATGATGGGCAGAATTGGGCAAGATGGTAGTGTCAGAATATGTTACAAGTACGTATTCACATATAAAAGTACCTATGCAAGTTCATTTCAACTTATGTTCCACTTAGCTTTACTGCTTTGACTGTGGCATCCTTATAACGTAGGGTAAAAACTCAGAGCAAATTTTACAAAAAATTCTGAAGTATTTGCTATCCTCGAAGCCATCTGCCTACAGACTGACAAGATGCTCTTGTCAGGGTACTTTCCCTCACTGTCAATTAAGCAACTTTTCATTCCTTTAATTTCTTGACACTCACTTGCATTTCGCCTGGGATCTATCTGTCTGTACATCAGCATGTAGGCATTGGTTGAGCTGGTGTAGGAGCTGGAGTAATAGCCCCGGAAGTGGGTCGGCTCCCCACCATACGTCTTCCTGATGTCATCGTATGTGATTCTCGACACGTGCTGATCGTTGAAGCAGTACCACTGGTCATCAGTGAAGGATCTAGTGAGATTTGACATACAGAGTGGGTTGATGGCCAAAACACCTTGCACTCTACTTAAATGGTCCAGTCCAAAGCTACCCTCAAATAATATGTGAAACTACTGTAATACAGTTGAGAATTTGTGGATGTAACTCTAAATCAAATGGCATGTATAAAGTGTGTTTTCAGCAGTTTTTCTACAACCCATTTTTGGGGGAGAATAGAATAGGGAAATTGTTGTTTTTGCTACTATATGTTTTTTTTTTTCCGTATGAGGGGACTGCATTCTACAAGCTCTGCTTTTTAGCAGTCCCCTCCATTTCCAGCAATATTGCTTATGCATTTACCACAGTGATATAATAGTTATTTTTTTTTTGTATCTCTGTTGATAATTTACCTGTATCTTTTTACAATGTTATTTCTGTTCATCGCATTGTGGTACTGATTTTCTGACATCTGTGTATATGAATGTTTCATTGTACTTCCAATTATTTTGTTTGTTGGAAATGAAATAAATCAACTTGAACTTGAACTTGAATGATCAGGTATGTCTTAGAGTCCCCTTTTCATTCCTTGAAATCCTTCACACACTCTCACTTTCAAGTCTAATAACTTTTGAAAGGATAACTCTACTGCTTTGAAAGTTGGCCTCAATCATGGGCAGAACATGTTAATAGAACATGTACAAATTCACTTTAATCTGATAATCTCTTCATTGTTGTGGCTCCGGTGGTTTACATTCTGTGCTTTGTCCCTTTCATTGCACAGCTAGCATGGCTTCGTAAAGATTAAACGCTTGAACAGACCCTGTACTTCAGAGCCTCTTTTCTCAACTCACACTCTTCTAGAGTGTGTCCTTTCTTTCTAGTATTTAGATATTTAGGACAGTCCATTTGAATTGAGTTACACATCATTTTAAAGCTTAGAGTCTGCTCTTTAAGAATCTGACCCCAACTAAAAATCCATGTATGGCGACTTTTTGTTGGTTTTATGATGCAGGGTCACATATAAAGTTTTCTTTAATATGCTACAATTTTTTCTCAGAAAAAAAAGTTTCCTGTATTTTCCAGGTGCTGCAGAGAAAACAGAAATGGATTCATCATGCTAGAATTAAAGCTATAAAATGTACTTCAAATGCAGTCATTTTCATGATATATTTACAAGTACTGGTGGGCAAGAGTGAGTGACCTTTGGTACTCCCTTGCACACCCCACAAATGATTACCAGATGAGAGCTCAGAAATCTTTGCTCACACGAGCGGAGTCCTTACTTGATGTATGCATAGTAATGTCCGCCCGAGGCCGTCCCAGAATGCACCATGATGGAGAAGAGCTGGTACCTGTAGGGACCACCCCTGGTCGCCTTTTCCTGGTCGTTGCGGTGGTTGGTCATGGTGGTGGAGGCGTGCTCCATGTCGATCCCCTCGTCGAGGGCGTCCTCCAGCGAGTTCTCCTGGCTCTGGCTGCTGGGGCTGCCATCTTCATTCTCCGCTCCGCTGTCGGATTGAGTCTCACCTTCCTCCTGGGTCTTAGGAGACATTCCATGATACCCATTGGCCCGAATTTACGAAGGTGGTACAAATGAAACCATGGTTTAAACCATGGACAGAAACCATGGAGCGCCAAGTGTCGCATGAAATGATTATTTTGTAAGGAAATGACAACAGCTTGTAATAAATGAACATTTCGTTAACAAAATGGTCATTTTGTCAACGAACTGACCAATTTCGTAACAAAATATTCCGTGCGACACTTGGCAGTCCACGGTTTTTGTCCATGGTTTAAACCATGGTTTCATTTGTACCACCTTCGTGAATTTGGGCCTTCATGTTTACACTATTTTTAGCAGTATTAAGAATACTAGTGGTAGTAGTTGGAGAACCAGTACCAGTATATTGTAGCAGTTGTCATTGCAACAGTTGTACTTGTAGGAGTAGTGGCAGCAGCACAGCCACTTCAACTTCAAGTACTACTTCTACCACTAGTTCCGATATGATTTACTAGCACTTATTATAATCAATGACAATGGTAGCAATGACATACATACATCATGGTAACTGCTACAAATAACACCATTGCTGCTTCCACTTTAACTACTCCCATAAATGCCATCTTACAATTGCACTGACACTATCTGGTATCATTATACAATCATGTATGCTGTAATAAAAAAGTAGCTAATTTTCTTCTCATATTTACATTATCATCATTGTTATCACCATTACATATTGTATGCTCTTGCCGATATAACAGTGACATAAAAATGGTACATATTTACATCTTCTTCAACCTTCTTTTAATCAAGCGGTGAACGAAGAATATATGAAACATAATCATAACAATTCTCCCATACCTATTTGCCATGTTACGATCCATTTCAGTATTTTCCATATATATAATACTTACACCTTCTTCAATTTGTATTTCAATAAAAATAATCAAAAAACAATAAAAAAAAAAAAATTTGCAAGAAATTTGGCTGATAGGGTCCACAACTACAGCTTACCTGCTTTACTTCCTTAGTGGTTTCTTCTTGAGCTGTCTCAGATTCTATGAAGGAATTCAAATCCAGGATCTCGGGGAAAGTCATTCTGTAGGCAAAAACAGACACATTATTTTTATATTTCGCAATGTAAAAGAAAATACTATTTGTTCATGACTTTCTTTATCATTTTACATGCTTAATCAACTGTATTAAGTATATCTCACAAACAAAACATATGAAGAGATTAAATGCAAATAAAAATAAATGCCATTTTCAAATTCTTTTAAAGTTCACCATCAAATGGAAAGAAAATTAGAATCTTTTTGATGATACCATACTTGTTACATAACAAGAAATATTTTTGAAGATATCATGAAAATGATCATGCATATTTCAATTATTTTCTTTGTTTTTCAGCAGCTTTAATGGCAAATATCGCAAAGTGATAAAAATGGATATACTTCTTTTTGCTTTCTCACTCTTCATATATTTGTACCAGGCATACACACCATTTCTGTCTTGGTAATACATCTTTCAAGGAAAGTTATACTCTTCATGTCAAGAGTGGTGTATTTCACACGAAACATCAACAAGAAGAACCCAAACAAATAGCAAGAGAAGCCTTCACAAGATACTGTATAATTGTTTACATTTCTTGTAAAACATTCTTTGTAAAACTTTATCAGGTGGGAACAGGAAAGAGAAGGACAGGGATAATGAACAAATGAATTGAAAGTTCATGACTGGGAAAGTTGTGCTGCCAAAGACAAAGGCAAATCCCACATCAGCCGTGTATTGTGAGAATTCTAACACAGAGGTGAATTCACTTTACACATGAACTACAATTCTTCAAGAAAGAACAACACACAATCACATTAGTGATACCCGCAGACCGGTTTACAGCCATACACAATATCTAGGGGCATGTTCGAACGCCCTCCTAATGTAAACTGAACCGTTCTGTACCCGCGCCAGAGGAGCCCTCAAACGCTCCTAAAATGTACCGTACCAAACTGTACCGAGCCAAAAGTGGACCACTTCCCAAAGTGCTTCAAAAGCATACGAAAACCGCACCAGAAGTTTGCATGTACAGAATACGCATAACACGTACATACGCCATAATGCAAAGAGTTCATTCTATATGTTTGGGACATCTGCAAGAAGTTTAAGCATGACAGGTGAATGACCCTGTTGCTACAAAATGTGTGACCCCCTCTAAAAATAACTCATGAGGTGTGCTTTTGCCACAGAGCGCTCAAACGCTCCAAATCTGGCACAGTACTGTACGTTTCACTTTGGTTCGCTTTTGAGCATTCGAACACATCCATAGTGGAGAAATTGTATGATAATCTCATGGCATCTGGACTACACCACATGCACTCAAAAGAAAAAAGTGAAAGGAGATCAAGGGGACTGCTATGATTTCTCCTTGCTACGTAACTGGTAGTTCCATCTCAAATTTTACTTGTGATTATCTTATAGTTAACAGAACCTCCTATTCATTGGGAGGGCTAGCTAGCTGGCACAAGACGACGAGCCTTCCTTACTTGTCGTTGAGCTTGATGCGGTGCATGGTGTTGTAGTCAAAGTCAAATCGCTTGAGCTGGAGGGTGAGGAGGTAAGGGAACTGCTGGAACTTGAGTCCCTTGTGGGCGTCGCATTTCATGTTGCATTTCTCACAGAAGTACTGGTTGCTCTCGTTTAGAATTTCTGGTTCCACAAAGGCCTGGAGAGCTTCATCCTGGGCATGGAAAATAAAATCCATGAAAGAAATCCATCAGCAGCACAACTCAATATAATCAGGGGAAGCACAAACACACACAGACACAGACAGACTGACAAACACACAGACACACAAACGCATACAAAGAAACTTTGCAGACTTCAAGCCAACTGAGGACGTGCTGATATTGCTATACTAACACCAAATTTCCTTATTCACCTGCTCGGGTACACTCTTGACTGGTCTTTAACAGGATAAGGTAAATCCTCGATATTGATGAGATCAACGACATTTTGACCAGAAAGAGAAAGGCATGCTACAGTAAATACAGCATTCACACTTTCCTGTACTGTGTAGCACCACCGCCACATATTCTGAGCAAGTGGCTTAAATGGCGGAGTTATACATCCTATGGAAAAAAAGGTAAGTTCAGTTTATATTTGACTACTTGTATTGCTAATTATTCATTAAAAAATGACTAATCACAACAATATCTCGCCACTGTCATTTTGCAGTGACGAACTGGATGATTTCATTTGCATCGTGTATACAAATAATCAAAGAGGGTGACTGGGTGAAGAACAGACTTACAAATATCCAACTGAAGGAATAAGACTGGATAATGAGATACATACCACACTGCCATTGACCTTGTTGCCTCCAAAGGGTCTGATGACCAGTGGGATGTCCAGGAAGGCATCTGTCCTTGCACTCTCATAGCCACACTGTAGAGACAGGAAGAATAACAGGACCCTTGACCAATTGCACCATCTACCTCAGAAATAGCTCTATTTAACCCCTTCCCTCCTACTGTACACATGAAAATATTACGGTACACTTATTCATGCATATTTTGCACTTATTTTGGCTAGCACAAATTCTAGAACCTGCGCAAATATCTTCACAATTTTCTCTGCACATTTTCAAATGGTTGAATTGTGGGCTTTGTCAGTGGTGGCTCCCTGGTACAAGTGTGTGTGTGTGGGTGGGTGTGCATGTGCCCTAGTAGTATTCATTTGAGCGCATGTGTGTGCAGCACTCATAGTTTCTGTGAAGGCTATACATTCGAATGGATCAGGCAGCACAACTTTTCTGTGAAAGAATGGAAACATACGAGCTAAAAGCAATTATGCAGTGCAAATTCTAGAACCTGCAAATGTGTTTCTAGAACCTGCAAATATGTTTTTTTAGCTGCTCGGCATGAAAAATTAATTGCGCAAAGGTTTTGATGTTTACAGTATATCGCGAAATGCCCAAGGACTTTGTAAGGGACTCAACCAAGTTTTCATGGGCAATGGATTAACATACAGTCATGTCAGGAAATATACAGAATGCTGTAGCTGTTTTATGCCACTACTGTGTTAACATTTTTTGGCTAATGAAGCATACAGATTGCATAAAAGTTTCTTCTCAATGTAGCGAATACTGTAGCTGTTTTACGTCATGACTGTGGTAAAGACATTTGACTTATAAAGCAAACGCACCGGATTAAAATTCAGTTCTTCTCAGCGTAACAGATGCCGTTAAGTGTTTGATGTCATGACTGTGGTAAGGCATTTGGCTTTATAAAGCAAACACATTACGTGACAAATTCTTCCCAGCACAGAGCATTTCCAAGAAAACCCCTCTAAATGTGGCTAAAAGCCAACCTGATCCAAGTATATCTTCAAGCTAGGAGTGTGTGGGACACCACAACAGCTGCAGCCTGCACTCCTATGCTACCTCACTATCCATCCACCTGTTTTGGATGGTATATAAGTTTGGCACGAATCTCAGGCGAGAGACTGGCTGCAGTGTTACGTCCATGGCAGATGATCATGTGATCTTTTCAGCTTGTTATGAGTCGTTTGTACAGGCACTGCTGCTAGCTCACTCGAAGTTTAAAAACTTAAACTGGTAGAGAGGCTACAGCCAAGGCCTATCACAGTTCAACATGAAAACTAGACATGAAATTGAATGAACATAGACGAGAAGTCAGCTGTGTAGTCCGATCAGTGCAGAGTTAGGAATTTCATGCGTTGAAAATTCGATTTGCTCTTTCCTCTCTGGATTTTGGCAGGACTATGCATGAAAAAACGAGCACCTACCTTCAGACACTTGACGTAGTCTTTCATCTGGCCTTGGTAGAGATGATTGATGAGATTCTGCTGGTCCGTGTCCTTCCATTTCTTCTCCAGGGCATCAAACATAACACGGCATAGCTCTTGGACATCATGCTGCTGCCAGGCTACAAGATGGAGCAACATTTAGTAAACAAACAAAGATATTACATTACGAAAAAACAACAAGCACTTAAAGGTGCATGGTCCCGGTGTTTTAGTCAAATGCGTACGCGGGCGCACGACGCAAGTTTCCTATAAATACCTACGCTATTGACTCCTCTTTAGCGCTTACGCTTTGGCCCACTTTCCCTAGTCCGAAGAAGTCCGATTCACTGAAGTCAGTGGTCGGATCACAGTTCGGCTCATGATTCGGCTGAGGGGGATGACAGCTTTAGCAAACTTCTTTTGTGATGTCATAATAACAAGCACATATGCACGCACCCTGGCATTACTACAGACTGCGCGATGCGCAGAGAAGACAACAAAGGCAGCACTACTTAGCAACACCTACGCACTTTACTCTTGATGACAGCTAAACTTCGGTAATCTTCGGTATCAATGCTAACGGTGATCGACAGTATCATCAACAGCGCCCTCTACACTACCCGGACTATGCCCCTTTAAAGACCTACGAGGCATATAACTACGGTAATGCACAAAGGACAAAGCAAAGTTCATATCTAAAGATATTTTGTCTTCTTACGACTCACAGTTCAAGCAGTAGGTTTATGTCTCTTCATTTCTCATCTGGAGTAGACAGAGTGAGGCAAAAATAACCTAACATTGTGACCCAAGGTGCTATCACCCAACAGCTTTAGCCATCACTGGGAACTAACCAAATGTATACACAATAGGTTAGTCAAATACCAATCAACAATGAGATAGACATGACCACTAGATAGCTGACCAGTGCAAATGTTCTCCTTGGGCAGATCATCCTTAACGTTGTTCCCCTATTGCAGAACATTTTCAGTGCATTACAAGACAAAGAAACAAAGGGAACTGGTCAGCAACTAATAAAACCATGAATGACAGCAAAACATTCTGCTAGATACATTAACATTAATAAATCAAATAAGTATGGTATACGCAAATATCTCTGGATTGTACAAAGGTTTTACTTGGATAATTGGGTAGATATGACAAACCAGATCATAACTTGTTTTGCAGTACTCTACAACAAATTTGATTATCCCATCAAACAGGGCCAGTGTGCTAACTCACATCTAGCCCTGACCTAAAGGGCCAGCATATTTTACTGGGTGTTCATGGTTATCTACCTTCGCTGCTGTCCCAGCCGAAGCTGCGCGTCACATCCGTCGTCTCCACGGATCGCTTCTTGCTCGTTTGCAGCTGGACGAAGAGACGCTGGAGTTGATAGGGAATGCTGTTAGTTGGATTCTCCTCCTTGGCAGTCAGTTCCCATCTGAATACATCAACAAAACAGCCAAAATACTTTCCAGACATCCTATTTCCACAGGTTAACGACAGTTATACCCATCGTCATCATTGTAATATTTTTGTTGATGTGTGACTCTGGCTGTGCCATTAAACTTTGCACTGTGAATATTGCAATAATTGCATGCAATATCTGTTGTGATTACCAAGGAAATCATATTCAATTCTATTGAAACAGTGCACTAAAAGTACATGTTCTAATATTATTAATTGTTGGGTGCTACATTCATCAACTATTCTCAAAAATGTAGGTACATTTCAGTCACCCATGTCCTAAAACTGATGTCGAAAGACGCCTCAGAAGGATGGATATGATATAGAAGGAAAACATCACACATAAAAATCAATTTTTTCCCTTCTACTTTTATTGCTCAGTCATGTAAATCATCAATTTCCATTTTCATCTTAAGGTACTGACTCCACCCTTATTGCACTCAAGGCATAAAACTCTCTCAGCTACATGAGTCCCCAGACGACGTTCTCCCCCCTCCTCCAACACGACCTCAGCACACAGACAAGATGACTCAGGGCGCTTACTTGTAGATGGCATTCCGGAACTCGGGTGTCATATACAGAGTCTGGATGAGGCTGTTGAGATAGCACGTCATGGCCTGGTTAACCAGCCCCACAAAACCTGGAATAGCAATTAGAGAGCAGGTGAAGGAGGGAGGGCAAAGGGACAAATGACAGAAAGAGACAGACAGACAGACAGACAGACAGACAGATGAGTCAAGGCAAAACAACAAGAAACAAACATTTAACATAAAGAGAAAACAGGACAGAAAAGCAGAAAGGATAAGATTAAAGGCATAATTTACCATTTGCAGATGAAACAAAAACCCGGCATTAGTGCTTTAAAATAGTTCTAAAATGTGAGTTAGGGAGAGAAACAACCACCGTAAAATTCTGAGTCCGTATAATTGATGTGAAGTATTGTTAAGTACACAAAATGTGAACAATAGTTATAATACGAATACTTCCAGACTAAACCGTCTACAGTTATGGTTAATTGAGAAAAATACTGATATCTCTTTATATTTTAGGCTTTGTTGTGAAAATTTTATATGGTAGGATGTTTTGTGATACAGCAGACCTACACATATGCATCAAATGAGATATCTTGAACATTTTTAAAATCACTGCTCCCAAAGGTAAACTGGACCTTTACGAAAGAGGCAGTAAAACAAGAAATATTAATGGAGACATTCAGTTCAGTAACTTACACACTGATGCAATTCTCTGGCAAGAACTTAGAATGTATTTTGCTATTCTTATTTCAAGGCTTTCATTGAAAAGCAATGCAATGTCAATATTTCAGAAATCAAGAAAATTTAGAAATTGACAAAAACAAAACTCAATCCCCTAAACACTCATATTCAAACAGCAGTCAATAAAAGAAGGTGATCAGATGAAACAAACCTGTTTCTGATCTGCCTATCACTGCTGGGGAGTAAGGAACGTAGGAAGAGTAGTCTGACGATATGGAGCTGGTATCCGAGGTTGCCGTGATGATTGGACTGGTGTCATCTGTTGCTAGGTTTAGAGCATCAACATCACTGGGAGACGTAGTCACACCTGTTGCACCAGTCTGCAATAAAAAAAAATAAATAAACAAATAAAAAATAAATAAAATGGATGTTCACTTACCAATACACAAAAAAAGTTTGCAAAATGATAGATGCAGTCAGCAACAACATATCATGACTTAAATATCATAACGAAGTCTTCCCATTTGTATGCTTTTAGGCATAATTCATTATGATTATGATGATTATGATTATGATTATGATGATTAAAGTAATTATTATTATTATTATTGTTATTGTTGTTGTTATTATTATCATTATCATTATTATTATCATTATTATTATTATTATTATCATTATTATTATCATTATCATTATCATTATCATTATCATTATTATCATCATCATCATCATCATCATCATCATTATCATTATCATTATTATTATCATCATC
This sequence comes from Diadema setosum, assembly GCF_964275005.1. Classification (NCBI taxonomy): domain Eukaryota; kingdom Metazoa; phylum Echinodermata; class Echinoidea; order Diadematoida; family Diadematidae; genus Diadema; species Diadema setosum. Next base: position 37,077,134 of record NC_092689.1, read on the forward strand.
ATCATCATCATCATCATTATCATTATCATTATCATTATTATTATTATCATCATCATCATCATCATCATCATCATCATCATTATTATTATTATTATTTATCTGGCAATTCAACATAATACAAACAGAAAATTATATTGAATGAAATAAAGATTGTGGTGATTCTAGGATTCTAGGTACCGCTGGGTGCCAGGGGAGGAAAAGGCAAACTTAAAGGACAAGTTCACCTTCATAAACATAAGGATTGAGAGAATGTAGCAATATTAGTAGAACACATCTGTGAAAGTTTGAGGAAAATCGATCAATCCGTTCAAAAGTTATGAATTTTTGAAGTTTTTGTGCAGTAACCACTGGATGAGAAGACTAAGTAACTGCAGTGTATGAATAACTTAGATGTCACATGCATACAACAATATAAGGAAAATATCAAGAGAATTTCACAAAATTAAATTTTTTGAAAAAAGTACACATTTCCTTGACTGGTTACCGACATATGTTAGGGGTAGTATTATTCCCCCTGCCTTTATAAAGAGGCAAGTCAAGTGCCCTTTTATTATGCGAAAAAAGTGAAAATATGTTGAATTTTCTTTATATTTTCTTTATACTGTTGTACGCATATGACTCACAAGCTGTAGTAGTCTCCTCATCCAGCGGTTCCAGCACAAAAATTTTAAAAATTCATAACTTTTGCATCGATTGTCCAATTTTCCTAAAACTTTCACAGATGTGTTCTACTAATATTGCTGCATTCTCTCAATCCTTATGTTTATGAAGGTGAACTTGTCCTTTAATCACCGTGCCCTGCTACTAAAAAACAGTATATTAATGAATACGTGGTCCCACGAAATGGCATCTATGTTCATTGACTAGCTTTGGGGTAAAAGTGATACCAGGATGTTCATAGAGGATATACAATTTCGATCGACAGGAAAGGAATGAAATCTAATACATCATCCAAGTCGTACAATTACATGAACTTTTGGGTTGAACTTTAATTGTGAAAAGGACATGTAGTAGTACAAGCCTTAATGAAAATGACTTTAGAATACAAATTTCAGTGGGCAAGGCTCGTAGAGGATGTACCACTAATCAGGGAGGCGGAACTTACACCTCCTTGGAGGTACTTATCTGGTACTACTTTAATACCAGGTAAATGTCAGGTTCATTGCTCCCATTACAACGACGGACTCGGAGGCAAATTCTAAAACTGGAGGTTTAGGTTCGGTCCAAAATAGGATGGAACATTTACAAAGTTTCCTTCCTAAACAATCCCATCATTCAAACATCCCACTGTTTAAGCACGGAAGAGGGTATTTTGACCATCACCTGGCATATTAAGAATTGAAACAAAATGAATGAATTCAATGAATGAGAGATCACTGCATGGCACGACAAGCAGTCCTTTTGCAAGAAACGCAAACCGAGGGTGGTTTACAAACAAACCAAGGGAAGCTTTACCTGTATTGAGACTGGCTGCATTCCGTCCTTGTCTTGGAGGCTGAAGAGATTCTTCCCTTCAGTAAGCATCCCAATCTCGCCGAGTGATTTATCCCCCTTGTCATTCATCAGTACCTGTGTGAGCGGTCAGATTGGGAGTGTAACAAGTGACTGAAGTACACACATGCTTCTTTCCATTCCCCACCCCCTTCAAGCCCATCACTCCCCATCCCCACCCTTACCCCCACCCCCTCCCACTTGTCTACTACTGAGGTTTGAGCATGTTTTATTTGCATTCACACTCAATCTCCACATGATATCATTCAGTTGAGAAGCAGAAGGACATAGATGCCATACAATGTCTATAACATGGATGCCTTCTATTCATCCACAGATGTATATGGTTACAACTTACAACAAAAACAAAAACATCATGGACTATAAAAGTGTCACAGGAAAATGATGATCATCACTAAAAAGACTTAACCTCTGCTGGTCTACTATCATACATTTTGAAGAAAAAAAAAAAGATTTTTTTTTTTCCCCCCAGCGAAGTTAGAGACATGCACTAGTATTTGATAACAAACCTGCATTTGTCTTGTCCATAAAACTAGCTGAAATGGAGCAAGGTTTCCCCCCCCCCCCCCCCACTCCCTTTACAGTACTATACTGTGTCATTTGATGACAGAGGTATTTGAAAATTCATATAAAAGTAGTCATAAAAGGAATTAGAGACAAACATGAACAATATCTAGAATTAATATGACAGAGGTAGAAACAAGGGGACATCACTTTGATACAGGAATTGACTTTAAACCCCTGTATTTTTGTTCATCAACTGAACTGCCATCAAAATAAACTATACTACTTTATTGCAAAGACCACTTTTGCAGCACTTCATAGATTTAGAGTCGCTTTCATGCAATGTGCATTCTCACAAACATTAAAGCACATTGTACATTACAAATCAATCACGTTAGTCACAAGCATTCACTTAAAACACTTCTATTGATACTTCTACCAAAAACCTGTTTAATGAGAATAAAAGGTGACAAAAATCTAATGTTATTTCCTTTTAATGAAGTATGAAGTATGACTTTGCACACTGAATGGACTGAATTTCAGTCACACACATATACACTGTACGTGTACCAAAGTACATTTGTGAAGGCTCATTCCTCCCATGAAAAATTCTTCATTAGAACATTAAGTACCTGGTATTTACTTCTCTCTTTTCTTTTCTTTCTTTTTTTTTTGTGACAATTCTGAGTGCCAAACTGGTCAGCTGTAGAAGAATTAAGATTCAAATTCAACATATCCACAGCTCATCATTTGCAGAGTGATGAGGTATTGAATGGGCATGGTGGAATTTTCTATGATGTATTGAAATTATTTATACTCCATGGATAGACCAAGACCAAACAAGGATGACATGGTAGACTCTATTAAAAATTCTTCCCTAATTGTGCCACAAAAATAGCATGACGGTTGCCAGCCAGTTGGTTGTAAACAACACTACAAGACCATTAGTGCAAAAATTTGACGAGTTGTTTTCTAATACACAAGAGCCAAAGCTCCAATGTTTTTTCTACACACAAAAAAAGTTGCATTCTATTTCCAAGACTGTCAAAAAATCAAAGTGGAATGAAGGAAGTATAGGAAATTTACAAGCTACAAATGATACAATGAACATATTACATACAAATGTTGTACATGTATGTGCATATGATATGATTCATGCGCAATTGTCAACTCATGTGTACGTATTCAAGATTTTTTTTTCGTGCAACACGCTAGAATTTCAAGCTGTCGAAACTCTGAAATCTAATCTGTAAATTAACTGTAAGAACTCCAAATGAAAACATCTCTGTATAATTCTGATCCTCATTTCACTTGGCATCACATAATATATTTGATGTCAAAAGATTGATAGTTTATCTAATGGTGATAGGATCTTGGTCATGTGATCAGTCACCTGATGATATGTGACCTAGTCCACTGCAGAGGCCCCATGCCGGCTGACTTTTAAATCCTCTCTTATTCATGACTTCCTGTTTGGTGAAGATATAGCCCCATTACAAATGTTTCACACACATTTACGGGCTGTACGCGGCACTCTCCAGCTACGCTTTGTCTTGTGCGCTGCACTCTCCAGCTACGCTTTGTCTTGTGCGCAGCAGCATACACTGTAGAACAAAGCAATTTCTATGATCGATTCAGTTATAACTACTGTGAAGAAAAGGAAACACATCGGCCCGTTTCGGTGCAATACATATTTTGACGTACCCTACATGCATGTTTGTTTTGTGTAAGTCTGTATCAGTATGTTTAAATCCATAGAGTTATATATACATAGCATACAACTGTATGTGTACCATATAACTATTTCAGTGGCAGTCAAAAAATATTTGAGAAGAAGCAGCAGCCATAAACATTTACATTTTATCACCTCCCCAAGGAGGTTATGTTTTTGTCGGCATTGGTTTGATTACTTATTTGTCTGTCTGTCTGTCTGTCTGCAAAATAACTAAAAAGTTGTGAACGGATTTGGATGAAGTTTACAAAAAAGGTTGATAATGACAGAAAGTACAGATTATTAAATTTTGGTAGTGATCCGGATAACCGTCTGGATCCAGAATACTTTGCAGATTTTTTGAAGGACTATCATCGGCAAAAAGGGCAAACAAGTTCAATCTACGCGTATGTGAGGCGTGCATACGCACACTGAGCGCACGCTTGAGGGGCAGCAGGCAGTAAGCTGCTGATGAGGTACACTCTGAGACACAATGGGAGGGCTTCTTTTGCACTGGGAAGTAGGGGTGATTTCCAGCATGCCTGTATGGGTGGAAATGGGCTGCTTAGCAGAGGTCTGCGCTCTCTGAGTGCTTTTCTAGCTCATAGATACATTTACAGAGCAAATGTACATTGAGGACTAGCTGATTGTATTGTAAATGCATTCTTTCTGCTAGCGTGAATTCTAAAACCCACGAAAATATCTTAACGATTTTCTGAGCACATTCTAAACAGGTTGAAATCGCAGAATTCGTCCCCTGATAAATCATATACTTAGTAGTATGCGTGGGAAGACCAGTATTCAACTAATCACTTGTGTGTATAGTAGATTTCAATTGAGGCTTTACATTTAAAATGAATCATTTGGGGAGTGTTCATAGTGCAGTACCAGTAGTAACACAGGTCCCATGCAAACAGTACAGCCCGACTCTGCACGGCCAATGGCCCTGGGCCTGGTGAAAATCTATGGGCATTGTACAAAATTTTTGTAAGTCTGTTTCCTCTCAAAACAATATTTGTCAGTTAAAATCATGTTTAAATTTCGGGGAAATCAGGCAGAACACAGAATTTACGTGCATGGTATTGGGTATATCACATCAAATTATTTCTTTATTGTGAATTTGATAAAAACGGGTATATCACATCAAATTATTTCTTTATTGTGAATTTGATAAAAACGTGATAGTATTAAAGCAATTGCGCAGTGGATTGTTAGAACCCATGCATATGATTTTGAGCCGCTCGGTGTGAATACTTGATCACGCAAAAATAAGGATGTTTACAGTTCTCAGTTTTACTTAGTTGAAGATATTGATGGCATTAATTTACAGTTAAGGTTGGATATATGCAGTTCATAATTCGAACTGGCAGAGGCTTGAATATGAAATTCCTTCTCACAGAGATATTAGGAGCATGATCTGTATGTTAAGATCATAAAGACAGATCAGTTCACTTTATTTTGTGGATGTATGTGACCCCCTACAACATAAGGATCCTAAAGTCGCTGACGGGTGAGCCAAGAAATTCGACTTTGAAGTCAGATCATCAAAATCTGTCAAACCAGTCGGATTTCTGTTTTTGACATAATTTTGTAGTGTAATGTATCTTCTATCATCTGCCGAAATTTCAAAGCTAAATGATCAAAGGAAAGGAAAGAAAATAGCGTTTTTCTGGTCCATGATTTTTCGACTTTCAACGGCACAGAAACATGTCCAAAGATTTGGATTTAGCGCCGCAGCTAGACTCCACCCCTAGCAACGGGGGAGTGATCTCATTGGTCAGTGCGTGTCATCCTGGTTACTGATTGGTCGTGCGTAGACCGCTGGCGCTAAGCTTGAATGAACATCGCGGAGATCGCTAGGAACATACCTTCTATTGTCAAGCGGTGAAAACTGTCTCGCCTCCCCTTGATCATGTTAGCGTCGGAAGGAAAACGTTCAAGGCGTTTTTCTTGAAACTGATTTCTTCTACCACTTGACATGCGCTAATAAAATCATCGATATCTCCGCAACCGAGTACTTTTATGAGTTGTGTTATATATGAAATTACCGTAGAAGAGTAAGGGAATAACGTAATGTCATTTTCAGAAAATTGTCCTCCCGGACTTTCGGATCCTTTTGTTGTAGCGGGTCATATATTTGCTCTTACGACCTAGTAATATTAAGCGATTTCATCTGTTTGTATGTGTAGATTAAATAAAAAATGTACCTGGGGTCCATTTCATGAAAGTCTTTTTGCTCATAAGACACGCTTATGAGAGACTTCATGAAATGGATTTATTTCTCTTTGAAAGTCTCTCATAGCTACATATCAGCGATTTTGGCCGTTCTGAAATTCAAATGTAATATTTGCAAAAAATAATATACAGAATTTATTGTACATATATGTTGCATGAATTTGGGCAATTTTTATTTAAAATTTGATTAACAACCTTTAAACAAAGGTATGCATAAGATTTGAATATGTACATCCACATACCAAGTGTACCTGTCTATTGCAGGTGCAGGTACATGTATATAATATAATTTAAGTTCATGGTGGTTGGAGCTTAATGTGTATTACACTCAAGCTCATGAAGGTTAAAAGTACAGTGGTGCACAGTTAATTCACGTTAATGACAGTTCACATCAGGGGGTTGTCCTTTATGTAAAGACACATAAATAGACAATATGTCACACGTACTATTTCTGTTGGAGCAGACTGGAAGACTGCATGTTAGCTTTGCATATCTGATGGAAGTTGCATACGGTGAACCTTAGAACAAGTGGAGGAGGTTGGACATAAACATATATGCGAGCTGTAAATCTTATGCTATAGTAAATGGAATTTTACATCCAAAGTCAAGGTAGTGGCAGTTAGATGTACATAATACAACAGTTTACATTACGGGAGTGATGCACCTGGAAATTTTGTCAGAAGTTGTAAGTACAGTGTACATGGTAATATTGCCATATAGGGTATGTAAGGTTGCCACATAGTCTCCAAGCCAATGAGATACCCACTTTACTAACACTTAGTCATTTACTGTATGCACCAAATATTTCGCGAGGTTTCTATTTTCATGAATTTTATGAGTCAGCTGCTATTCGCGAAATTAAAGACACGCTAAAATATTGACTCTGATCCCGATGCGAATGTGATGTACGCGTTTACATACATTTCTCCGTTCCGTACAGGACTCCACTATCGCGAATTTAACCACTTGCGAAATCGTCTGGAAGTCCAAATTCACAAAAATTTAGACTTGATTATGGTGTGACAGTAGTTGTTTAAAAATCAGCGATTTACATGTAGACTGATGGGTTAACATGGATATATATGTCTATATACGTACAGTGTGAACACAGGTATTCTATGAATAGTTTGGAAATTCTTTAATCTACTATTATTTCTTGTCACACTATTTGGAACACTGCTTTACTGTACATGTGTTCCCTATCAATGTGTAAAATTACTGCTAGAGAGCAAAATTGTACTCTCAATTGGTTAATTACTTGTACTACTTAAAAATAATATGTACAGTGTATAGTATGCTATATAAAGCTTCACAAAAATAACATAGTACTTGGACTTACAAATATGTACATTATCACAGAGATACAGCATGCGGAAAGAGAAATAAAATGTGTAAGTATGGTATATCATATACATGGTTCATATGGAGACTACAGGCACACATGCTACATTACCTTTTCATGCCTTTTTTTTTCTATTCTAATCATAATGGATGCATACATTTCAGAAACATAACTTAACATGAAGATCCATGTATTTGGATGATGTCTCTTCTAACTTTTTTTTTTTTTTTTTAAAGCAACATTGCATACCTTGATTGCTGCACTGTTCATAAAAGTGCATTGCTTGGATTATGGCAACTGCAAATAATGAATTAAATCACCTTCGAAATAACCAAATTCCCCCCTGGATAAGACTGCACTTGTATTTGTGTGTTGCCCTTTTAGAGAAGTGAAGACTGCTTGAATAAGCTGCTGACACAATATTGTGAAACGACAGTTTATAGTTTGCATATTCCCATTACATTATGTAGTCGTTAACATGTCTAACATTGTCTTGAAAAGGCCAAAGGCATTATATTTCTTTGGACAACTGTCTTGGCTTTGGAAACCATATCATTACCTTTTGTGTCTATTTCAGGGACTGACAACTAAGTTTGGAAATACTATGGAAGTGAATCATTATTGACTGGCCACTAGAGTCATAACTTGGTTATTGATTAGTGTTTTCATGATAACCTTTAATTAATGAAACTTAGTATAATCAAAGGGTGATATTAGCTGTTTTGATCGGAGCCTCCCTTGTCAAACAATTAGAATTATGTCACCACCTCCTGTTGACCTAATAAGGGACAAAGGCATACAGTTACATGTGTGTCGTGTGCTCTATGTGTGTGTGTGTGTGCTTGTGTTGTGTGTATACTTGTAGTTTCATTTCAAAAGGTCTTTTGAACTGGTAAAAATTTCCCAACACAGCAATAAACCCCATGAATGATGCTGAACTCCATTAACAGAAACAAAACAAAACAAAACAAATTATCATGACAACCTAAACAAACACACAGACAAATTCCAAAACTAAATACTGGAATAGGAAACAAAATAAAACAAGCAAAATATTGCTTCTGCAATCAAGGAAGTTTAAAAAAAATGGTCCATGATGATTATCAGCATGTGTTGCTGTTTTCTTTTTTAAGTTATTTGAATACACATTGATATCATTACACTGCCATTATCAGTGCATGATGTGATATTAAAGTTTGGCAGTTACACCATACTTAGATAATCAATCAATTTGAGGCAGAACAAGTCTTTCATATCTTAACTCATATTTGTGTCTTTGCTTGTTTTGAGTTTAAGTATATTCAGAATGCTGTACTAATGAAATCGATCTTCTGAACAAAAATATTTAAGTTCTATTTAACATTCCATTGGTCTCACAACACCACTGAAGTAAACACACCAAATGGTGCAGATGTGCATGACTTTTTAATGACGCATGCATACAATCTGCAATGTTCAAGTGTGCAAACTGGCAGCAAAGTCGTTTGAAAACTAAATACTGTAAAAGTGGAAATTTTCGCGCATTTCGCGCAACTAGAAACAAGCGCGAAAATAAAAGCACGCGAATATTTTTGCATGCCGTATGTTCCAGTGGTTGATGTCTTGATTCCGTGGAATCAAAAACACGCGTAACTCTTTTCGTCTGGCCAAGTGCGAAAAATTAGTCGCGCGAAAATATCCACTTTTACAGTAGTGTAAAACAGTGTAGAACACCATTCAATTTTCATGTGGTATAAACTGCTTTATCTTCCCTAGAGTAACAGGACAGAAAATACCAGCGTAGGGTGGATCTCGGTGATACGCAGACAACATTTTTGCATGATGTCAAATCAGGCTAGATCAACAGTCTGATGTCTTACGCAGCAGAACATGTCAGATGGCATCTTCAAGCCATACGACTAAATCTGTTGCAAAATGAAGCTATTGAATCTCTCACTGAAACTGCCAATTGCACGTGCATATACTCTAAAAGTGGACTTTTTTGCTTGATTAATTTTTCGTGTTATGGTGGGTAAGATGAATATCATACGTGTGCTTTCAATTTCATATGCAGTCACAAGAACTGATGAAACACAGCTCACCATCGCCATGGAGGTCTAGAGTTATTGCAATACTTAAAGGGACTGGGTGAGACCTAATTTCAGGTTTCTAACATTTTCTGGTGAGATAATGAGAAATCTCTTATGAAATATGAAAGAGCATGTAATTCCATGAGGAATTCAATGTTTATTTGATGAAATTTGGTTTTGAAATGGCTGAGATATCCAAAACAGAGCAATTCTAATGAAGTGTGAGGCCCACACTTTTTTACGATCGCTTTGTTTTACTTTGTTTTTGGATGTTTCAGTCATTCCAAACTCAATTTTCATCAAATAAACTTTGAATTCCTCGTAGAATGGTATGCTCTGTACTATTTCATAAGTGTTTTCTTGGTATCTCGCAAAAAGTCAAAAGCCAAATTCTCATCTCCACCAATACTGTACCAGCCCTTTAACCCGCTGAAGACGAGTCCCGAGTATACTCAGGCAAGTGTCTATGGGAAATGCATGTTGTAGCAACATCAGTCAGTCCTCAATGGGTTAATACTACAGCAAAGGTAACTGGTCCACATCGCAACAGCAAATTCATTCATGCTACAGGACTAGCAAATATGAAGAAAATTTCAATAACAGTATCAATCATGTCAGGAGGCATCATGTTGCATTAACCAATACCGGTGTAATAATTGTGCTTGTTGTTCCTCGGTCAGGAAAATGTGAAATGCATACCATGCATAGTTAAAAAATTCCAAGCTACATGTAAACCTATTGAGTGCTTAAAAATAAGAGACAAATTTTGCAAACCTATGCCATTTTTCTACTAGTCTGTCTGGTGAGGCATGGGAAGAGCCAAAAAAAAAAATGGTGTCACCCTTGCTACACCCTCATCCTACCTTATCTCCTACCCTAAATCAGAAACCCTAAATAATCTGTCAAGAATGAGCACACAGCTTACATCGTCGCCGCCATCTTTTCCTCCCCTCTGCCAGAGCAACTCAAAGGTGTCCGGCTCGTAGTTAGCCTGCCTCGCCACCTCCTCGCACAGCTCGGCCACGGTAGTGGACATCGGCAGGTTGACCGTAAACTTGCAGGTCTGCCATTGCGGGTTGGTAACGTCTTGGATGATGCAGAGGATCTTGGGAAGGTCGGCAGTGCAGGTTGCCTGGAGACAAAGATGAGACATAAACACGCTGCACCTTTAATTTCTTTCTCTCTCCAGACTAGAAGTGTGCAGTCTACTGCTAGAATATTAACGTACTTGGTAATCATTTTGCTTGTGTGCTCACTCCTGCAAGATGAATTTTACATGTTCGATATTTTTCTGACTGTAGGTTTCTTCTTAAGTACTTCATGTGTAATTCACATGGACAGGGAATGTGTACTTTTTTTCAAAAAAATATAAGCTTAGTGAATTTCTTTTTACATTTTCTTTATTGTTCTACATTGTATGCATGTGACATCACAAACTGTAGTAGTCTTCTCATCCATCAGTAACTGTGTAGAAACTTAAAAACTTCACAACTTTTGAACAAATTGCCAGATTTCCCTATTAAAACTTTCACTTGACATGCTCTTACTGATATTGCGGCATTAACTCAATCCACATGTACATCATGTACACATAAAGGATAAGTTGTCCTTTAAGTTGTGCTCAGTGTTCTGTAAACTTCATTTGTTCTCCTCCGTCTATGATCTGCCTTTAACCATAAAAATTTGGGGACAGTACTGCAAAGTCGTAAGATTTTGGTAAACTTAAATATTTCTCATACAAGAAGATATAAACACAAACCTTTCTGTTTACCACCACTTGTCAAGTGACTTTCACCACATTTAATCCACAGACACTAATACTGCCTGCTACATGTAATTAGCGCAATTCTATGGCATCCACGCTCACTCTGTATTGAAGTACAAACATGTTAGTACTCTTCATACACATACAGGCAAATACCCACCACCACCCCCCCACACACACACCCACATACACATACATGTACTGTACATACACACACATAAAATGTTATCAAATCTATCTTGTGGGCACTTGCTTGTTACATACTCTTTTCTTCAAAATTTGAGAAAAGTTTGTGCTTTATAGAATGCCAGGAGTCACTGTATTTAACATGTGAATGTCCTCATTATTCTCAGATCTGATTTTCCATATCAGGCCTTTTTCCTCTGTCAACCGCTCTGTGTATGATTTTTCTTGCTGTGCAAACGAGGGGGATTACCTGGCATTCAACTCACTGAGAGCAGGGAGCATTGTTAATACAGGGAAATATAAGGAAACATATCTAAAATTAAATTTTCCTGACTTTTGACACATTTCGATAGAGCGTGTCACTGACTTGCCAGGATAATGAGCCAATATTTAATATTCTGAGATAAAAAGTATGAAGGAATAAAAGTCAGTGCAACTGACTTTTATTCCTAAAGAGCCCTGCACATTCAGTATTGGCTGCAGTGTAGCTAGAAAGTAGCAAATCATATTCCCCAGCAAGCTGCATGTGATGCACTCTAAAGCCGCAGAAGATCTATGGTTACGGTTATGGCCGACTTGTCGATTACCAATAATTGATTATCAAACATTACATCACAACCATACTTAGAAATGTGCTCAGATTGCAAAAGTGTTGACATATCTTTGGCTAATACTTCTCATTTTTGTCATTCCTCAACTGAAATTGCGTTATTACATCATATTTCACACCTTTCTTAAAATGCATGTGCCATTCTATTTTTAGAGCAAAAATTAATATCTTCTGCAGGCATTACAAAACTATATTTCATCTTTTAAAAAAAAATGGCCTTGCTGTAATTGGACATTGATATGCATGGACAATAAAAAAGGTAGGGTAAGCCTACCAGTTATTCGGTCACCTACCAGAATATGGTTACTTATCACTAATCAAAAGCCAGCAAATTCTATTGTCACAACACACGTAAATGATTTCACATACTGCCACTACTACTGTCGCTCACAACAGGAAAGTCCCTTAGTCACCTCCAAAAATTTATCAAAATCCCAAAATTTGCCATCAAAATGCAGAATCGGCGCAACTTTTCCAAATTGCACAGGAATCAAGTCCAGTCTCTCAAGAATCCGGGTCGCCAAAAAAGCACTAAAAATTATGAAATACATTGTATGCCATTCTCTTATGAGATATTTCACTTAACGCAAGCTCAAGAGTGTGATGGTATCCACAAAAACACAAAAAACAAAATCTTTGTACATGCAGATGCAGTGACCAAATGTAGTGGGTTGAATGCAAGTGCTGACTTGTCAGAATTCGGTTGCACAGGTGCCGCAATGTCCCCGATGCAACCTTGCGCCAACACGGTATGCGCAGTGAATTTTTCAGCAGCCTTGTACGTGAACTGACATTGAACGCGCATATTGCCTGGCAGAATTCTGGTTGGTTATCACATTGATATATTTTGGGATTTTCGGAAATCCTATGATAATTCAACAAAATCAAAATTGAGATAAAAGAAGTTTGATATATTCAACATGTAATTGTGATGATTTTGTATGTGTTAGTTTAGTTACAAAAAAAAACCCCAGAAATTACAGAAACTTAAATGGCCAAATTCTGGTAGGTCTACCACAGGGTCTATCAACCCACATGATTATAAATCTTCCGATATAAGGCAATTCGCATAATCGGAAGATTTATAATCATTTGAGTTTAATTGACATCTAGCCATTCCGCAGCACTGAGCAATATGTGTTGCTAACCCCGGGGCACCCCTGAGTCAAAAGAGTGCTATCTCTGTACAGTGAAATAGAAACACACATTTTTGTGCCTCTAAAGTTACATATAACCAGCAAAAGGCTTACTTTTATAATAGAGTTCATACATATTGTATACATTTCTTACCTAATTTATACCGTACGTTCACTTGTTCATTTCCACACTGATCCCATGTGGTCTTGAAAAGACATTTTTCTACGAGTTCATCTCCACACCTCCCGTTCATTCTTTGATTTTTGATGCAACCTTTGCATGGCACTTTGCACGGCACTTTGCACATTGACGATATGGATATATGCATTAGTTGTTGTTGTTTTGGTTTTAATGGCGTGTATCACTCAAGACTGAGTATTTATGCCAGCAAAGAGTCGCAATGTTTTTAGCCTTTGATCAAGACCCTTTCGCTGCGCGCTGTGTAGTGGCTAGCGAAAGGGTTTGAGTGAAACGTGCCCACACCAGCAGAGCGATCGGGCACCACACAATGTTGTGCAGCAAGAGTGCCTGGTCAAAAGGCTACACTGCTACCGACTAGCGCAAGTGCAGAGGTTTCAAATCCGTCCTACAGAGCAGTTGTCGTTCTCGCAGATCCCTCCTAACCAAATCATTTAAACTAAAGTCATCGATTTGGACAGAAATGGACTACATCTACTAGCAGAACCAAACGTTCCCCATATCCTGTTGTCAATAATTGGACTACATGAGAAAGAGAAAGAAAGTTCTATATTTCTGATAATAGTCGGAGAGTCTTAAAATCCTGTACTTCCAACATTAAATTTAAACTTAGATTTCTATTCCTGTTGAAATAATGATGACTAGCGTTTATTTATGATCATCTCACTGAGGGACTCATTAGTTTACATGTAGGCCTACGCAGACTAGAGTCTATACTCTAGAGAGGTCGTTAAGAGTAATAGTAATTAATACTAATGACAATGGGTGATTTCAAGTTCGGTGCTAGTGCTACATGTAGTGCTAGTGCAAGCCCCCGAATAACAGCATTAAATCGAGCTCCAACACCGACGGTCAGATTAACGAGGCGATACCGATCAAAATTATCGATCACCAGCACTAGGTGTTGGAATCACAGCACCGCGAGCTCCGCGGGAATTGCGAGACGAAAAAAGTGATTGCGCGTGATTACAGTAAAATATTTAAAGATGTAGACAAAATTGCTTAGTTTTAGAGACATAGTGAGGAAGACGGATTAAAATGCCATAGATTTCATCCACTCCCCAAAATACAACTATCTAACTATCTTAATTTTGCTCCCAGGCTCGGATATTTGTAAAGCCATGTCGAGAGTATTCGTGTACGTTACGTGGGCGACCACTGCATTAGCACAGACTTTGCACGTACAACGTGCATCTATTATGGACGTGAACGTGACTCTCGTACGGCAACGCTAACACCAGCACCGAACTTGAAATGAAGAAAATGTTAATCCTTAGGGGCTAGTGTTAGTCAATGGAGAAAAAGCACATACGTCGTAAATCGCTAACAAAAACGGCGGAGCTCGGTTCAGCAGACGACATTCAACACCGAGCCCAGCACCAACTACTGGAAAAACGACGTGATTTCAAGTTCGGTTTTATCGCCGGTGCTAGTGCTGAGATAGCACTAGCACTAGCACTAGCACTAGCACCGAACTTGAAATCACCCCTGCGGTTGTTTAGGCCTACATCTAGCCCGACCAGACGCTGTTAATACGCTACGCGAATACAGCGTCTGACCAACGAGCGGGCACCTACAAAGTGGGGAACCACAACACAACTACAAAACTTATGAAAATTTATACGTTCTTTATAAACAATGTACACGTTACCAAACATTACTCACCTTAAGTGCATGCTTGTATTACAGAAGGTTCGTAAGTCCATTGAGAGCCCTCGTGATAAGTCCGTGGAACCAAAAAATGATACTTTCTGGCGGATTCCCTAACACCGTCAGGGTTCATCGTTGCAGAATTCAAAATGGCGCCTTGATCTCTGCGGAAATCTTTTGCGTGCGTGCGATGCGCTGCTTGAGTGTTGGTGTAGCAGCACGGTCGACAGCGCGACCTTTTGAAAGGGCATTCAGATCATGTGACCTCCCGGATATCGGAAGTGAAAGACGATGTACCGTTCGTGAACCGTTCACACATGCTGCATATAACCATCATTTTAGGTAAGTTATCAAATCTAAATTTCAATATTCATAGCATAGATATGAAGTCTCATTATCATTTTGTTCGTCAGATGAGTTTGAAGTGACAAAAAAAATGATCTAAAGTATCAAAATTCAATCCGATCGCATGCTATCGTTGGACCCTCTTCGTGTTTGGAGCTTCGTTGGTACAGCCCTGTCGCGCTACGTATGTACAGCGGCGACTGGGCTGTGTATAGTTAGCCTACATCTAAATTTACCATGTTTACCGACTGCCGAGTGTTGAGTCTACGTCTACTGACATGACACTGCATTGGGTGAGGAGGGGATAAGATCGCTAAATACTAAAGATAGATAAACATTAACTTTGTCATCCGTCCGTATGACCAAATTGTTATTTCAACAAGTAACAAGTAACCAGCCCGTATTGATCGGTTTAGTCACATTGTGTCATAGCACGGCAAAATCCACCAGTCATCGCATCAGTGCAGCATGCACACTACCATCGCCACCCCCGTCACACAGCACAGCGAAGCGTGAGTCAGCCTTTAGCTTTTGCCTATCTGTAGCCCCCGCTCGATTGCAACACGCAATCACCGAAATAAATCTTAAAATCCCGACACAAAATAAGAACAGATTTTCACAACTTACGTCAGTTGGAACAAGCTGACTGCTATCTATCGGTACCATTCTTTCAGAAGTATCTTCTGAAATGGTGCTTGCTCAATCAATTTCGAACCGGGAGAGGAATAAAGTGTGTGATTTTCCACCAAAACATGTCAACGTGAAGATCAGGTAAATAATGTCGAGCAGATAACCCTTGAATTCCGCTTCCGGGGTCAAACTACTTTTTCCTCTCGACGAGGTATCACTTTAGGAGTCTTCGGTCGAGACAGACTCGCAACGAACACAACACTTCAAAGAAACGATTAACTAACAAGAGATAGCATCTCGTGCTTTAGACATGGGCGTAAATCCCGGGGCGGATGGGGGGGATATATCCCCCCCTGAAATGGAGGAGGGGGGGATGGCCTGTACAATCATCCCCCCCTGAATTTTGAGGGGAAAAATGGAGGAAGCAGAAATGTGATTGTATCAATTTTGGCATATTGCGTGACGTTTGTACGCCGGCCTTCAGACAGGTAACAGAGCTGAACAGTATTCTATCTTGTAGGAAAATGTATAACTTTCTCAAGCGCTCGCTCGCTTCGCTCGCTCGCGAAGAAAGTAACATCGACATACACTGTAAGGTATGGCTCAGGCGTTGACAACGTCAAATAGTATAGGTCTACATGTAAACATGCTATGACGCGAGTAACTGGGGACCATCTGCAAAATATGTACGAAAACATACAAACAAACAATAACAACAACTTTATCGCCATAATTGAATCCCTCCATTTCCTGAATCATTCCTGAGAAACGACAGTGACTGATGACTCAGTCAGGATACATCTATGGCATACCAAGGGAAGATCAGGGACGTCGAATCTATGGGGGGGGGGGGGGGGGGGCAAAGGGGCATTTGCCCCCGCCCCAAAGGAAGTGTTTAGACAGACAAATCATTTATCCCCCAAGCAATTCCCGAGATGAGGACAACTCTCGAACTTTCTTAATGGAAAATTGTCCAAATATCGCCAGAACTATATGCACAAGATCGTTGTATTGCAATCATGAACATGCAAAAGGTCCGCTATACAGGATAAGGGATAAACTTTGTACACTTTTGACATAGACGTATATTCCCTAATTTATCAAAGAGTGTGCAGCAGATCTTTCACTTAACAAAAGCAACCAAATGTGTATAGAGGCGTCGATGGGGGGGGGGGGTGGTTCTCAAATAAAAGTGGGACAAACAAAAGCGAAAAATATAGCTACAAACGGCAGTTTTTGGACTGTAAGATGTCAAAATTTTCAAGCTCGCTCGCTCCGCTCGCTCGCATTCAACCGCTATGCCATTCTCCTGATGTTGCTGCCAGTAATTGCCGGCAGTTGCACTCGTTGTGCCCCCTAAATTTCCAAAACGAAAAAGTATAGCTACAAACGGCAGTCTTTAGACTGTAAAATGTCAAATTTTCAAGCTCGCTCGCTCCGCTCGCTCGCATTTAATCGCTATGCCATTCTCCTGATGTTGCTGCCAGTGATTGTGAGCAGGTACGCCCCCCTTAATTTCCAAAGCGAAAAATATACAAACGGCAGTTTTTGGACTGTAAAATGTCAAAATTTTGAAGCTCGCTCGCTTCGCTCGCTCGCATTTCATTATTATTCCATTCTCCTGATGTTGCTGCCAGTAATTGCCAGCAGTTTTCGCCCGGTGCGCCCCCTTAATTTCAAAAGCGAAAAATATAGCTACAAACGGCAGTTTTGGACTGTCAATTAATGTCAAAATTTTGAAGCTCGCTCGCTTCGATCGTTCGCATTTAACCGCTATGCCATTCTTCTGATGTTGCTGCCAGTGATTGACAGCAGGTGCACCCGGTGCGCCCCCCTTAATTTCCAAAGCGAAAGTATAGCTACAAACGACAGTTTTTAGGACTGGAAAATGTCAAAATTTTCAAGCTCATTCGCTTCGCTCGCTAGCATTTAATCAGTATGCCATTCTCCTGATGTTGCTGCCAGTAATTGCCGGCAGTTGCACTCGGTGTGCCCCCTAAATTTCCAAAACGAAAAAGTATAGCTACAAACGGCAGTTTTTAGACTGTAAAATGTCAAAATTTTCAAGCTCGCTCGCTTCGCTCGCTCGCATTTAATCGCTATGCCATTCTCCTGATGTTGCTGCCAGTGATTGCGAGCAGGTGCGCCCCCCTTAATTTCCAAAGCGAAAAATATAGCTACAAACGGCAGTTTGGGGACTGTAAATGTCAAATTTTTGAAGCTCGCTCGCTTCGCTCGCTCGCATTTAATTATTATTCCATTCTCCTGATGTTGCTGCCAGTAATTGCCAGCAGTTTTCGCCCGGTGCGCCCCTTAATTTCCAAAGCGAAAAATATAGCTACAAACGGCAGTTTGGGGACTGTCAAATGTCAAAATTTGAAGCTCGCTCGCTTCGCTCGCTCGCATTTAACAGCCATGCCATTCTCCTGATGTTGCTGCAGTAATTGCCAACAGTTTTTGCCCGGTGCGCCCCCTTAATTTCCAAAGCGAAAAAATACAGCCACAAACGACAGTTTTTGGGACTGGAAAATGTCAAAATTTTAAAGCGCATTCGCTTCGCTCGCTCGCATTTAATCATTATGCCATTCTCCTGATGTTGCTGCCAGTAATTGCCAGCAGTTTTCGCCCGGTGCGCCCCCCCCCCCTCCTTAATTTCCAAAGCGAAAAAAACTAGTACAGCCACAAAGGACATGTGGGACTGGAAAAATTAAATTTCAAGCTCACTCGCTTCGCTCGCTCGCATTTAATCGTTATGCCATTCTGATGTTGCTGCCAGTAATTGCCGGCAGTTGCGCCTGATGCGGCCCCTTAATTTCCAAAGCGAAAAAGTATAGCTACAAACGGCAGTTTTTAGACTGTAAAATGTTAAAATTTTCATGCTCGCTCGCTCCGCTCGCTCGCATTCATCGCTATGCCATTCTCCTGATGTTGCTGCCAGTGGTTGACAGCAGTTGCGCCTGGTGTGCCCCCCTTAATTTCCAAAGCGATGAATATAGCTACAAACGGCAGTTTTGGGACTGAAAAATGTCAAAATTTTCAGCGCAAAGAGATTTCACCGTAGGAGGGGAAACCCCCCTCGCTTGATACGTTCCCTCACATAACCGCTCCTCCTAAGATCAAATCCTGTCTACGCCGATGATAGGCCCCATTATTTAGTAGGCCTTCACAGTGATGTCGCACAGCAAGAGCTGAAATACCACGATTTTGTCATTCAATAATATATTGTGAATATTTCATTTTCTTATTGTTTTTTAAAGAAAAGAAAACAAAATTTTCAACACAAGTGAGCACCAGATCGCTGAATTTCAGGTCTGGAAATGCAAAATCTTCCTCGTGTGGGAGAGGGATACCCCCCCCCCCCCCCCCATACACACCCTTCCCCCGTTCGGTCGTTCCGCTCCCTCTCACAGATATTTCCAAAAAAAAAAAAAAAAATGTTTTCATACTTTTAAGGTCTGATTTTCCGCCGAAAGTAGTCTGACAAGCAAAAAAAAAAAAAAAAAAAAAAGCAACAAGAACAAAAAGTCTTTATGTTGTTGCTGCCACTTTTCTCCCACTTTATATTTCATGCAAAAGAGTGGGCATCCGATCCCTGTAAAGTGTGTGTGTGGGGGGGGGGGGAGGGGGGCACAAAGCTTCTCCCCCCACCCCCCACCCCCCCCCCCCCCCAAAAAAAAAAAGAAAAAAGAAGGCTGCGCCGGTCCGGTTATGGGCTTGTAATCGTGGTGATGGTGACCATCCCCCCCACTCCTCAGTATGGATTTACGCCGTTGGCTTTAGATAATGCCGGAGATAATGCTGATCATTGTTTCCTTGGAAACTACAATTATGACAGGATGTTTTGTTTCATTTCCCAGTGCAGCCCAGTCCGTCTGGGCTAAGAGTGTGATTGATATAATTGAGTTTTACACCCTTGATATTTCTCGATCTTACTGATTGATATCTCTGTATATTGTAGGTAATTGTACATTTGGTAGGTCTATATATGCCTAATGTATAAGTGTAAAGTTTAGAATAATATATATTCTTTACATGTTATGTAAAGAATATACATAGCCGTATTGTCTTACGTGACATGACCATGCAGGTAACAACATGGTTGAGAGGGGTTTACTTGTTATTATTTTTCCTTTATCGAAGCTTTGAGCGAATGCTGAGATGGGCAGTATTGAAACAAGGTATTGGTTTGGTAGCGAGGCATGGTATTAATAATGAATTATGATAGAAGTGATCGCAGGAAAAGCACTGGCATTCAGGCATCCGACAGTAGATTACATTTTTCCAGATAATCACTGGCCATGAGAACAGGGAGTGAGTTTTATCAATGATTGGCACTGAAACAAAAGGTATCATTCATGTGACGAGTCGGCCAACTTTTGTGTCAAAGTTGCAACCTCAGTGGTAGAGAAATGGAGCACGTTATAAATTTGCTCTCTGTCATAAATATCATTTATTTATCTATAGCTTTTTACTTTTATTCAATTGTATAATCTTATATATATATATTATATATATATATATATATATATATATATATATTTATTTATTTATTTATTTATTTATTTATTCATTGATCCATTCATTCATTCATTCATTCATTCATTCATTCATTCATTCATTCATTCATTCATTCATTTAGTTTGCAGTAAGTAGTCATTCATTTGGTATACTAACGATAAATTGAATGTGATACCAATTACCAAAGCACTTTGGAACACCGTGAGACAAGTGTAATTCACACGACGAAAAGGATCATTTCGACACAAATAATACGGGAAAATTTCAAACAATAAATCATCAGTACAATTGCGCATAGTTATCATGGGGCCTAAACCTATAGCTGTTGCACTCAGCCTGATGCAGTATTGCAGCATGCAGTGGCGTATCTGTATGGGGGGGGGGGGGGAGGGCAAGGGGGCAGATGCCCCGGGCGCCACTCCTTGGGGCGAAAAAAAAAAAACGAAGAAAAAAAAAACGACGAAGAAGAAGAAGAAAAAAAAAAACAAAACGCGGGGGGTGGTTTTTTTTTTTTTTTTTTTTTTTTTGGGGGGGGGGGGGGCAAAAAACCAAATCAAACAAGGTAAAAACAAAAACATGAATTCCATGTTTTGTAAGCTGAAATATAAAATTTTTCGGCTCGCTCGCTACGCTCGCTCGCAAAAATTTATCCAAAAAAAAAAAAAAAGAGATAAGAACAAAACGTAATGATGACGCGAAAATATGCAAATTTCGGCTCACTCGCTCGTACTAATTTGGAGTATTTTTCAAGTCCTCAGTTTGTTGGTATAAATCTTTATCTATAAGGCCGTCACTATATCTTGCGCCATGAGCATCATTATTGATGGACTTCAGCGCTTTATAAGAAGCCACTATTATTATTATTAATTGTAAGATTTAATAACCAAAAAATTACAAGAATTCCATGTTTTGTAAGCTGAAATACAAAAATTTTCGGCTCGCTCGCTGCGCTCGCTCGCCAAAATTATCAAAATTCATTACATTTAAATCACCCTCAAAAGACCCATTTTAAGTGCTTGAAAAAGCGTATCATGTGGACTTTTTTAAGTTCCTACCGGGTTGGGGTTGGGATTTAACACTGTTGGTATAAATCGTTATTTATAAGGCCATCACTTTATCTTGATTAGAACTGTAATTCGAAGATTTAATAACCAAAAATGACAAGAATTCCATGTTTTGTAAGCTGAAATACAAAAATTTTCGGCTCGCTCGCTGCACTCGCTCGCCAAAATTCATCAAAATTTATTACATTTAAATCACCCTAAAAAAGACCCCTTTTAAGTGCTTGAAAAAGCATACCATGTGAACTTTTTTTTAAAGTCCCTATTCCGGGATTGTGCGATTTTCCTCAAACATTCACTGCTGTGTTCTTTACTATATACAAAAATGTTGCTGCTTTCACTCAATCAGCATTGCTCTTTGGGTATTGGTTTCTTTTAAAATGCAAAATACAAACAAGCAGATAAACAATTTCAACAAAACCCGAAGACATAGGGCCTGTGTATCCCGTCTGGTAACGATGACGATAAAGGAAAAAAAAAATGATATGAGCTTGATTTTGGCGAATGATGACAATATATAGTAATGACAGTAATCAAGTTTCCGACGACAATATATTGTTATTTGAATTATAATGCTAATAACGGTGGTGTTGATGATAATGATAGATAATGTTAAAGGTAGTCATTATCATCATAATCATCATACAACCTCAGGAGAACAAAGAAATCCCTCCAAGATCCGGGCTCCTTAGTGAAAACGTCATAAAAGTATAGACTCTTTTCGCAATTTAG
Source organism: Diadema setosum (assembly GCF_964275005.1). Lineage (NCBI taxonomy): Eukaryota > Metazoa > Echinodermata > Echinoidea > Diadematoida > Diadematidae > Diadema > Diadema setosum. The sequence goes on from NC_092689.1 coordinate 37,099,339, forward strand.
AGAATTACGATGTGACAAAATTCGGAAGAGAGCTTGGCATTATAGGTTTATTCCATCAGACCTATAGCTTTATGGAGGAATCTCAGGATGAGGAGAACTATGCCAAACGAGTACAAAAAAAAAAATTAAAGCAAACAAACAAAAACAAACAAAAAACAAAAACAAAAAAAAGTCAAAAGAACAAGGTCCGTTGCACCTTTGAACCACTCAGGAGGGGAAATAAGGGCAATGCATGCATGGTCGGTATACCTCAAAATAAAAGAACACCATGATGCAGATATCGACTTACATATACGTATCTCATTGCATGATGGCTAAGGAGCTGTGGTCTAAAAAAAAGCTTCGGGACTGAAGGTTTATTGTTCGCAGCTCGGACAGAGCCTTGTCACTGTGGTTGTCGTATATGATAGAATCCAGCTAGGGCAGATCCACAGGGGTGGCGCCTTTGCAAAATTCAAAGGGGTGGCGCCTTCAAAGGGGTGACGCCTTTGCAAAATTAAAGGGGGCGCACGCCCCCCCCCCCATTTTTCTTTTTGTTTAATTCTTTTGTTTTGACCCCCCCCCCCCGAAAAAAAATAAATAAAGAGGGGCGCCCCCCCCCCCCCCATCCGCCACTGGAATCGACACATAATTTGATCTGTGTGCTGTGTTAATAATTTGTGTGTGTTTTTGTTTGTTTGTATGTTTTTTGGTCAAATCTATGTGCCATCATGGATGGATAAGGAGGCTACAACTTCGTGATGTCAAAGTAGCGCAACAAGAAATGCATATTTAAAGAAGGTGTCACATTTATTTTAATTTTTCTTGGATGATGAAAGAGCTCTTGCCTTTCCCTGCATCAGAAGGAAGGAGAATGGCTGTACAATGAAGTGCTTTGTCTGTAACGAGTGGAGTAAATGTATACTTAAACGTAGGTTTTATGTTTGGATTTCTCTTAAAAAATGTCTATGATAGAAGTAATAGCAGTGTGTCTAATAGCCCTGAATTTGGAAAAAAAAAAGTTTCATAGCGACTTAACGTTAGTAGTAGAAATTAAATTCATTTCTTTCAAATACTTAAACCTTAATGTTCTTCATTCTTGTTCATCCGCGTTTATCATGACATTACAAACCGTTGTATACAACGGTAGCCTGCTCATCCAGTGATGTGAGACACTAAGTCTTATCTATTTAAGAAACACTTTATTGAAATACTCATAAATTTTGAATGGATTATCCGACTTCCCTCAAACTTCCGACACTGATAATCATGCTGTACTGATCAAATCTGTAAGCCTATACCCTGAATATGTGGAGTAGGATATGTTTCGGAAACATTTCCCAAGTTTTTGTCATTCCGGTAAAACGGAGAGTAATGATTGAAGTAGTCGAACGTTTTATTTCTTTTTGTTTAATATACTAGTCGTGAATATAAATAAATAGATTTTAGAAAATGAATACAGGGAAAAAATAAAAAATAATACCCCACTGATAATCATGGTTATGATCTAACATATAAACTGGAAAGTAGAGTGCATATCTACTGAATTTCATGACTTTTTTATCTTTCCGAAAAAAAAAAAAACAAACTGTGTTCTAGGAGATATTATTCAATTCCCATCTACCTTCCCTCTTCGAAGAAGCACTATGCGAAGCTGTACGTAATACATTACATCTGGCAGACCGAGGAATACTGTCCGATCCAGCGAGTACAAAGATGACACCCACTGCCCCGCCCCCTGGAGATAAAACAATGTGGACTGGGTTCTCCAGCGCCAGCCAGCCGAAGTACCCCGTGTGTACAGTGTACACCTGGAAACTGGTGCATCACTGTACAAGGGTCTGGCATGGAATGGCGAATGTTACTTGCTTATGTTCGGCGTGTGATAACTGAGCCTGCATTTACTCATATTGGTAACAGCCAGCGTTTGACGACAAATTTGCACCTCAAGTTGAGCTGTGTAATGCTCAGTTGACTGTGATAACCAGTATGGCTTCATCTGGGATTTCGGGACAGGGTAACGTATCGTCATTCCTGTGCTTTTGCTTTGCATATAAATATACGAGGGATAAACGTTCTGCAATGTCCCGTGCGTGCTATGCGATGCTGGGTTCATAACAAGCATTCAAAATGAAAAGTATTGGACTTCATATTGAACAAAAATCCATTTATTAATTCACAAGCTTCCTTCTTTCATTGATGAAGCATAGACTCTATATGAAATGTTAATTTTATCATATAAACAGGAATATAAATCTTGAAGATGAAAGTAGTAATCCAAGTGTATTCAACAGTGCCATAGTGGGTAATTATCTAGTCAATTTGATTGGTTTGCGTTTTCTTCTTAGGTATTTTTTTTTTTTTTTGGTACCCGCTAGTCTATTACATCAGACAAGCTTATACCAGAACCTATATCAGCTGTAGAGTAACCACATCAGCAACCCTAACATGTTTCAGCGCCCCGAGGTTATAATCAGACTAGTAGGGGTAGAGGTGATGTATGTATTGCTTATTCTTTGTCTGAATGACTTAGAAGAGGGTGGGGAGAAGGAAGCTTTTTCTTTTCTTTTTTTTTTACTAGAAACAAATCAGACTTCTCAAAAAGAATAGAGCCAAGTTCATATTTTCATTGTATGTAAAGCTACGATCATGTGAGTGAAAATTGAGCATCAACAAAATTATATCTCATATGAGCATGCTTTTTTTTTTTTTTTTTTTTTTTGTACTTCTGGCATCTTCTGAAAAGCAGTGTGGACCAATCCTCAAATGGAATACCGCAAGGTTTACCAGTACAGAGGCAGGGTCAAGATGATAGTTTTTGACTGGGCCGGAACGGTGGTGGACTGTGGTGTCTTCGCACCTGTCAGGGCGTTCACCAACGTCTTCAAATCTGAGGGCATCCAAGTGCTGGATGAGGAGGTCAGAGCACCGATGGGAGCTCACAAACGGGTGAGTGCATGGCAGCCACATCCTGTAACCACTGACTATCTCGCAGCGGGGAAAATGTATCTATTCAGTGAAGTAACACAAAAACTAAGAATGTGCAAATACTTACAAAGTGATGATGCAAAACTCTCATCTGCCAAATCATAAAGAAGGGATGTTTGCTGTAATTGGCCTGGTGCAAAATAATATGGTGCACTTGGAAGTTTTCAGTATTTCAGTAGCCTTTTGGAAGGAGGTTGGATGAAGTAGAGCAGCCCATTTCCTGATGGGCAGAGATCTGTTTCATTGGAAGAGGTTTATGCTGGGCTAGGTGAAATAATATTTCTCTAGCTGTCATCTTCTCATTATATCTTGCTTGAGAAAAAAACCCACAAACAAACTTTGGAGTTCAGATGAAAAGCTGAATGATAGTGGAACTACATTGTATATATAATTTATATTATGCTGTGTTTGAGGATAAATTAATATCAAGGAGAAAGTGCCTTTTGAAGTTAGTTGATTATGGTGGGGTTTTTTCTCGCCAGGTTGTTATCTAAGTGATTTTAGAGTGGTAATATCTCTTAAGTGGCTACCCTGAGAAAATATCATCTTCTAATTATTGAAAATATTAGTGTCATTCTCCTGTCCTCCTCCTCCTCCTTCTCTTCCTCCTTCTCGTCATCCTCCTCCTCTTTCTCGATCCTCCTCCTCTCCTTCTTCTTCTTCCACCTCAGTATGGTACCTTCATATATATCAGAATCTGATAATATCACTTGCAACATGCCGACTTCTGGTTGAATTACAACCCCTTTCCAGGCACATATTGCCCAAATGCTTGAAATGGATCGCATCAGTCGTCTGTGGAAAGAGAAGCATGGAAAACCAGCTACAACGGCTGACATCGACAGGATGTACAGTTCATTTGTACCCGAGCAGATCAAAGCGCTGGCCCAGCATGCCGGTGTGATCAAAGGTAGGGGTGCATTGTGAGTCACACATACACACACACACATACATAAATTACCTATACAGTGGACTCCCGTTATAACGAAGTCCTTCGTACGGGCAGTTTTCTTTCGTTATATCAAAATTTTGTTATAACCGAACAAATAAACAATAAAATACATAAAACAAGTAATGTTGCGGCCTGAATTTTTATTTCGTTGTAACCGGAATTTCATTATAACCGTGTTCATTGTGGTGGGAGTGCACTAGTGTACTCTGCAGGGTATGTGGTATCAGACTTGGTAGTTAGAGGTTCAAGACCCTGTGAAGGACACTTTCTGCTACATAACATCAACTATCAGAATCATGATTCTTCATCATAACTATATTACATGTACCTTAGTGTTGTTATTTTCCTCTTAAACATTATTCTATCATACACCTAGGCTACCCAAACAGTTACACCTTACACTTTAACAGTGCTTATGAATGGGTCACAGTACCAACTTTAATTAGTGCGTGCTGCAACTCTGCCCATCAGGAAATTCAACATGTTAGTCATTTATGTGGCCCAGTTTTTTTTATTGCTTCTGAAGGTAGTCCCTCAAAGATAATTCAAATCCTTGGCCAGAACATTCGTAATGGTCAATGTTATGTCAGTCAATATCAGTGCATTTCGTTGCAGTAGTCAATATCAGTGCATTTCGTTGCAGTAGTCACATATTTTGCTGTGGAACGTCAATATCATATCTCTCTGACAGACTAGTATTGTGATGTTAAAGTTAATATGTGATTTTCTAAAATCGTGGGTTATCTGTTGTCTGTAGATATAGTCTTGACCTGTATATAGAAGGAATTCCAGAAGAGACTACAGTGCAACTATGGACTCGTGTGTATTCTAACTCACAGTGTGCCTTATTTGCTAATTGTTGCAGCTACCCTGACAAAAGCCAAGTTTCAGTGATAAGGGGTTGTATAATCCCCTTATCACTTTGTAGCACAATGGTCTCTGTATGGGACTATGGCATTGTTACTGCTGGTTGGGTCTGTCCCAAGTCACTTAGTACAACACGGTCTTCAGAGGGATGAACTGAGAACTACCTGGTAGTAAGATAGCTTAGAATGGTACAACCAAGTGTGCAGACATAAAAATTAGTGAGCAAAGATATATGCAGACTGTCGCCTTCTTGCAGTATTTTGTATTGTTTGTTTCCAAAAATATTGCAGGCCTCATGGAAAATACTGTTTTTCCCAAATCATATTACTACACATGTCTATTAAAGACGCTATTAACCATTTTGCAGATGAAACAAAAACCCAGCTTTAGTGCTTTCAAATAATTATAAAATGTGGGTTAGAGAAAGAATCAACCGATGTAAAAGTGTTAATCAGTATAACCAATGTTAATATTGTTGAAATACAAAATGTGAGCAATAGTTATAATAGAATTGTTTCTAGAATAAACCATCTGCAGTTATGGTTTATTGAGAAAAATAGTGATATCTCCTTATATTTTAGCCTTTGTTGCAAAATTTTTATATGGTGAGATGTTTTGTGATAAAACTGACCTACACATATGCATTCAATGTGATAACTCAAACATTTTTTAAATCACTGCTCCCAATGGTAAATGGTACAGTGTATTCCCCTTATAACGAAGTCCTCGGGACCGGCAATTTTCTTTCGTTATTTCGAATTTCGTTATAACCAAACAAATAAACAATTAAAAAAATATAGAGAGGATAATGTTGTGGCCTGAATTTTTATTTCGTTGTAACCGGAATCTTGTTATAACCATGTTCATTACAAGAGGAGTGCACTGTACCTTTAATTGCAAAAAAGGTTAAAAAAATACTGTTTTTCCACCAAAGGTATGCCTCTCCAGCACTCTGAATACTGCAATATTGTTTGCAAGGTTAGCATCCCTGAGTTAGGAGCAAATTGTTCAGTTTGTCATTGCTTCATTTGTCATGACCGTCAGGTATTCCAGACACAGTACAATGCCTGAGAGACGAGTACCAACTGAAGATCGGAACGTCAACTGGCTTCCCAAGTCAAATAATGGAACATCTGGTTCCCATGGCAGCGCAGCAGGGGTTCGAGCCAGATTTCTGCGCCACGGCGGACAAGGTCAAGGAGGCGAGGCCCACTCCGAACATGCTCTTTCTGAATATGATGGAGCTCAACATCAACCCAGTGGAGGCGGTTGTCAAGGTAACCTGCGAGAAAGAGTTTAAAAAGAAGATTATCCTACAAAGGCAGTCATGTCTAGTCAAGGCAAGAGAAGTAACAATGGAAAGATCTTTGAAAACATGAGTGATATAGGATAAAAATGAAGTTGTGAGCATTAACCCGTTGAGGACGGTTTGATTTTGCAACAACATGCATTTCCCGTAGACGCTTGCCCGAGTATACTTGGGACTCGTCCTCAACGGGTTAAGATTTTAGTAAATCTGCTGATAATTATCCTCCTTGGACTTGTCTAAGTAGCTGTTTTTGTTATGTAATTATGACATATCTTGCCCGAATTTCCATACTGTCAACAAAAGACCTAGAATGTAATCTGATTTGTGAGAGAATGAGCAAAATTTGTTCCAAATGGCAGGGTGTAAACATCTTTTACTATCCAAATGTTCTGGACTAACAACTTTTCTAACCACATTAAGTGTATTTGAAGAGCAGAAATTGCTGATAAGCATACATTTGAAGAGGATGTATAAACAAATTCAATGCATTTATTGTTGATGGAGCTCATGTAGATGTTACTGGAAATCTCCATAAGCATGATTGTGATTGCACAAACACAAGTGGTGGAGCAGAGTATGTTTACAAGTGAACAAAACTCAAATGAATCACAAATGTCATGTGTTATTATGAACTTATTAATTATATGCTGCCCTCTACAGACCTGAGTCATACAATTATCAAACAGAGCTTATAAAGACAACAGCTCTGTGTAAGAGGCAAATGTCTTAACCTGTTGAGGATGGACTGATTTTGCTGTAACATGCATTGATACACGCCTGCTTCAGTATTCTCAGGATTCATCTTCAACGGGTTAATTGTGCAGTTTAACATGTTTTTAGTTTTAGGACTGTATTCAAAGCTAGAATCTTATAAGCAACATATTTCTGTATAGGTTCTATTTTGAACAAAATGGAAATGCATTCTTACGAATTTTAGGTATTGAAGCTCCAACATAACATGTACTTATTTATTTAATTATTTATTCTTTAAAGTGGCCAGGTAGGGGGTGTAGTTCATACATTGGTGTAGTTATGTATACTCCTGCTGGTAGGTTATATATTTTTGTGTGAACTGGTATCTGTACAACATATATGATTGCAAAATATTTGATGTAAAATCATATTTGTTGTCAGAACCTCACTTGTCCAGACTTCAAATTATGTTTTTGAACATGATTTCAAAAGAAAATCAAACTACAGAATCTTTTCATGGTGGCTTTTGAAAACAGAACTTATTCTGGACACTTGCATATTTTTAGGTACATGTGTATTTCATCATTGCTTTCTGATTGATGGTAATCATTAAAAAAAAAGATATGATACATGTAATGAACTGCTCTGAAATTTTTGTCATCTTATTGAACAAATTTGAGACTGTCATTTGGAGTCCAAGATAGTGTTGATGATAGCTTGAATCTGATATCAGTGCCTGATGTATTTTTGTCTCTCAATAGGTGGATGATACCGTGAGTGGGATTATGGAGGGTTTGTCCGGTGGCTGCTGGACTGTTGGAGTGGCAAAAACAGTGAGTCTATCAATCCCTTCTCACAGTTTGATACTGTAAAACTGGACATTTTTCGCAATTATAAAACTTTTCCAAATTTTTGTGAGGAGCCAAAATTTGTGAAGGTAAAGTGCACGCAAAAGTATTTTATCTCCACAGTGCATTTAATGGTAGTGGTTTGATACTGGGAATCTTTCTGGATTTATGGTAGGAGTAGTGACTGCAGTAACACAAGATACAAGATAGTGTGAATTTGTTTGCTAGTGAGCACAATTCTTCAGAGGTTCAATGACAAGGCAATGGATTGAATTCATACATACGACTTAGTGTACCATAGGAATTACAGCAAGAGCATGGCTATTTTATTCTGCCTCAACCTTGTGTTGAAGCTGTATGAAAAATATAAAACATTGCACCATGAAAGTACCAATGAACATGGCCCACATGAGTTGATAGAGGCTCATCTGGTAAACAATACATATACTGGTGTGGGAGGGAACAATCAAAATGATCTAATCAGAGGGTTTTAAATGCTCATTTTGGATGATCAGGAGTCCTGAGATGAAGGCTGAGTAACTTATAATCTCCCTGTTATAGCATGCCATATTACAGCATTTCTGCACATTTTTTACAAAAGTCTTCATCTGTCAGAAAAGTTGGGTCCATCAAAGAAACAAATACTTCATCTTGAAGTTTGCATGTTAACCATTTTGAGTATCACGAGCTAGCATGTGTCAAATGCTCTACAACCTTGCTGTGCACATTGATAAGTCTGTGTAGCTGTTTGCTTTACGCAGCCTCGCTGTCATAGTACTTGATCATGCATGCAATGCATACTTAAAATATACGACCTAATCTTTTTAAGTGCTGCTTGTTTGTTTGCCATTTGTTTACACATAGCTGTTCTAGAGTAGAACATTCCCAAGAATGTTCTGCTCTCAGGAGAACATTGCAAATGGGCCACTATCACAAGATTATGTCTATCCACTTGCTAAATTTTATCTGACTAACCTTTATGATACATACAAAAATATTGGATTTATTGTGGGTTGGTATCAGTCATGTGAAGGCTCAAATTTCTTTCTTGCAAAACATTTCGCACCTGAAAAAATTATTGAAATTATTTAGATTCTGAGAATCAATATCTGTCTTCCCACTTCTACAGCTTTTCCCCAACAAGCACCGAACTGTGTAGTTTCCTTGTTCTGCAAAATGTTACTAATTTTTCTAGATTCATTTGTCAGCATTTTCTCACTCCTTGCCTGATATACAAAGCAAGGGAAGCGTAAAAGTTGATTACCCCACATCCCAATGTATCATTACATAGATATTGCTGTACAGTCAGGTATACACAAGGAAACATAAAATTTTATACAAATATGCCGCCACCTACTCAGCCTTGCTTTAATGCCATTCTTCTTTCCGCTCTCTTTTTAGGGCAATTACATGGGGGCAACTGAGACGGAGCTCCTTGAGATGCCGCAAAACGAATACGCAAGTCGCGTGAAGCATGCCTACAAGGTCCTCATCGACAGCGGAGCGCACTACGTCATTGACTCCGTCAGGGATATACTTCCTGTCATCGACGACATCAATCGGCGGCTGTCTATCGGCGAAAAGCCGTGATCCCTATTTGCAAGCCACTTCCTGTCCGTATTGTGAAACGCCAGTATGAATAGTGTACACAGGACTATGCCACGTGTGCTGTTGGTGCTGATGATTTTTTAGAAAGAGTATAAAAAGTTATCATGTCAATGTGAAGCTTAGCATTCCATAAATGATGTACAATCATTAAATGCATTGATCACCTTCATTTCTCTTGAAGTGTATATTCAAACGGGACCTCCAGGCAAGGGAAGACTTGTTTATCTGATAAAAATACAAGATTGCACCAAAGTTGTCCTTTTGTGGAGTCTGCAGGAATTTTTGGGATTGAAAAAGTTGTGATATATGTTTATGAGTGGTGTATCTGTCATGTAGCAAAAGCGAAGTCCTTTGCATGGCGGTACCCTTATGTGTTTTGCATATAAAGTGTGAGGTGGGTTTTGATAGGTTGTACTTTTTGACTGATGATTTGAGAAATAGAAATGTATGCTACAAAAGTGGTGCTTGACATTTATCAAATGGTCTAAAGTTATTAAGTGCATTAAACATATTTTAAACCGTGAACCCAAATTTTGCATATTAAAGATAATAAAAAGTTTTGGTACCTCAAAAGTTTCCCTGAATTTCCGTGTTTCAGGTTAAAGTACCTTTCATATAATTAACACTGTGAGACTTACTCGCCCCAAAGTGCTCTCATGTCTTAGTAATCATGCAGTTACCTGCGACCAGCAGCCCCATACGCATAGTGACCAGCAGCCCCATACGCATAGCGTAATGGGGCTTCGCATTGTAGCATTCAGGATCATGACAGATTTAGTATCGCGGGTAAATATCAACTTAAAATCCAAAAATTCTTCAATTTGAAGACTTACCAATTAAGTTGAAGTATTGAAAACAGGCTTCGGGCAACGTTTGGTTCTGCCAATAGTCCCTTTCTGTTCGAATTGATGACTGAATGTGACTCGGTCGAGAGGACCTTGGGAGAGCTACATACACTGATTACTACGGCCAGCGCATATGCACACATCACATGCGAACAAATTTCAAATCCATGAACGGATAAGATGTTTGTGTGCGCATGCGCTAGCCGTCAATTCAGTGTAGCTCTCCCAAGGTCCTCTCGACCGAGTCACATTCAGTCATCAATTCGAACAGAAAGGGACTATTGGCAAAACCAAACGTTACCCGAAGCCTGTTTTTAATACTTCAACTTAACTGGTAAGTCTTGAAATTGAAGAAATTTTTGGATTTTAAGTTGATATTTACCCGCGATACTAAATCTGTCATGATCCTGTAAGCTACAGTGCGAAGCCCCATTTAGCTATGCGTATGGGGCTGCTGGTAGCAGTTAGCTATGCGTATGGGGCTGCATGCAGTTATCACGCAATAATGGTTTCGTACAATACGTGTACTACCTCGCCGCCTGTACGGTGGCGGCTCTGGTACAAAACCATTATTGCATGGTTACTAAGACATGAGAGCACTTTGGGGCGAGTAAGTCTCACAGTGTTAGTTATATGAAAACACAAACTAAGACAAGGAAATTCAGGGAAACTTTTGAGGTACCAAAACTTTATATTATCTTTAATCATATTATGTGTGTGAAAGAGAGTGTGTGTGCCAATGTCTGTTTCTCTGTGTGTTTTGTTTCGATATATTCTGTTTTCATTTAATGCTCTAATCAATTTTGAATGCACTTCTCATATTTGATGGAGAAAGCCTACTTCATCTTATGAGGAGTTCCTTTTGCATTGTTTGCTTCCTATTGATGAATTAAAGCTAGATATCAATCATAATAGTAGTTACAATGTAACAGTTCTCAGGAATGGCAATCACACTGTGTCAAATGGTCACAGCAAGTCTAGTTTCAGCAAAAGGAGCTGCCCACATGACAGATTGTGGGGAAACAATTGAAAACATCTATTGTCGTGAATTGATTCCTGTTATTATGAGTAAAAACTGCTCTGAAGTTTGTCCTACATTTCAGAAGACTGATGTTTGGATCACCTATTGAAAGTTTGCATCATGAGCACACACATATGACCAGAAGTCTCCATAGGGTTAGTATATGTGATGCGCCACATCAGAAGGATCAGAAAGTCACGGACGGCTGAACTGAGAAAATCGAGTTTGAAGTCAGATCATCAAAATCGGTCAAAACCATCAAATTCTGTTTTGGCATAATTTTATAATCTAATGTTTTGTCTATCATCTGCCAAAATATTGAAGCTAAATGATCAAAGAAAAGGCAAGAAATTAGCATTTTTCTGGGCCATAATTTTCTGATTTTCAACGGAACAGAAATTTGTCTGACGATTTGGATTTAGTGCCACGGATAGACCCCCCCCCCCCCCCCCCCCAGAAACGAGTGTTATTGGTCAGTGCGTGGCATCCTGGTTACTGATTGGTCTTGCATAGCCCACTGGCACTAATCTTTAATGAACATCGCTGAGGTTGCCAACAGCATACCTTCTATTGTTAGGAGGTGAAAATTGTGTTACCTCCCCTCGAGTACGATTGCATGGGAAGAAAAACTTTGAAGGTAGTTTTCTCAAAACACTGATTTCCTAGACCACTCAACATAATCTCATAAAATCATCAATATCTTCGCAACAGAGGACTTTTATGAGTGGTGTTATGTATGAAATTAAAGTGGAAAAGAAAGGAAATAATGTCATGTCATTTTCAGAAAATGGACCTTCCCCGACTTTCTGATTTCAGATCCTTTTGTTGTAGTGGGTCACCTACAATGTATATCTTCTCTATTATAATACCAGTGCACTTTTAACTACCTACCCACTACCCTCCCCCCCCCCCCCCAAAAAAAAAAAAAGTCAAGATCAAAGCAAATTGAGGGTATCAGTATACACTGTGTCGTATTTTGAAAGAATTTTTGGTGTAAGAAGTTTTTAATGACTAAGTCGAATCATGAAGGTGATTTTGCAAAATCAAAGATGTGAAAGTGAGGGCCTAGTTATTATGCCTGTCTAACACCAGTGTTATGTGTTCATCAGTATGACACTGAAATCATGGTTTTCCCCCAGCAACTGAGATTTTGTCAGTATATGCATCCATTATCAGTTTAAATATTATGTGTCTTATCACAACTTGCCGGGGGAATTGGTAGTATTCTTAGCAGTATTAGTACAAACAGTAATTATGATGATATTGATGATGATGACAATGATAATGATAATAATGATGAGGTCATAATGTTATTGTGTACAAAAAAAAATATATATATATATAATATATATAATATATTGTATTTCATTACATTTGGCTCTTTTGGCAATGACTGTATCCAGGCGCTCAGCAATTAACCCATGAAATCTACCCTGTCACGCTTTTGAGCTCCATTATTACCTTTGATCCTGGCCTGTGATGTGTTTATGACATCCATGAATTAAATGACATTTTATGACATCAGTGAATTCCTGTCACATGTAGCTTGCATTTTATGTGGTGATTGACTATCAAGTAGTGTTCCCTACTGGAGTTGTGAGTAGATTCTAAGTTTCTGTCACTTTTTTTTGTGTGTGCAAAAGTCAGGCCTCTACCATAATGTAGCTACTGGTCACTTGAAAGAAAAACTCTCACAGATTTGTCATGCAATTTGCATCAGAGCAAAGTTTTCATTTTCTCTACAACTTTGCTCATTACGTGTCAAGGGTAACAGAAATCTATAAAAGTTACATAGATTTGCAAAACAGAATGCTTTCCCAAAGCATGACTACATTACTGTCTCAGAATAATGTGGCACATAGTGGGTTTACACCTTGATTCCTAAAGAGTTGAAAGCTGCAGTTCATGTAGAATTCACCTGCTAATTGAGGTTTATCTCATCAAAGTTGACACTTGGGCCACTGGGGAGACCATGATTGCACTAGGGAAAATTTCCAGCATTGGAAGAAGTGAAAATGCTCTTTCTAAGAGTTCCTCGCAGATTCCTTTATTTGTGTATTTTTTTATTCAATATTATTATTATTATTTTTTTTTTTTTTTTGGGGGGGGGGTTGGGGGTTGTTTTGTTTTTGTTTTTTGTTTTTAACACATGATATGGTGCTTTATTTCACACTGGGCTGGCTACTGTGCATAGGAGTGGATGTGTGTATATAATGTGTGTGGGGGGAGGGGGAGTTGGAGTTGGGCTTCAGAAGGGATGGTTATAGATCCCTCCCTTCTCCACTACTCCCCCACAAAAAAAATATTATTTATCAGAGAATGAGCACCATAAGAATTATTTTGTGAGAACATTAGACCCAAGCATACTGATTATGTTATTTCGAGTGTCTGAATAAGAGTCTCCTTTTTTTCTCTTTGAACATGAGTACATTACACAGCAATTTGGTAATATAGAGAATGAAATGCCTTTTTAATCATTATAATTGAAATGGCGAAAGAGACCTATTTCAGAGGATAAGACAGAATCACCATGGCCCTGTGTTGACAGTGTGTTAATCCCTCTGAATAAAAAAAAAAAGAAATACATATTTTGAAACATTAAGTTCCTCATGCTTTGCCGTTATATCTTACTTATTCCTATTTTTTGTGTCTTGTGCTTCTGTGATTGTATGAATAGATGTGATAAGTGAACAGAAACGTGTGTATATGATATATATATATATATATATATATATATATATATATATATATATATATATATGCATCAGCTTGACCACAATGGGGAAGCTTTTGAAAAGATGGGATGGAGAAGTAGTATCTTTGCACAAGGAAATATGTTTTCGTTTCATTTAATAAGTTAATTTGTGTTACCTTGTAATTTTCCCCAAGGCATATAAAACTGTACTTAATTGTGGTATGGTCGGGGTGTCATTTAGGAAGTGCTAGTTTCCCGTTGCCATGTCGTGTGCGGGAATCCCTTTTGTGTTTTAATTGTATTCTAACTTTCGTTTTATATGTTGAAAATATGGGGCGTCCAACATGTTGAGAGCTGGCGACAAAACACACCCACATACACACACTGCACATACACACACGAAAAACAATACATTCGAATTCACACATGATAAAGATACGATAAAGTTACGGTTAAATGCGCTTTTTATGTGTGCAAACAACTCATATTGAATAATACAGACAGTTTGTACATCAGCGTGAAAATGGTGCTCCGTGAAGTTCTAAAACTACGCACGTGCTTGGAAGAAAATTGAAATAAATGAGACCGGATATTTGATACGATAAAGAATTTATTAAAATCAACTACTATACATGATTACTAATGAATTCAATGTAGCCAGTCATTAGCAAACTTCCCTCTGAAACAAACTGTTTTTTCCCCACCCTACGGATAGTTCTTCTTGAACAGCTGCCATTTCATATCCCACCAGGAGGATTACGTCGCTACCTCTGTTCTTCATTCCACCTTCCAAACTTATCCAAGACAGAAAATGTCCACTCAGTGAAAGAAAGAGCATCTTTACCAACCTTTAGCAGTGGCGAATCCAGAGGGGGCGCAACCGGCGCACGCCTCCTCTGTTTTTCGTTGAAAACAAAAGAAATAACAAGAAAAATAAAAATGAAATGAAACCCTGCAGTGGCACCAGAAATATTAGTTGCGCCCCCCCCCCCCCCCTTCACAGAATTCCTGGATCAACCCCTGATTACTGACGTCATGTGTGTCTCTAACTATACAATACTAACATGCTTTGGATATTAAATCCCAATTGAATTGAATTGAACTGAATTAAGATATCAAGGGTTTTTTTTTTTCTCTTTCTCTTTTTAAGTATGAGCAATGAAAATGAAAGATTCCGCTCTCGTAACAGGATGTACACTTTCTCTTCTGTTTTGGCCGCAGGATTACTTCAAAATTAAAACCTTGAGTAAAATGCAAACTTTTGGACAACGTCCTGGTTCAGTTGCATGCGACAATTGAGAGTGTTCTCATCTGAAAGTACATTTAGGGCCTATAATGAAATGAATTAATGAATTAAAGACAAAAGAACCACACAACAACCAAATCCCCAAGCCGTAAAGTGCTACGGTGACAAAATAAAATTTAGGCCACCCAATGCCATCCCGTAGCTAAAACCGCAGTAGGCCACCATGCATGGATATAACGGAAGCGCGTGGGCTCTTCTGAAAGTATTTACATGTATAGTGATTATCTCGTTTTTATGCATGGATTATACACATCCACCCAACATAATATTCGCATCCTAACGTTGATCAGTTACTTCTACTGTAATATTTGCATGAGAATGCCACCTGCGCACGGGTTTTCAAGCGTATACGGTTTTCAATTGAAAGACATTTATATACTTCGTTGGCTTCAGGTTTTACTAGGGAAAGACAATTTAGTTTCTAATTGACAATCATCTGTCGTTTTCCTGGGTAATGATTACACTACTCGACGTTGAAACCGGTTGAATCTGTGTCTATGTACAACGATGTATATGTTACGTGGTATTATACGCTGTCTTTATACAGAGACCAGTGCAAATACTAGTTCATAAACCTACGACATGATAGAGTAGAAAAAAAAAAAACAAAAAAAAAAACAGCCCAACATCTAAACCGGTTGCAGTAAAATCACTGCAAAGTCCGAAGTCTTTTTGCCTTTTCAAGTTTTCTGTCGATGTTTGTTTTGGTTTTCTTTCCTCTCTCTTCTTTGTCATGACCTTGTTGCTATCGCTAACCTTTGGAGCTTTTGGTGTTAAGGGGCGTAGGCGGTCGATCACAGTTCGCAAGTAAATAATCTTTGGGTGTATAATATACCGCCGTGAAACAGTGCTGACAGAAAACAAGTCACCAGACAGACCCTAGCTGAAGGCATTAAATGTAAATTGTCAAAGAGATAGGACAGAGGGAGATATATTGTCGTTCTCTTTAACAAGAATGAAATGTTATGTAATCGTATCAACAGTGTCTAACACTCCTATGCCACACCTGCCTAGTAATCGTGAGAGTGCTCCTAAACACGTGTAAATGTTTTGATTTATTTGATTTGATTAGATTTGTTTTGATTTGATTTGATTTGATTTGATTTGATCTGATCTGATCTGATCTGATTTGATTTGATATGATTTGATTTGATTTGATTTGATTTGATTTGATTTGATTTATTCTCCCTATGACATCATTTACATTTTTTCATCAAATTTAATAAAACATAAATGATACTCATTATAGCTAGTTTCTATAGATTTACAATAATGTTGATTACACATACATCTGTAACATAATTGCAGTACATGTGTTATGAATTACCATACAGAAAGGTCGCCAATAATAAGCTATAAGCTTGACCCTTTGGCAACCGATGAGTTATGAGTGTCAAAGAGTTAATTGTAAGTATGAGATACTGCCCATAGTACCAGTGTCAACAATGCAGATCCTTGGAGGCGGGTCTACGGGTTAATTGTTTTGCCTGCATGGTTGCTGGAATCGCAGAGCAAATCACGGGACACGCACTCTTATCATAAACTTCTCTCTTTCCTTGGATTCTTGTGTGATTAGTTGCTTCATATATACGCGAATATACTGCCGTTACAGAGCATAATTATGTCGTTCGTATACTTGAAAAAGAAAAAAAAAATGTGAATGATATCTCTCCAACAAGGAAGTCATGCGCGGGGAAAACCGTATAATCATAAACATGTGATAGAATTTCATCTATTGTTGGCATAATTTCCATAGCTTCTCTTAGTGTTTCTTTTGTGGAGAGTCAGTTGTTATTTGTAGTACGATCTCACGCGGTATCATTATGCATATACATGGCTGCTGGGAGTTCGAATGACCAAAGCGCTATTGAGGACTTATTCGAAGTTATTGTTTTGTAATTGACGTTTGCGAAGAACGCTATACATTAGAAAGCAGGAATTTACGACTTTTGCACAAGGTAAGATTTTATCATTTTTGTTGCTGACTTGTATCAGCTTGGTATTCATTTGGTATGACTTTCTTGTATCTGAATAGTCCACTTGGTATAAATGATATTGATAAAAGCAGAATCGCCTAATTGTCGCCTTCGATGTAAATTTGTAGTATTAGGCCTATCCATGTATTGATTTCCATGCTTTGAAGCAGGGTCTAATTTACCCTTTTCTCACATTTACAAACAATCAGAATTACTTCAAATTCAATGTCAGCAAACTTAAATGTATTTTACGCATAAAACTTTAATCATTTACTTGCGAGGCCAATATTGATCTATGTGAACTGCAAAATTCTCTTGTACGTTTCTCAAACATCTGTCAAAGTTGAAAAAGGTATTTTGAAGGACTACATTGCAACAACGCCAACAATAACAACAGAACCGTGTGAAGGAATGGCAGAAGCATTAATGTTTACCTATTGTACAAAAGAAAGCTTAGTGGTCTGGTGGACTGCTATAGCTTTGCTATTGATGAAAAGGTCCAGGATTCGAGCCCAGTTAAGATGCTTGAGCTCTCGAGATACTTCATCCCAACGTTTTTGTGTTATGATTCGTTGTAAAGGATTGTGAGCAAGAACGTGATGGGGGGGGGGGTGCACAGGAACTATAGAAAACAACTATCATTGTTTTATGATGATGTTTTTGATAATAACATAACATTTGTGACAAAATGATAACACTGATGTTGATAATGATGATGGTGACGATAATAGTAATAACACCAATAACAATAATACATGTAATGTGATTACTATTGATTATGTCAGTCATTATCACAACATGGCTATTACGGAATAAAATGTACTGCACCCAAAACGTAATTGTAATGATATGAGTGTCAAAATTATATTCACCCGAATAATTTCCAGTGACCTCATTTGATTCTACCATTCTTTTTATCACCATTTTTTTTTTACCATTCTTCTGTATGTAGTCCAATAGATGTCCCGTCTTTCTCTGTCAAGTATGGACCACGATGACGTCAAACTCGTCCAGGACGTCAACGTCAACTACGCAGCTGCCACCGTAAGTGTGATTATTTTTGTAAATTATATAATTATCATCTTTAATGTATGTCCAACCGTCTATCTATTTCACATGAGACACGCAATTTGAATTATGACATAATTGTATACATGTATGTATATAATGCAATGCAAAATGCTTGGTTGCTACAGTTACAATAGCTGATGTAACTTCTCTTGCCATTACAACGTGTGCCATGATATCTGATATCTTAAACGCCACTATTATCATGCTGATGCTACGATTGATAAATCTTTAAATAGATTTAAGTAACAAAAACGACGGCGAAAATACCATTCTATAATCGTCCATACCCATATCACGGGGATACGATTTAAAAAAAAGCCTATAATGGTAACATTGCTGGTTCTGATCTGATCTGATCTGATCTGATCTGATCTGATTAGATTGGATTGGATTTGGTTTGATTTGGTTTGATTTATTCACAGTATACGTATACACACATTATACACATTGTACATAGTTTGTACATGGAATGTGTCATAATACATTTTGTGTGGCTCGTCATAAGCTATGAAAAGCTTGACTGAGATCTCCAGTAGATATAACTTATGAACCTATGCATAATTATGTACAGAAACATTACACAACACAAAAATGTACTATGCGCGTTCAATGGATTCATATAGATAAAGATATGATAAAAGGAGAGGAAAATAAGTAGAATACATCATGGTGGTTGAAGGTATACAAAAATTGATAATTCTGGTAACAAGGAAAGACTAGTTACTGTAGTACGTGATGTAAAGTAAACGTGTGAACACGGGGTGCAGACAAGAACCATGCAACTGGTATTACTGCAAAAACATTATTTGAAAAGAAGGGCATTGCTTACTTGTCTTCTAAAAGTATGTTTTGTTTGGTACCGTCACATTTCATGCGAAGGAGAAATCTAGATGTCAGGACCAGCATGTCGTATGGATCGGTGGGCAAGGGTAGTTCTTGAATTTTCTGTAGGTGCACATTTGTATAGAGGCTCTGGTTGGATAACTATGAATAGCGGAACATGTTTAAAAGTTTGATGGGGAGTTCGTGGGAATGGAATCTGTACATAGACACAGCACTTTGGAGTCAATGAATGTCGCTGCCCAATCGAAAAAACAATGGGTTTATTATGAGACGCAATCATGTTGTCAGAGTTCTGCAGAATTCTGCATTTATAGTGTCAATGAGACGCTCAAGATTATGATCAGAAAGAAATACATTGATATTGTCTGGAAATAGAATGAAAATTAATGAAGTAAAGAGGAAGAATTACAGATATCATTGATGCATATAAGAAATAACAAGGGTCCAATAATGGAACCTTAGGTACCTCACATTTTGATTAATATTACATCAGAGTGCGAAAGTTATTATAAGCAGTATATTGTTTTCGGTCACATAACTAGTTCTTAAACCACAAAAGAGGAGTTCTTCGTATATACAATAAACATTCATCTTTTCTAATGATAAGATATACTATGATCAATGGTATGGAAAGCTTTACTTAGGTTCATAAATACTCCAAGTACATGCTCTTCCTTAGATAATGAAATCGAAATCTTATCACGGAGTTCAATAAGAGCTACATCTGCTTTCCAAGGGAGGTATCTTCTTTCTTTAGTTTGAGTATAACTTTGACAAGTTTCAGTTCACCAGTGAAATAACACCAGCACTTAGTGATATATTAACAATGTGAGTAAGCGGGACGATGCTGATGATGGTGACGATTATGATGATGATGATGATGATGATGATGATGATGATGATGATGAGGAGGAGGAGGAGGAGGAGGAGGAGGAGGATGAAGACGATGAAGATGATAATGATGATGATGATAATAATGAGGATGATCCTATAATGACATGCAGATGATAATGATCAATGTACCGATGATAACTATCATAATGGTGAGCGCTGGTAACTGTGCCGATGATGAAGATACCTGACAGGCCTTATCATGTTGTGTCTTTATGGCTCCTCTTCAGACCGCTAGAGGGTTGGGCGTACTCACCACGGGTATCTTCATCGTGGGTGAGATGGCAGGCACGGGTGTCCTCGCTCTCCCAAGGGCCATAGTTGATGCAGGTAGGTCTACTGTGTGTCTCCTCCTCGACTTTTGAGCAGCATTTCTACGATTTTTATGTGCTGCACCACTAATTCGTGTCGTGTGCGACACCATTTTCATGCCTGTTTCCCGTTCATTCTATCGTCGTCATACCGTATAGATACTGTAGATAGAGAATGGAGAAAGAAAGCAGTCATTTGTCATCTCGACATAAAAGACTTGGTTGGACATGATTATGCAAGTGATTAAATATGGATTAATATGTTATACTTTTCATTGGAAATTATATAATCATTGTGATTTTCATATTTCGAAGCATTGTGTAGACCGCTGATATACTGTACATGTTCTAATCATTAACATGTTTTGATGTGTAAGTATAGTAATATAAAGTTATAGTGTTTACTGTATGATGTAACAATTAGACATGTTTATTAACTTCGTGTGCATATAATATACCAGGTGATTGTATCACGTTTATATATCTGTATGTTCTTCTCTTTTATACATTCATGTCATGCAAAATGAATATGATATAAATATGATATGATAACATTATTATCATATCATATCATATAATTTTAGTATAATATTTTCATGTTCTCCTCTACCATCTTCACAGGATGGTTTGGATTGCTGCTGATAATAGTAGGGGCCTTCATGTCAGGATACACTGGCATCATCTTAGGCCGCTGCTGGACCATCGTCAAAGAGAGATTCCCGGAGAAGTATGGGGGACACACCCGGTACCCGTACCCTGCGATTGGATCCGAAGCTTTCGGGAAACTGGGCAGGTATGAAACGACATGGTATAAAATGATTATTTAGTTCCAAATGCCTCGTTAATATTCAAACCCACGAAGTAAGTTTGATCTAGGCGGCAATGATTAAACGAGAAATACATCGAGAATGGAATCAACCAAGTTTTATTTAATCCAACGTGTGTTTTCCCCCTTGTTTCTCCACATAACCTATATTATAGACATGACGTCAGATGACAACACGGTCACATGACCAATGAAAATGATAGTATCCATGTGCTCAGTGAAGGAATACGACGTTTCCGGTAAAAACAACAGGAACATGGCCCCAAACATTCGATTCCTTGTGGGTAAATTAGATGACATCTTGAAATCTAAGTTGACATTAAAATAGATCAAGGCACCCGAAACAGGTCTGTAACTACAAATTTTGAATTAACCTAATGCTCCTCCACACAACAGCAAATATGAGTGAACAGTAAAATGTACTGTTTATTACAGATAATAATCATTTCCAGAAAGTCTTGTTTAAAAAAGATGCTAGAAGCAAAAATATCCACGAATGTTACTAAATATCATAGGGCCAAGGGGTCCAGTCGTGTTTGGGTATTGTGTATATCATGAACCTTTCGAAAATTGGTATGTTTGTGACCGTGCTCTGCAGTTACTCGGTACGGTTCTGTGTGAACGCAACGCTGTTTGGGGTAAGCACCGTATTCTTGCTGCTGGCGGCTGACAACATGCAGACATTGGTCCACAGCTCCAAGCTGGTTTTCTGCGTGTGGTTACCTATCATCGCCGTTTGTCTCGTCCCCCTCACCTGGCTGGGAACGCCCAAGGATTTCTGGTGAGATGTCTCGACCCCTACCCACGCCTACCGTAGTCCAAGAAACAAAACCAACCAAACAGTGCATGAGTGAAAACACCACCACCACCACCACCACCACCACCAACAACAACAACAACAACAACAACAACAACAACAACAACAACAACAACAACAACAACAACAACAACAACAACAGCAGCAACAACAAACAAATAAAGAAAATTTGAACAAAAAGGAATGCATGAAACTGTCCAAAGAGCAATTGACGTAAGTACCTCAGTCCTCATTGGAATACAAGTAGCCCGCTAAAGCGGGAAACCTATGACCTTGTTTAAGATTTATTGTTTAAGATTTATTATGGTCTGATTTTATGTCAGTATTGTCTTCGGGCAAATTGTTTTTAATAGGGTCCCATTTGTTTTTCTCTTGTTTATATTTAAAACAACAAACAACGGTATAACCTTTGGCAATACTCTGATCTCAATCTCCATCTCCAAAAGAGACATGTTATTCTTTTTCGTAATGTTTTATACCATTTTAGAGATGAAATATGAAGACAGACTTCTTATGTATAGGCCTATATATAAAATCATATTTGTGAGTCTGTGAGAGCATCTAGGTGTCTTATTGTGTACTTGTATACAGAAACCCAATATTTATATTTATATAATCTGTCTCGCCAACACCGTTCTTGTTTTTTTTCTTTTCAGGCCAGTAGCTATTGGTGCCATGGGAGCAACCAGTATTGCCTGTCTTCTCATGTTCATTCAAATTCTCATGGATATCCCAGCCCAGCCTCCAAGCCACACGTCGCCCTCTTTTGTCTCGTTCTTTATAGCTTTTGGAACCATCATTTTCGCATTCGGTGGTCACGCGGCTTTTCCGACGATCCAACACGATATGAACGACCCGAGACAGTTCCCCAAGAGCGTCTTCTTAGCTTATGGAAGTAAGTATCATCACACATTGTCGGCTAGTCAAATACGGAAAGTACCACTCTGTTGTATTGGTGGTGTTGTTTGTTGACGTAATTACTGCCAAGCTCAGATTATGTTTCCACGATTACAGACCTGAGTGTTTACGCCGCATGATGATGATGATGATGATGATCATCATCATCAATATGATTTCTAATCCTCTAAATCCATTCTGTGGAGTGTTCTAGGCGCAAAAGAGAGGTTGAAAGAAGTATAGAAACTACACAAAATATAGATATTCAAAAGAGACTTTAAACAAGTGCGTTTTAACCACTTTTAAAGGATTCTGATGAAGGGCTATTTTCAAAACTGAAGGTAATTTATTCGATAAGGTGGGACGGGCATGGGCAAAAGCTCGTGAGCCCTAGGATGTTACGAATTCAGGAATTACAAGAAGGCCAAAGTTGGATGAGCGTAGAGATCTATATTACAGGAGTATAAGTATGAACTGAATCTATACTATACTGCGATCATCACCATCACTTACATTTGTTTAATGTATAACTATTGTTTCTTTAGCTCTTGCAATGCTGGAATATTCTTACAAAACATCTTCCACATCTTAACTTATCTTTTGTATCAAAGAGTGGAGGATATCATTTAGACTTCATAATTCACACATCAAGATTGAATATTCATATTCATTAAATTCTTCCGTCGAGTTCTTTTTATTGCAACTGATTAACAAATTGCTCTGCATCGACGTAAATAAGCATTGAATTGGATAAGTGTTGAAGTAGTAGCCATGACAGAAACACTGATGAAGTAAGTGCTTATTTACGTCGATGCAGGGTAATTTGCTAATCAGTTGCAATAAAAAGAACTCGACTGAAGAATACCGTGAATTTGAATAATAGCATTGCGAAGTACCAGCTGCAAACTACAAGGATTAGAACCTCGGTAGTCGGCGGTCTAGTGGATAAGACGCCTGTCCGGAGGTCGTAGGTTCGAATCCTGCCCAAGTATGTATGCCCTTGATTTATTTCGTCATGACTACTACACAATGATCAATTCAGTGCTTATTTACGTCGATGCAGGGCAATTTATCAATCAGTTGCAAGCTTGAATATAACTTTAAGTTTGGACAGGAACCTAAAACATCTCATTCTTAAAGCCATTTGGTGTCAATGTTGATTCGACCCACAGTTATCGTACTGATGTACTTCCCGATTGCTGCTGCCGGTTACTTCGTGTACGGAGACGCCTTCCTCGACCAAAACACCGACAACATCCTCGACGTCATCACACCCGGCGGTATTCAGAAGACCGTCATCACCATGATCATGCTGCATCTCGTTCTCGGCTTCGTCATCGTCATCAACCCTCTGTGTCAAGAACTTGAGGAAGCTCTCGGCATCCCCCTCCGTGAGTCGACATTCTATCTATAATTCATTCCAATACTTGAAGATAGAGGTTTATTCTATACCAGCCCATACTCCTTTGCACCTCCTCGGTTATGTTTTTCAACGTATGTTCAAGCAGCAACTACTTACGGCCTGCGTGATGTATGTTTCTTATGCCGCAGAAAAAGGGGCAGCAAAGATCACAACAAATTAAGAGAAGGAAGTAACCTTGATTCAATTAAACAATTGTCTTTACGTGGTTCTATCCTGTCTCCTTTTCGCTATGCAGAAAGATGAAATGAACTCGATCCCGTAAAAAGCATGCGGAATAATAATTTCACTCTGTCTATATGAAATTAATATACGTCAACGATCAACAATCATAGGATCGCTAGAAACAAGTTCCAGTGTCTGAATGATATAGTCTCATATTCTACTCATGTAAGATAGATTCAACTCGTCCTCAGATTTGGGACCAATCCACCCAGAAGATCAAAGTAAGTCTAATTATTCTTCTCCCACAGATTTCAACTGGAAGAGAGCTGCGCTGCGTACAATGGTCGTAGGCCTTGTTCTGTTCACTGGGGAAACCATTCCACATTTTGGCGCCATCTTGTCGCTAGTGGGCGGGTCCACCGTTACCTTCCTAACGTTCGTTTTTCCGTCATTATTTTACCTTCGGCTGAACGCTTACGAGGACCCATCTGGGAGGTGGGAAAAGAGGTAGGCATACATGTCAATGTTGACAATAAGCGCAAATCAACAACTATTGAACTATCTATTGAGCACGGGAACAATCATTACGATAGCATAACCCTTACAAAGATTACCATCCCTACAGAAGTAATGATACTCACCCCCCCCCCCCCCCCCCCCCCACACACACACACATCCCTACCTACGCACTCGTACATGGACACACGTTCAGGCCGGTGAGATTGAATCGAGTTTATTGATTATATTAAATGAACTCGACTCAACATTAGCAGTGTGAACGTGTGTCCGTGTGTGAGTGCGTAGGTATAGGAATAACGGTGAGTGTGTGTGTTTGCTAGTAAGTAATCTTTGAACAAAAATATCACTATTTTGATCATTATCACAATATCTAAAAAGTACTTGATATCACGGTACCTTTTTTGTAATTTATGTATTATATCTTCTCTTTACAGAAATCTCGGTCTCCACCACAAAGTCATTCATGCCGAGATAATCCTGGTGGGCGTGGTCGGAGGTGTGGCTTCGACATTTTCTGTCATTTACTCCATGGCGCAGGGAGGCTCCCAGTTCACCGTACCTTGTTACGTCAACGCTACTGCGGCGCATCTCTGAAGTGCCACCCTGTGCATCCTAACCCTATCTTAATCCTGTCTTTCAGGCGAGACAGCAAATTGGTCAGCAATTTCAAAATGCTACAAAATATATGAATGTATCAATAAATCAGTTTATATTTCTGATGATGGAATGAGATTGAAATAATCATTTTGAATCGTTTATAATTTCTTCTCTACAACACGATATGAGACATTATCACCTAAAAATAAGATATAAAAATGATAAATGGCATTTTGTAAATGCCTGTTTTGAGCATTTGCTGTGTTCTTGCCTTCTCTGACCAAAAGAGAGATGACACTTACTTAAGTCAACATTATTGAATTTTATTACGTTATAGAATAAGGGGAGCCACAAAACAAGGTGCATAGTGTTACGGTTACTTTGTGTTAATCGAGTGGACATCATTATGTTTCTCAACGATGTGATCTTTTTTCTTGATGTTAAAAGACACACCAGCTAACGCATGTTATTATGATCATGCAATCTTCCTAGAGGTTACCATGGCAATAAATATCATGGCAAAAGGCTTACCTAACCTATCAACATCAACAGTACAAAGAAGGAAATATTCAGTGACTTGAGTGACTGACTCCCTCACCAAGCATTCTACCAAAATATCACCAATTAGTCTAGAGATGTACTGGTATGCCCAAGTTCAACATACAAGCATTTTCATACAAGCATTTTGCATTCACATCGGTCTCTGAAAACATCTTGTAATAATTTCATATCTACGGATTACGATGTTCTTTCTTTGTTTCATTTTTGTGTTATTGCAATTTTGTAATACGGTAGTGCTTTGTTTCGTTTTTCATATGCAGTGTATGGCTAGATCTTAATTGTTTTATGATTCGCCTTTACAAGCCTGTGGTTGTGATGATCGAAGGATTTGCGGAAGATGAGGAGTTTAACTTTAATTATGTAAATACTGAAATTATCAATGATTTTCTTAGAGTGCAATATCATGCAGATTAGACAGTATCTATCTTGGTTTGTACATTTGAATTTTTGTATATGACAACCACAATCCTGTAATTTGATACCTTGTCACTCTAAAGGTCAAGGTTACCAAAGTGTCTTAAGTACTTGCTTACTTTACTTTTCCGGAACGATGGTATATGACAGGGCATGTTCATCGATTAGGGTTGGGTTGTCTTCTGCTGCCTTCCCCTTATATATAGCGTGGGCTGATCTCATTCCAATATATTAATCCTATATAAAAAAGTACTTCATCCTAAGTCAGTATAGATATCTGTACTTTGTCAATATTATTGCTCTTGTTGCGTTCTACCAAGTGAAACAAGCGTCCAAGTTATACAATTAACGAAATATTTCCTGCGAGCAAGCACTGAAGCTTACAAAGGTTGGTGTGGAAAATAAAGTGTGCTAACACATGATAAAAAGTGTGTACATTAAATGACCTATACGCTCCTGTTAACGAGTTAACGTAAGTTAATGAGACTTGATTTCATCTACTTATTGTTTCAACGCGGGTAAATCGTTTTAGAGGCTACCATGAAATTTTTTACTGACATGCATTCGACTTATATAGATTAACGTGATAAAGACCAATGTGTTTACCTGTTTACAGAATCAAAACTCATGAGTCGAATAGTATCGGTATATTCAAAAGGAGAGAAGTATTAAACTAAACAATTAAAAGGATTTATCTTCACAAACTCTAGACAACATAATCAAAATCAGTATAGCTCTTGATGTTATTTTTCTTTTGACTGTTTAAGTGTGCTCGATTGAATCATATAGCTATTACTATTAACATATGTTTTGATACTTACATCAGAATCCTCGTTAACATACGAGACGACTATAGCATAAATGTATGCAATTCATTACTGTTAATAGGCCATACCCAGGTCTCTTCAAAGTGTATAAGAACAGGAAAAAAGAACAATCATCTTTCATCATAATTCAATGTTATGAAATTTCACGGTTAAATCACACGTGAACAATTCAAGAACTTTATTTAATAAGTTTGCGCCAGTTTTCTTAACTGTGTATTAATTCTGGCTGTACATGGATGTGTGTGTGTGCGTATGTGTGTAAGAACACGATTCCTTTTCATCTCTATTTTCTGCTTTACCCTCAGGAACCCAGAGCACACATATTTCAGCCACTCAAGTCACTCCATGTAGAATAACTCTAAATTTGATGTATAGTATATACGTGTTTCTAGAGTAAAAATGAAAAAAAAAATGTTTAAATTCTTACTGGGCATATCAAGCAATACTGCAGTCAATGATGCTTCTCTGTGTTAACCACTTAGAGAGGGCCTTTAATTGAAAATGAATAATTGTTACATTGTATTTTGCATTTCTATCAAGTACTATGTTGAAACGTGAATAAAAATATTTTCTATTTTGTGAAAGGACTATGTTTCATGTCAGCTTTCATTTCTGTTCTCATTTGTTTTATGAATCGTGAAAATTTTAAATCAGAAACTTATTGCCTGCGAGAATTTGGTGGGTGTCGGAAAAAAAAAAACCTCTGGAGATTTCAGAATCTCACGGAATGTGGGGTAATAGAATATTTTAAAATAGCATGACAAAATGATCAGAATATTTGCACATTTAGATGTCGATAAATCTGTTGTTTCTTTTTCCTGTGGCAATTTAAGAATAATCCACATTTCTGGTTATGCATTTCTTCTGTCGTAGATGCTTAACGTCACCAATGAAAAAAAAGACAACATTTTGATAAACAAGACATTAATCCTTATCATAAAAACATGGAAACAGTGCAGAAAATGAAGAAGTCGGTATACGTAAACATATACAACTGCTAACTACTCTCATTGAATAAGTCATCTATAGTTTCGTAACCGAAACGCCAATATCATGTCATGAATAAGTATTACTGTAACGCCACACATAAAATCTATTATTTTAGATTTATATTTTGTTGAAGTTCAAATATGGCGCTATTGGTGACTAACCTACGTGCTGAGACATAGTCAAAGTAATGAATTCTGGCGTAGAGTTGCTTTTGTTGCAACTGATTGACAAATTTCCCTTCATTGACGTAAGCACGGATTATTATCTTTTTAATCATGGCTACTACCGAAACACTGAATAATCGGTGTTTATTTACGTCGATGAAGGACAATTTGTTAATCAGTTGCAGCATGCTATATAGTGCTGTTTACTCTTTGTTTGCTTGTTGCTTGTTACTCCTGTTCCTATATATACTTCCGGCGGACCGCAACGCAAGGTTATATGATTTCAGATTATTTGGTCCGGGTTCAGGCCGACAATTGCCGAAAATTGTGTAAACTTGGTAAACGTTCAAAAAGTGTCCACAGAAATTTATTGACCCTCTACTTTATCCAAAGTATATACTAAGGGTGCAGATGACACAAATCATCAAAGTACAACATAGACTTAAAGGGGCATTCCAGACGATTTTCATGATTTCACATTATGTCACTTACATAAATCGACAACTCCATGTATAGATTTGTGGAATTTATTGTGGTTCTTGAACAGAGAAACAATAGCTTCAAAAAACGTGAAACAAATTACACACTGAACAAGGATGATGACATAGGAGGCTCACATATTTCAGAAATGTAGCAGCGTAATTCCATAACAATACTGCTTGCTTGCGAGTTCACCTGTGTATAATCTATGCATGCCTTCTTCTTTTGTTCTGCTTCCTTGAGTCCCAACTCATGCATTCTAATGGTGACTCTGCCATGTCATCATCCTTGTTCATTGCAATTTGTTCTAAATTTTGAAAATATTCTTATTCTTCATCCCGATTATCACAAATTCTGAAACTCTGTCCTCAGTATAACTTATCTATAGTTGTTCAAATGTAAAAATCTGAAAACCATCCGGAGGTCTCCTTTAATACAGATGACAGTCGGATGGCACGTAATCGAACACACAGACACAAATACCCAAGCTCACAAACATGAAAGGATGAGCGCCTGCGTGGTAGATTTAGAGATTTAATACGCCCCCTTCTCCCTCGTCCTTCACGATTAAGTTTCGATTTTGTCAAATCAGTAATAATTTCTTGATACAACTGTAGTTTTTTCTAAATGAATTGCCATCACGAGACAGGAATCACATAGAATAAATTGGTTTCATCACGTGCAAAACTGAGCACGGTGCGAGGTCTAAAGTTTAGATCAATAATCCACCCTGATGCGCAATTAATATGGGGAAGTATATTGCCATATTTATGGTTCCTAATTCTACAATGACACCAGTTGAAACCAATGCCAGTCGCTTCGTCACATCTCACCTGTATTTGTCATGAAATAAAGGCATGATCAGCAGACAATGCACACCCTGTGGTGATAATTCGACAATGAATATGACAAAGTATGTTTTTGCTGAATGTTTGTTCGTCTGTTGAACTAAAGTTACCTGACGCTGCAGTTTAAGCCTTTGTATGGATCCGTTGTCATGAGAAAAGGACTGCAGTATATACCCGGATGGAATTTCTGTAGGTTGTCTAACTGATTGCCCTAACAACGTTGCCACGGTTGCAAGAACAAAGACTTTAGACGCATTGGTAAGAGATTGTTCAAATGTTATTTCTATTCATTTCGAGAGGTAAACTGCCTAAACGCGCAATTCATGAATCTGTTCCACACTTCTGCTGGCAGGGTACGTTGTTTCGGCATTGGTACAGTAAGTTCATAGTGCATCACAGGATGTAAGGCTCGTCATACCCGCTGAATTCCAATGTTTTATATATACGTTTGTAAAGGAATTACGTACTCAAACAACAGACTGTATCATGGTTATCATAATTCCTTCACCATAACATTTTAATATAAACAATCTTGAAATGGGAATCTGTTTATAAGAGTGCAATTTGTAGAAGAACGTTCGGTTTGCAGCTTTCAGGATGACTATTCCAAACGTCCTAAAACTTTCCCTGTTGAGAGCTGACAGTGATGCGCGGGAGTACAAAATGAAACATTGTACATAATATTTACAATAAAAAGTTATCAATTTCATTTTCTTTGATGATTGCCTTTTGTTTTGATTTCTATTTATTTGTCCACCTATGTGTGGAGAATATGTACTCACGTATGCATTCAGAAAGCGAAAGACCCTGTGTTTTGATTTATATTCCTCCGAATATATGTCTGTTTTTCTATTTGTATTTGGAAGCATTGGTATATTGGTATTTGGAATGATGGAAAGGTCTGGTGTAATTCAAAACTCCGACACAGTTTCAGCTACAGCTTGTCCAGGTATTAGACCGCTTAAATGGAGCAGGACAGAGTCACGCTTGTTCCAGATGGCAGCCTGAACTCTCCCGCCGCTATGGTAAGTTCTGAAGATGGATGTCTCCATGAAGCAAGACGGAGAAATACAGAAATAGTTTCTATTCAGATTTTTTTACTGATAATCATAATATCATAAACATTGAAAGAAATAAAGCTAATCTTCTGTCTCACTAAGCGAGGTAAGCACGAAAAATGATTACAACGTTTCGGCCACGAAATCTGCTATGCCTTCGTCTACCACGATGATGAACATCTTTCGTACTATCATAAACATTACAATCATTCATTATGATCGCAATTTGATCTCAATATTGTGATAACAATGATCACTCATAATTTTGCTTATCTAATTATCTGTAAAGAAAAACTTTGTTCTTACGTCACTTGATACACACTGTAATCCTCTTTTTAATATTTATTATATAGTGGTAGGTGTCACATAATGTGTGAATTCCAACACTTTTCCTGCTATGAATAACGTGAATTTTAAGATGCAGTAATCTCTGTAAAGTCTGTAGAAGCCTACGTACGAGGATATATGGTTACTGTCTTTGACAATTATGTTGACAAGATGTTATGCCACTGATGTGGTAATGCTGCTATGGCAATGACGAGATGTTGCCACCATTACAAAAGACGTTAAAACATGATGACGCAACCAATGATAGCAATGCCGAAAAAGATAACGGTGGCGATTATGCCACTAATGTTTCAAATCTGTGAAAGAGGAAAACACACGCTTTTTGGTAATGATATTTTATAACGAAAGTAATCTCAGTCTCCATCCTCCCTCTGTGTGAGTGATTTGTTGGTTTGTCTGTTTGTATATAGGCAACCTTGGGTCTGGGAGCTTTAACCACCGGGCTCTTTATCATAGGGGAAGTGGCCGGTACGGGTGTCCTAGCTCTACCAAGGGCGGTGGTTGATACAGGTGATGTATCCCATAGCAACGAATATACTTCGATTGCCGCCATTTATACTTTTCTACATCACAGTCATTACGCATTATTCAATGATAGGGAGAGATCAGTGATCAATTGAATATCAAGAAGGATAGGTATGGCAAATTACAGTCAATGACAGCCATTCGCGAAAATGGAAGCAAAGTGGAGAATTAAGCAAATTCATTCGCTTTTTATCCATTATATTTTTCTATCAGACTGAAAATTATATAAATGATTATGATCTTTTAACAGAAAATAAGTGCATATAATCATTGACATTGAAATGTATGGTA
This sequence comes from Diadema setosum, assembly GCF_964275005.1. Taxonomy (NCBI): domain Eukaryota; kingdom Metazoa; phylum Echinodermata; class Echinoidea; order Diadematoida; family Diadematidae; genus Diadema; species Diadema setosum. The sequence goes on from NC_092689.1 coordinate 37,131,289, forward strand.
AACAACGTTTATAAATATGCAATTAGTAAGGAAGGTAAAAAAGAAAAGCATTTTGAATGTATGAATGTAGTGGAGATGGGAAAGAATGATGGAAAAAAGCAATGTTTGTAATATATAAATGTTTGCGTTCCTCTATGTCTTGACAGCAGCTGATGTGCAAGCTGTCTTTATCACAAATCATGGAGCTTTCACTCACCCCTCCCCCCCCCCTTCCCTCTCCCCTTCTCTTTGGTCTCCCTCGTGACAGTGCAGGTTGGATAGGTTTGGCCATCATCATATTTGGGGCCTGTATGCTGGGCTATACGGGCGTTATTCTCGGCCGCTGCTGGACCATCGTCAAAGAAAGATTCCCGGAGAAGTATGCAGGTCACACCCGATACCCGTATCCAGCCATTGGATACGAAGCGTTCGGGAGAATTGCGAGGTAAAAAAAAGAATATCGACCCTTATCAAACAGAATAACACTGGCATTTCATAAGCAACCAATTACTTGCCAATAAAGGATACGTGGTGAACCGTCAAGCTTTCTATCAGCACGTTAATCTTCTGAAAACCTATACCTCTTAACGATCCAAATAAAACATCAACCAACAAATTGATAAAATGATTTTTTTTTCCTAAGAAAAAAAAACCCGCTCGGCTCCATTGTTCCTGTCGGCTTGGCATCTTTGCAATTTTGTCGATTTAGATATTGAAAATTTGAAAATGGTAATTTCCGGCATAGAACCGCTCCCCTCCCTCCCCCCCCCCCCCAAAAAAAAAAGGCAGGTTTCAGGTTGACTATAGCAAGAGCCATATTATACAGATATAGCCAATCCGAAATTGAGCATCTTGTATAGTAATGTATCAATATCAATGCTTATTTATGTCCTTTATTTTCTATTCTTGATAGTATTCCGTTAATAATTCTTAGTCTCCGATTAATCGTTCATCTATTCATGTGTCATCCCTGTGTTTGTACAGCAATGCGGTACGTTTCTGCGTGCATTTTACCATGTTTGGCAGCAGCGTTGTCTTTCTTCTTCTCGCTGCGGACAACCTGCACACACTGTTCAGCAGGTCCCTCAACTTCTGCTTGTGGCCACCCATCATCACCCTCTTCCTCCTCCCGCTCTGCTGGCTTGGAACGCCTAAGGATTTCTGGTGAGCTGAGTTGAATCAAACCACGCAATGTCCACTTAGGGAACTGAATGTAATTTTTTAAAAATCATTGCCGTTATCGCAACTGATTAACAATTTGCCCTACATCGACGTAAACAAACACTGAATTGATCAGTGTTTTAGTAGTAGCCATGACAGAAGAAATCATGGGCATATACTCGGGCAGGATTCGAACCTATGATCTCCTGGTCTCCGGACAGATGTCTTATTCATTAGACCACCGGGCTTCCACCCGACAGCCAGTGATGATTCTAATCCTTGTAGTTTGCAGCGGAGACTGCGTTATTATTCAAATTTTCATTCATTTCATATTCATTCTCATTGGTTGATCATACGCCATAGTCTCATGTCAGAGTATTTCTCACGGTGTTGATGGACTGTTGACTGAAAAAAAAGTCAGGTACTTGAGTAATTATCTCACACTCATGATATCAGGCCAATATCAGCCGATGATATTCCTAGGCAGTTTTTTATTTCAGGACATTTCATTCAAGACTGCTCAATTTCTCTTTTCGTTAACATTCACCTTAATGAAAATGCTCCGAAGGAGTTTAACGTCTTACACACTGTAAAGTTGCATTTCCGATTTTTGTATTCAGGTAGTATGAGTATACGATCAAATTTACGTTCTTGAACATTATGTATAGCCCAGCACCCCTTTACAAAGGCTTCAGGTAACATTGAGCTACATTTATTACATCTTTTGCACAGTGCTCCCAGTGTGGATTATCTGAAGACGCCATGTCAATATAAAAACCTGTCATGAAATCATCACCAGATAGAGGTTATGAAGTAAAAAGTGCACAAGATGATTATCTCTGTCTCTAAAGTGGTTATTAATGTGAGAATATAGTGTATGTTTGTCGAAACAATGAGCATGATCCAAATTTTCATTCAGGTTAACCCTTGGCAGCAATGTCTTTACCATAGCTTGTCCCCGTTTAATCAAAAAATAAAATCGATTATAAACTTCCTTAACACACAGGCTGCCATAGACTTATGATAGAAATCAAGTATAATCCTACTCTTCATAAAATAGGGCCCTGGTCGCTATTGTTGCATCATTCCTTGGTCGATTTTCTCTTTCTCACCTCCCCTCCCCATCTTTCTCTTTCTAACTCCCTCTCCTCCCCCTCCCCCTCCTCTCCAGGGTAGTCGCGACTGGCGCATCGATTTCTACTGGCATCGCTTCTTTCATCCTCTTCATCCAAGTCCTCCTGGAGATCCCCGCCGAACCTCCTCCTCACACGCCACCCTCCGTCACCTCTTTCTTCACAGCATTTGGCACCATCATATTCGCGTACGGGGGCCACGGAGCGTTCCCGACGATCCAACACGATATGAAGGACCCGCGACGATTCTACATCAGCGTTTTGTTCGGTTACAGCAGTAAGTGGGACCTCATGGTGTGATATGTTGGGACCTTCATATACGACTATCACTCACGCCAAATGAATCTGATAAACACGCAGAGCAGTTCTCTTAGCGGTTGATTAAGTCATGGCAGAATAAACATTATAGCTTTCCGAAGGCTGCAGAGGTCGTGGAGGTTATATTAAGAGGTCGAGACTCCCCCTTGAAATGATTCAATCCTCTCGTACGTTAACCGCGAGAACTTAACTAAGTCCTAGGTCTACCGCCAGGTTCCGCGGTCTCGTTTCCACTTCAATTCTAGGCTCGAATCCATACACAAAGGTAACGATGCGCAAATGCGTAGGAAATGTTACAACATTATAGGCATTTGTAAATATCATACAAATAGTGAATGGTCACAAGTGCAATGGTACGAGATTTCGCACGAGGTGAAAGATAGAGGCGCTCTATTCAACGAGGCGAAGACGAGTTGAATAGTGAGCCTCATCTTTCACCGAGTGCCAAATCTCGTTCCATTGCACGAGTAAAGACCATACACTATTTGATTTATACAACGTCCAAGTAGATCTTTTTGATCTAAGTAGGCCTAGAAGTCTATAGGGCCTATATGTATGAAAAATATAGCCAAACTTACATGTGGATCCACTGCGATTCTCTTTCTGGCTTGTGCAATCAGCGTAGATACAGGTACGTCACAGCATCTATACTAGCGTGCGCTCATACACGTATACTAGCACTTCGTAGGCCTACGTACGCGCATGCACGTACCGCACACGTACCTGCGCGAGCTGCATGCGATCCTCAATATGCAACACACAGTACACGCAGTACCGTACATTATTTTCTCGAACCGTGGAATAGAACGAAAAAATCGAACCAAGTTGCACGCAAAAATAGAACCAAAATTGCACGGCGCGTTGAATGGAGTGCTTATTTAATATCACGTCACCAACAATCCTCCAATCAAATTACAAGGATCTACTTGGACGTTGCATAAAAATAGTTAAAATACATTCATGGAATGACAAAAACAATAGAGATGCGGAAGGAGTGATCAAGGACACTGTATGTTAGTACCATTTTTTTTTTTTTTTTTGCGGTAACCAGTCGAGTGTTAACCAATCATCTCACTTTCGTTCACCTCCAATCGCAGCGACATTCTTAATGTACTTTCCCGTGGCGGCGGCCGGATATTTCGTCTTCGGGGACAGATTCATCGAGCTCAACACTGACAACATTCTCCACGTCATCTCAAAGGGCGCTATCAACACAATCGTCACCGTCATGATCATGGTCCATCTCGTTCTCAGCTTCGTCATCTCCATCAACCCGCTCTTCCAGGAGCTCGAAGAGGTGCTCGGCATCCCCCTGAGTGAGTTCATCGACCTCTATTGAATCTTTCACTCAACTTTGCCCTTCATGTTGTCCCAAATGAACGTTTTAGATCATTTTAGAAGGGAACTTTCGGTTCCCTGTAATTTGCTTTGTTTATGTAGTTGGCTGTTTAAGTATAAAACTTGATTTTTTTTATTACGTGTATCTGCAATATCAATTCACTTGAAATTATTTTACAAATATATCTTGACATTGTCATATTGAATTTATAACGGCAGATGGAGGAATTTAAAGAGATAGATGGAGAGGTGGGTACACAACGGGCAGACAAAGATACACAGTCAGTGATTTTAAGATTAGATGCTTTCACGTCATGCATGTGATAAATAAGACACATTCTCTGTATTTGGTGTTAGAGAAGAATATGGCGTTAAAGGAGACTGAAAATTTTACAGTACATATCATCTGATAACGTTCTTGAATATTCTCAGTACAACTCTTTAGGAATATTTCATATGGTCCCATTTGATGGAATTGATGAAATGAATAACGAAGATCTTACATGCTGACTCGAGAACTCTTCATCATCTCTGTACTCAGATTTCAACTGGAAGAGAGTGGTGTCGAGAACGGTGGTCCTTCTCCTTGTCCTGTTTACTGGAGAAACCATCCCACATTTCGGCACCATTTTGTCACTGGTGGGCGGCTCAACGGTCACCTGTCTTACCTGTGTCTTTCCGCCGTTATTTTACCTCCGACTGAACACCATGGCTGACCCTACAGGGAAATGGAAAAAGAGGCAAGCTATTAAAGGACAACGTATAAGCGTATAGGAGTAAGATGACTGGTCATACACGAAGGCTTTGTAAATCAACACTGTAATGTATTGCATTGCATTTATTAGTCCGCATAAAATAAACATAACCAATGGTGACAAGAATACGCAAACGATAGTCACGCAATGTTAACTGGAATACCGCTGTATTACCCTGCTCAGCTGCCTACAAGACACTGCTATTCTACTGAGGGTCCAAGAAAACCATATATGCAACAACATTATACATAGAAATATATGCAAAGTGCAGTATGATGATACAACGATAGTATAAGGTATGATTTTTAAGGCTTTCGTACTTCCTACATACAATATCTGGGGATATTCATAAGAGGTCCAACAAATAAGTTACCTTATTTAAGCAAAGGTCTACTTACCCGAATTCATCATGATATTACTATAGGAATATTCTGGGAATATAGAAACAAAAATATTACCATGGTAACTACGTCAATCACATGCAATTTAGTAGTCTCGTATATTTCGATAACCTTAATAGACTTCATTGTTAGATAATATTTGCTATCATTGTTTTTATGGTCTCTTCTCTCTTTTTTTTTTCAGAGAACTCACCCTTCACAACAAGGTTATCCTTGCTGAGATCACGATGGTAGGCGTGGTCGGGGGCGTGGCCTCGATATTTTCTGTCATCTACTCCATGGCGACGGGGCAGTCACAGTTTACCGTCCCTTGTTACGTCAATGCCACTGGCGCCCACCTCTAACACCCAACCACCACCATCAAAGATTTGACACCATCTCAAAGAGAGAGCGAGTGTAGGATTACGACTGTATTCCATGTATCAGCCATCATAATGAGAATAGCCTTCTGCAAAGGCGGCTCGCAATGGACTCAATACAGCGAGCAGTGGACTCGCTCGCACACAGCGATCGGATGGGAGGGAGCTCGCTACTCTCGCGGCTCGCCGCCGTTCGCGCGCTGTGTGTGCAAGTCCATAGTTTTAAGTGTGCGTGTGCTGAAATTACAGCGAGCTGCCTTTGCAAAAGGGCTATAATATATTGTATATATTCTTATGAAAAAGACATTAAAAGTATATCCATCTTGTCTTTGTTAAAATGATCGACGCTCAATCAATTTGGTAGGCATTGTTGAACTATGTTTTTAAAGCCAACAGAACTTTATATGGACAGGAACGTGACAGTGAGTATGACAATAATATTATTGGTTGAAGGACAATAAGTGAAGCAAAAGTGTATAGAACCGGTTCACTTTATGTAGGTAGTCGACATTGAGAGTAACTAATGCTGAATGTTTGCATAAAATCACAGACATAATGTGACATGGACATTGATAGAAGACGTTCAAAGTTGAATCGACAAGGATAAAAGCTTCAGTGTTTTTTTTTTCTATACCGTGCAATACTTCTGAAAGTTTTTAGATGCTTGCAAATAGTTTCATTTATTGCCACTACAGAAACAATTATAAAACAATGACTGGACCGACAGCTTAAGGTTCGTTTGATTAGATGACTGTTAACAGCATTAGACAACGAGTAATTAAAAAGTTTTCTGCTCAAATGTTACGGAAACGTATATTGGGATGAGCCAAGCGCAAAAAAAACCCAACAAAACATAATAGTGAACTAGACCACGTACCATCTTGATTCAATACTGATGTACATGGTTTCCGATGGAGTTGGCAGAATCGCGAATGAGAATTTGGGGATATGGTCCTGGGCCCTGTTTCATAAAGCTGTTCGTAAAGTTACGAAGGACTTACGAACGACTGGTCATCACTTTTGATGTGTTATACTTATCAGAATTTCCCTAATTCAGCACAAGAACTGATCACCAGTCGTTCTTAATTCGTTCGTGACTTTACGAACAGCTTTATTGAAACACCCCCTGGTCAGTTATCGATCTGCACTGACAGGGCCCGTTCTCCTCAGTTTGGCTCAATGGTCTTGTACTTCACATCAATATCCCTCTCGAATATTATTTCTTTTTGATTCTTGACTGTATTGTGCTATGTAAACTCTTGATTGCAGCTTGATCGACCTCAAAACATTGATCTTCAGCAGATGTGAAAATAAATTCAAATCTTGACCAGTGAGGATCATTTCGTTGGTGTTGGTTTATGTGTGTTATGACAGTATACAGTGGTGAAAAATCAAGACTTGCTGTCGGTTTTACAGCATTTTCAGAGTTGTGTAATGTGTAGTAAAATTAGGTTTCTCAGAAACAGCACAGCACGGACACACACAAATCAGGACCATTTATGAACAAAAATAATACGTTTTTAAGAATAAGTGAAATAAGTAAAAAGAGTTGGGGAATATGAAATATTATTTGAGTCATTAACAAAGAATAGTCATAAAAGAAACAAATAAAAAGACACAGGTTTCAAGCTAAATAATACAATTGGTGTTAGAACTATAAAAGGATTTGATAACGTATATACGCGTGTGAGAGACAGAGAGAATTAGGGGGAGGGCGAAAGGGGAGAAAATTGTGGTCGGATAGCGATAGGTTATTGGTCAGTACCGGTAAGTGTTTAACACACTTTTTTTTTTAATCTCTGCGACAGGTTCAAATTAAGTTTAGCGAGTGGTGTGGGGATTGTATGCATTCATCCTCGATTATGCACAGTATAAAACAGACAAACAAACATTTAGGGCAAGTAAATCTTACCATTGTTTCTTTTGAACATTGAACGTAAGGATCAACATAGGCCTCGTGATGCGTGACTTTTTTCTCTATAAGTGCATGTCTCTGCCGGTGTTTATGATCGTTTGGGCATGTAACTGTATGAACTGATATCAACATATTTTGTACATGCTGTGGCAAAAGGGCAGGAAGGGTAGGCATATGATAATTAATGCCTAAACTCTTTCCAGCTGCCAAAGATTCCATTTCAATTCATCGATCCACCCCTGTGATAAGAACAACCTTCCAAATGGAAATTGTTGCTGACACGTGCTTATATTGTCTATTCGAGAAACAAAGACATCATTTCAGCCAGATTTCATTACTATAAAACTTTTACTTTCACTATAACGCATCCACGTTGATTATTTCCATATATACACGTACACACGCGTAACGAGAAAGGGAAAATGTAAGAGTGGGGAAGTATACAGTGTTACTGTAAGATAAAACCGAGCGCTCAAAACTCAATTTCTTCCTGATAATGTCGTTCGTTTTCTCACACTATTCTAACAGTGGGGACCCTAATTTTCAAAGCAACGTTAATGTGAAGAAGAAGTAGGTGCAGCAGTTGTTTTTTTTTTTTTCACTTGACATTGCTTGAAGAAGCGCGATGTCTAAAGTTTATTTGTTCGTGTGTGGCAACACCAATTTGCAGTTATTATATAGATGTTTTGTGAGCTCATAAATGCCATTTGTGCAAAGACATTCCCCATTTATTTGGTTTCATTCTACTAATCTGCACGTAGGCAGGATAGTTACGCTCTGCCCATTGCATTGTCGTACTGTTTGTGCTATTTAATCTGCAATAAGACGTGTTGAGCATTAATTAATTATCAAGAGCAGATTTTGCGTACATGATTTAGAATTGAGCACAGAGTAATTTTCTTGACTGACTGGAAATCAGTACAGACAAGGAGCCCATAGCCGAACAGAAGGTAAGTCATTTATAAAACTCATTCATTAATCTTTCTCAGATAACTTCACGCATGTAGATATTCAAAGCGCCTAACACATGCACACAATATTGCCCAGCTCTCTGAAATCGAATTATACTCTAGTTTTCTTGTTTGTTTGTTTGTTTGTTTGCTCGCTTGCTTGTTTATTTTGTTTGCCTCAGGATCCTCTCATCCAGTATGGAAGCAGATGAACTCGCTCTGGTTGATGATGGCAACTTAAACGTCCAGGTGGCCGCGGTGAGTTTGATTGATTGTATTATACAATGCATAGGGTTCACACATACAAAAATAAACTATCATTGAAGGAGTTAACATGAGTTGGCGATGCCATATTCTTAAGAGGAATAAAGATTGATGCATATTCTAGCCTTGTGTAACAAAAAAATGCCGTTCGATTATAAGTTTCTGATATCATTTCCATCAATCCCCCCCCCCCCCCATTTACCATTTACAACAACAAGAGAAATAGATAAACACAATATAGGGCGACATAGTCGTGTTATGATACTGCTGCATGGGTCAGGGCTATATACCTTAGTGTGATATAGTATTGCCATTAATAACATTGTAATTGATATGATAATGATTAGTTTCATTGTTATCCTTGTAGATTGTCGTGATCAATATCGTGTATCACTACCCTGTTTTGAGTATATTGTCTGTCTCTCCCAAGGTGGCCAAAGGGTTGGGTGTTTTCACTACGGGTCTCTTTCTCGTTGGTGAGGTGGCCGGAACGGGTGTCCTGGCTCTCCCTCGAGCCGTGGTGGACACAGGTAAACACTGTAGACAAGATGACCACCAATCATCTCTCCCCTTATACCGATGATAACATTATTTTGTTTACAGGTTGCTGTCTCTTTTCTTATTTATTCTCTTAAAGGTCTTGTTTACCTTTGGGAGCAGTGATTTAAAAAATATTCAAGATATCACATTTGATGCATATGTGTAGGTCTGTTGTATCACAAAACATCGTACCATATAAAATTTTTGCAATAAAGCCTGAAATATAAGGAGATATCAGTATTTTTCTCATTAAACCGTAACTGTATACGGTTTAGTCTGGAAACATTTTTATTATAACTATTGTTCACATTTTGTGTATTTAACAATACTTAACATCGATTATACGGATTCAATTTTTACAGCGGTTGTTTCTATCCCTATCTCACATTTTAGAACTATTTTAAAACACTAATGCTGGATTTTTGTTTCATCTGCAAATGGTAAATTGTGCATTTAAAGGCATCTTACCATTTGCGGATGAAACAAAAACCCAGCTTCAGTGCTTCAAAATAATTCTAAAATGTGAGTTATGGATAGAAATAACCAATATAAAAACGTTAATCAGTGTAATCAATGTTAAACATTGTTAAATATACAAAATGTAAACAATAGTTATGATAAAATTGTCTCTAGAATAAAACGTCTATACAGTTATGGTTTATTGAGATAAATAGTAATATCTCCTTGTATTGCATGCTTTATTGCGATTTTTTGTTTATATGGTAGAATGTTTTGTCAAACAAAGTTACTGACCTACATAATATGGATCGAACATTATGTCGAATGTGATAACTAGGTAAACAACACCCTTACGTGTTAGTGATTCAACTAAATTGTAAGGTAGAGTACATAATCTTGAACATACCCTCAGAGGATCTGTCATGAACTAAACTCCAGAGATCTGGTGCATCTTATACATTCCCCTATAACATGCTACCAATTCTAATTTTACTCCAGAAATTTTCTGTCATGTATTGTCTACGGATACGGGTGTCTGCTTTATATCGTTTATCGATACGAATGTCTACAAACTGAATTTAAGTACATCGATTAATGTGATGATTTCTTTTAATTTGCTTTTACGTAATCATAGTTCTATTTACCATGCGCATGACGAGAAGAAAAGGAGCACAGTGTGAAAGGAAAGGAAGCAGATAAAATAGCCTAACAAATTTTACAATGAACATGACGGTTTAAAGATTGGAATGAATATCTCGATTTTTCTGTTCTCATAATGTGTGTGTTAACAGTTTTATCGTTTTTTAGCCTCTCATCGACATTAAAGTTATATCATTGTTTCAGAGATATAATAATAGGGAACAATGCTGAAAACTACTTATTTCGCTTTGTTCATTCTCTCCTTCCCAACCTCTTCCCTCCGCCTGTTTCTCTTGTCTCTGTCAATAACTCGTATTCCTCTCTATCCCAACTGTCCATCTCTCTCTCTCTCTCTCCCTTTCTCATCTCTTTCTCTCCCTCTCCCATTTCTCTCTCTTTCATCTTTCTCTATCTATCTATCTATCTATGTATCCATCTATCCATCTGTCTATCTATTCATCTATCTATCCATCTATATTATCTATCCATCCATCTATCTATCTATCTATTATCTATGTATCCATCTATCCATCTATCTACCTATTCATCTATCTATCTATCCGTCTATCTATCTATCCATCCATCCATCTATCTATCTATCTATCTATCTACCATCTATCTATCTATCTATCTATCTATCTATCTATCTATCTCGTTCTCTCTCCTTCTGTGTCCAATAGGTTGGATAGGGTTATTCCTCATTGCTGTGGCAGCCTGTATGCTGGGTTACACTGGCATCATCTTAGGCCGCTGCTGGACCATCGTGAAAGAGAGATTCCCGGAGAAGTACGGGGGACACACCCGGTACCCGTACCCTGCGATTGGATCAGAAGCGTTCGGGAAAGTTGGACGGTAACATAATGATGACCTGTGAAAAAGCACGATGTTTTTCGATCTGATCAATAAAATCCAGAAATACAAAAAAACAAAAAAAAAAACAACAAAACATAATGATGAACAGATAAAAGATTAAGCGCTATTTTATATTTTCCTTCACTTCATAAAATAACATGACAAGAGGTGTGGTGAATATTGATGCAGTATGTTTCATACCAACAAACGGATAACACTTAACGTGCTATAGCCGTTGCCATGGGGGAAAATACGCTGTTGTAATCTACTTAATCTACACGTCTCATTCGCTGCACCATCTGCATACATCAAATACAAAACTTCAAACAAAACCAAACATTGACAGACACACTATTTCCAGTCCAGTATCTCTTCTAATTCTGCAGGCAATATAAAGATAAAACTTTATTCTTATGATCCGAGTTATGTGCCGTATTCCAAATTCTCCAGTATCGTGCTAATGTGCATGCATGAAATGTTTCCCAAATGCTATCAAATACATACACACACACACACACACACACACACACACACACACGCACACACACACACACACACACACACACACACTTTATACAATACTTCTTTTCTCACCCTATATCATTTCTTTGTTTCCACGCAGCTACTCGGTTCGATTCTGCGTGATTTTTACCATGTTTGGCGCCAGCGTGGTCTTCCTACTGTTGGCAGCAGACAACATGCACAGCCTTGTCGGCAAATCTCTCAACTTCTGCCAGTGGCCGCCCATCATTGCTGCCTGTTTGATGCCGCTCTGCTGGCTTGGAACGCCAAAGGATTTCTGGTAAGACTACTCGCGCAGTGATACCAGGCTCAGTTCCAGTTACCTGGGCAATGAGTTAGCTCAGTAGCGCGTCTGCTTTACGACCCAAAGGACCCCGATTCGATTCCCGGGTCCCACTGAGCAATGTTGTGTGTAACTATACCGTCCGCGCCCCCTCTATTATTAAAGAGGCAAGACACTGTGTCCCTCGGATAGGACATAAAAATCATTGAGGTCCCGTGTGTGAGAGAGTCACGACTCATGCACGTAAAAGATCCTACTTCATTTATTCACTGCATATAGCAGGACTTTTAACCCGGTGAAGTGGTCCAGCCTTATATCCAACTAGACCCCATGGAAGACCACCTACATTGCAGCTGAATATGGGCTATCCAGCCATCTTCTCAGATGAAAATAAAAACAAACACGAGTCACCAGTGACGGATTATAAAATGGACCCACAGCTGTTCCTGTATTCAGTCACCGTAGACGGTTTGCGAAGTTCCATTATTAACATAATGAATAGGAATTCCCACAAAAGGGAGAATGATCCGCGTTATGCTTTCATGTTCCGTAGAGTGACCGACGCTCTTGACACTGCTTCTTTTCTTACGACTATACCTTCCTGTGAAATGTTGGAAGATATTGTGGGTTCTGTCGAGCACTATGATGTTACGTGTGTCGAGTGAACGAGTTTGTATAATGTGCTCAACACGATTCATTCAGCAATTTTGTGGTTCATTTGCTAACCTTAAATATCGTTTTAATCATATGAAAATGAAATGATGAATAATTGAAATGTTCAGAACAATTTCACACATGACGACAAACCATACGTACAAGTAAACACACTTTTTTTCCAGTAGACGAGTTATTCATGAACTAGACAGTGAAATACTATTTTTTTTTTAAATGACAGTGAGGCTTGTAATGTTTTATTTCTACTCCCTCATTACTTACGGTTCCACAGTAAACACTTAATGGCACTCACCGTTTCATCTGTCTTTGTTATTTCACTTTATATTGGTAGATTTGTTTGTTGTAATTTCGCCATTGTGACGTAATTAAACTGTCTTTCCTCGTCTTCAGGATAGTCGCTACCGGGGCCTCCATGTCGACAGGGTTAGCGGCTCTACTGCTTGTCGTTCAATCTGTCATTGAAATCCCCGCCGAGCCACCAAACCACACGTCGCCTACCGTCATCAGCTTCCTTACAGCTTTCGGGACCATCGTGTTCGCGTTCGGGGGTCACGGAGCTTTCCCGACGATCCAACACGACATGAGAGACCCGCGACGATTCTACCTCAGCATCTGCCTTGGCTATTGCAGTAAGGGTGGCGCTACACTGTCCCGAAATTTACATAAGATGGAAATACGAATATGGAATTTTCAATTGCGTGCGAAGTTGGCCCAGAATATGGGCAAAAGTTAAACAACAGCCGAATCTAGTACGATAAATACCGGAATTCACACGATAACACCCGAACCACACACGAAGGCTACACGAAGAGTTATATCTGTATCAGGATGTTTGCTCAAAGGACACACGAAGGAAACACAGTGACTGAAGGAAGATTTTTGCCACCGCTCATAGCAAGGGATTGCTGCCTGGGAAACTCCAGCGGCGGTCTACAATGGCTAAAGATGCCCTCACGAATGACCCAGTGTTTGTACGATCAGAGCCGAATTTGAAACATTTCCTTTATCGTGTGTCCATCTCTGCTCAATTTCGGGACAGTGTGACGGTTAATAAGTCTAATGTACACATGATATGACATTGTCTCCATGAACTTGTTCACATTATGCAGAATTGCGGTGGAAACTACTCAAAATGTATGTAGTATTTTAAAGTAAATGACCGTTACCTCGGTGTCGCATTTGATATAAAATTGGAGTGACACGTGTACTTCAAAGCCTCAAAAAATATACTTTGATTATTCAGATGGATTTCGATTTCATTAAATGCACAGCAAGATTTGTTCATTTGTGTGTTTTGTTTTGTTTTGTTTTGTTTTTTGGCTGAACTAAAATAAAGAGGAAAGCTTGAACAACAGTGATGAAAAGATTAATGCCATGAAAACGACGTACAATTCAAAATGCATCACACTAGAAATTTACGTTTAAAGATGTCAAGTAGTAGACATGGCATTGACAAGCACTGTCATTAATTTATTTGATATATCCCACATTTCCCAGCCACATTCCTGATATACATTCCTGTCGCGGCTGCCGGTTATTTCGTCTTCGGCGATAAATTCATCGAGCTCAACACCGACAACATTCTCTACGTCATCTCGAAGGGCGCCATCCACACCGTCGTCACGGTCATGATCATGATGCACCTCGTTCTCAGCTTCGTCATCTGCATCAACCCTGTCTTCCAGGAGATCGAGGAGGCTTTCTGCATCCCGCTTAGTGAGTTAACTGTTCGGAAGATAGTGTCACCTGTCGAGAGCTTTCGGACTTCTCATCTTCGTCTGACAGTGACGTACAGGATAAGCCTAGAGCACGGTGAAATTAAATTGCTGTCATTATTCAGGGTAGCAGGCATTTTCGGCCAAACATCCCATTGCTTCTCATTCATTCAGTGATTCATTTACCTATACCTAAACTGAATTAGAACTATTATTTACGTCAGAACGTTGAAAAATATCATTTCTATGCTGTTGGGTCCTCCACAGAGTAACGAGTTTCTATGAGTGAAACTAATGGTAGTAATATAAGCAATGTAGAATTTTAATATTGAATTTCCAGAGTGTTTACCATGTTTACTGCGTGAAAAACCATACCATGCACTGATGACCACTGCGTGAAATTCGAACGTTTTCATAATATATTGCAGACACATACACACAGACAGACAGACACATACACACACGCACGCACACACACGTACGCATCATAACGATAGGGGCAATCACCATAGTTGCGGTAAGCAGTCAACAGTCTTTCATTTGTCAACTTTTGTAACGCATGTATCATCAAGTTTGTTTTCATATCTTATCTACGCACTATTCGCCAAGTTGTCCCAATGATTCCCTGAAAAACGTGAACTAAAAGTGATCATCTTGACTGCCACAGAGTTCACCTGGAAGAGAGTGGTGATGAGAACTCTTGTTGTGGGACTGGTCCTCTTCACTGGAGAAACCATCCCACATTTCGGCACGATCCTCTCACTCGTAGGAGGCTCAACAGTCACCTTGCAGGCAGCCGTCTTCCCTCCTCTGTTCTACCTCCGACTGAACTCCATGAAAGATCCAGCCGGGAAGTGGAAGAAAAGGCAAGTCGTTATTATGGTTTCAGAGTCATAACACGAGTCGGTTCAGATGCCATCTTGTGCAGACATTTTAGATTCCATCCAGTTTCCACCTGCAGACACCTGCTTAATAATGGACTGTGGTTCACAGAAAATTACCCCTCGTTTTTAATGTTTCCCGAACCCCCATTTCCTTTGAATGATTTAGATGGCGATGAATAGACGGCACGTTATCACGCTTTGCTTTCGAATCCGTCACAATGAGATCATGCTGTTATGAGAGCTTCATAGCGAATGACATCATTCATCTGTTCAGTATGGTGTTTTCTGTGTCAAATTTCTCATTGCGGTGCACGGGGCACAAAATAATTGCAGTTCTTTGGCATTTGTGTAAGAGTGGCGTTTGGTAATGTCTTTATGCTGTAATTTGAAGCATATTTCCTTAACATTAGTTGCCGATGAGAATCCTCCAGCTCATATGCATTTTATCTTGTCATCAAACGATAAATTAACATAAGATAATGCATGCTCATTCTGCTAACATCACGGGTTTTTGACATTATGTCATTATGTGTATAATGGCCGAAAAACATGGGAAACTTAGACGGAAATATTAAATGACAACAATTTCAAAGGCGTATAGAATTCAACGCATGAGGTAAGCTTGGAACAGAGTCAAGACTTCGATATCAAGGGCTGATATGAACTCCTCCCCTCTCCCAGATATGAAATACAACCGAAAGTAAAACGCACGTTCTCCTATTACTCTTCATTCATTCAGAGAGCTCAGCCTACATCACAAGGTTATCCTGATTGAAATCAGTCTGATAGGCGTGGTCGGGGGCGCGGCATCGACTTTTTCCGTCATCTACTCCATGGCGACGGGGGCCTCACAGTTTACCGTTCCATGTTACGTCAACTCCACTGGAGCTCATCTCTAAGTCACGCCCACCGTCATTTCGTTCCAACAGTCCTCATTAGGCCTATAACTGAGGGGTGGGACAATAATGAACGCGTGAAAAAGCTCAAGGGATTTCCTTCCAATCCCGTGTGTTAATGCATTGGCGCGGAATGCTGCAATGTCCATAAGGGATGTGGCACAGAGCAACTGCTGTACAATGCCTCCTTCAGCGTTTAAACATTCGTATTTCTGGAGAAGTAAGACATCAGCTTTAATATAATCGAGCAGTCGCTATGCAACGATGATCTCGATCTCCCTCCCTCTCCATCCCTTTCCTTCTCTTTCTCTCTCTTGTAATTATCATTATCCGTGTATTTGCTAGAAATTTATGTATCTACGTACTCCTTGTCAGCTAAATTTTCTGTTAAAAAATGTGAAATTACATAACAAACTGGTATATCAGTGTATATAGAGTTGTCAAACATATATTGGAAAAGATAAGTTAAACAAGCAAACTGGTACTCACTTAACATATAAATTTGAACAATGAGATTCTTGGAGCTATGCACCAGTATTCCATATTTCAATGACATATCTCTGGCCTTAGTGAGACCTCATTACTTGTGATAAATTGATAGCATTACATTCCTTAGCAGTAATTATATACCCTGAAGGAGGTTCATCTGATTGGCAATATCAATCATAATAATTATATATACACTGCATCAGAAGCTGTCATTTGCGCATCACTTTGAACAGGTGTTTACTTGGTGATTCCTCTCGTTGACATTGTCATTCGAATTAAATCATAATGAAACTCTGATATTTATCTGAAAAAGCAACGATCTTGTGGCAGATGCATTAAGATTTCAATGTGAAAAAAAAAAATACAGAGGACCAGTTACCACTTTATTCCAATTCATAGATCTTACCTTGAGGAAGTTAGTTGTAACGAACGTTTAGATCAATCTGTTCTCAATCAATGTATGCAAACACTTGGAACCCAAGTTAACATGCACTATGTATACCTGTTGTAATTGTGCCTCGGGAATGCTTTCATAAATTGCCAGGGTGTCGGGTACATCTTGGTGTTTAAACTTTCGTGTAAACTTTGAATTAATTTTAAACCGGTCTAGTCATAAAGTGTCGTTGTTTTTTATTATACGCCATGCATGGAGTGGGTTGAAAAATAGTTATATGCAAATAAAGTGTGCGGCCTTTTACTAAATGATGACAAATGCATTTCTCAGGACATGCTCACACATTCACCACACAAATCCGTCAAACTGTATCGACTGTAAAGTATAAATTGCTGAACAGCGCCTATCATAGGAAGACGATTAGCTTGTTGAGGTTGAATTTGTTGAACTTTTATTAACACGTATCAGCATTTTATATTTGATACAGACATGTACCGATGACATGAATAGATAAATGTACAAACTATAATAGATATTACTAAGCAAAATTACCAAGCTTGTCTTATGTGCCACATGATAACAGTACAATAAACATTGAATATTGCACAAGTTTTTAAGTAAGTACTACACAAGTTGTCGACGAATATAGTGACTGATTATTCTTTGGTAATTTACACATCATGCAAAGTATCACATGAGACACTCCATTGTCTTTGCGTCTTCACTCTTCGCATTGCAAAGCATCCTATCAAACGGAATTCATAAAATGTAGAAGTCTAGCATACATCACACTTATGCATCTTTTCCCGCTCTGGCAAATCCACTGGAACTTAACGTCTTAATAATCATTTTCATGGACTTGCATGTTTCTGTGATAAATGTGAACAACAAAAGACATGGCGAGGGAACATGCAAGTTATGCTGAGTCGAGGGGAAGGTGCATTCAAATGTCTTTTGTTAAACATATCAGTACTTTAGCAATGATTGACAGATGAGGTCACAACAGGAATATTGGTTAGGAAGGATTTTTTGTGGGCGTATCCAAGTAATCTGAAGAAAAATAGAAGAAAAATTAGTTAAGAATATATGACATGTTTCTAGATATTCGTTTCACCGCAAAAGTGGTGTTGATGGTATCATAAATCAACACAAATCAACATGCATTTGTATTTCAGAGAACCTTTAAGAAGAAAGTCGATTTCTCGCATTATGTCTGAATTCCAGAATGATGTAGAATTATCTCTTCCAAACAGGAAATAATATTGGCATTTTGAATTATTTCAATTTCGATTTTAAAAAATAACAATGAAAATCGGTTTAAAGGTGCTGAATACAAATCTATTTTTAACATGACTTTGCTTGAGGCAAATGTTTTATAGGAACTCACCTGCGCACACATTACGGACATATCTACCTTCAGCACACGGACGCACACTGGCCATCAACGTGGCCCTTCACCCTCACGCACCAAAATTGTTCAAATATTGATAACTTGTTATATGGCATTGGAAATGTACTGCACTCTCAAGTATGCTGTACGTTACGTAATCATACACGCGAAAATACACACACACACACTGTACCAAAAAAAAAAAGAAATGTGCTGAATCGTTTCTCATGTTCTTTTATTCCTCGTGGGTAAAAAGAAGCCAAAAAACAAAAAACAAACAAACACATAACTGTACAGACTGATGTTCACATGATATGAAGAGCTTTCAACACAGTGACTTAGCTTAAATGCATTACATTAGTAACAACTGACATTGGTATTTTTGTCATCATAAAATTCACATTACGATAAGAGAAGGGGTCGAAAGATTCTGTTCTCACTTTACCTGAAACGTTTGGTAGAGGAGTCATTATTTTCAATACAGTATATAACTTCTAATGCAGTGTATTACTTTCGAACCATACCAATGACGACGTTACCGATGAACAAGACAGTTCATTGAGTCTCCCAAGGTATGTCAATTGATATAAACATCCATTTCGATGAACAAGCAAATAATGACAACTACGTAGTTGGTGAAGATTGACTGAATGATGACGACTAAATGGTGACAGCGAGATGGGGCGACGATGAAGTCCATGTCGATGACGACTGCAGAAGAATGATTGCATATGAAAGTCTTTATTCGGTCCTTCAACTTCTTTTACTCTATTCTTTATGTACCATTTCTCTCTTGCACACACGCCTCTCTTTCATCCCACAATGCGCGATTCTTTCTTCAAACAAGAGACGAGGAGTTCCAAGAGTCCCTGACCAGCGCTGTGATGATAATTGGCAACTAGCTTCGCAAGAGCTTTCAGTAGTAGTAGCCCCCTTGTACATCAGTTTGGTAGTCGTAACCGTTGGCCTGTTAAAATATGAAATAAGAAGAAAGATAAAAAATTAAGTGTTTTGTAAAGACTACTTCCAATCCATTTCCTGCCTGACAAAATCTAATGAAAAGAAAATGAGCGTAAGTGAAATAGATAGAAAAGAAATGATATAAACACCACACTGAAAGAAAGTTAAGCGAAATCTACGTATAAAGAAAATTAGATTATGCATGTACATGTTGAAAAAGATATGATAATACAGGCTCAATGGAGTTAAGAATATCATATATTTACTGGTTTAGTTATTGCTGTCACGTCTATAGCAATGAATTATTCATGGGCAAATATTTGATACCAGCGTTAATTCAGGGTAAAACATTGTTGATGTGCAGTTTTGTAAAAGAGTGTGCAAAAAAAAAATATATATATCTTTCTGCTATGTGTCAAAGCTGAAGGGAAAAAAAAATCATTCTCGATTGGATGTGGTAATGTGAAGAACACTTAACGAGATAAGTATGATTGAGTGGAAGATTTGCGCTCGATGGTCGTGAGCTATTCATCCCTACGCGTACACCCGCATCATGTTGGATAAAAAGCAAGCCAAAACATTTATGTTTCAACACCAAAACTGATTGGGACTGATTGCCGACGGTAGTGTGCAAAAGAGACCCCACATGGCCTGGTTGACACATTTTAATTCTGCTGTTTGTCTTTCTCACCACAACTCTTTTGATGATGGATGTCCAAAGCTTTCGAAAATGATTGTGATAAACATCATTTTGAGCTGGAATGACCCCCACCCCCTCCCAAAAAACAAAAGGAAAGAAATATTCCTGTGCTCCTTGGAAGGCAACATCAATACGGCTTTCTTCCTTCATCCACGCCGAGTAGTTTTGGCTGAACGCGGGTCCATCACCCACGTGCGTAGTTTCGTCGCCCCGAGTCGAACACTAGCCGCGCCGTACTCGGGGGCCTCTCGCATGTTTAACCACAATATCCTCCCTTCCTTCTCCTGGTGGAAAGATTTGGAATGATGAAATTACAGTCCCCGCTTCTGTATTTAGCAACGCTGTGGAAACTTTGTCTTATTCTCTTGCGTGCCTAGATGCCTAGGAGGGTTGGAAGGTGGTTCTAACTACAGAGCACCAACAACCTACCATGATTACCCCCTTATAGACTCCTCAAGAGTAGAAATGATGGATCGCGTCCTGAGTTTGACGAAATATATATACTGTTAAGACTTGGAGCTCGTCGCTTTAATCGCCTACAAGGAACAAAAACAGTCGTCGATAATGAGTTTTGATTGAGAGCCCTAGAGTTTCCTAATTTACTCTGTCTCTTCTGCGGAATTCGAGTGAACACTTCCTCCCGCCTCATTCTCGAGGAGTAACCAGCCGCGCGGATTTGGTGCAGCTATTAATATCTCGACAGAGAATAATTACTCCAATTTGACACAAGTAGGATCGGGTGGTGTTTTATTCAGAATGATGTTAATAGCCTGACGTGATTACACTACCTCGGGTTTGAGATTGTTTTTCATTTTACTCAGCAAATCAAAGCTAATAATCACTCATATTCTTTGGGGCTCAGAAGATTTGCTGATAATTCTGAATGTTTCGTCATATTATACTCGTGATAAAACATGGAGTAACGAAGGAGCAGAACCAAAAAAAAAAAAAAAAAATCACTGCGATCACCATTATCATCACTCTCATCACACGAGATTCTCGTTATCATGTCTTTTTTTATTCCTGAATAATCGTTTTAAGGAAATATTTTGATAAAAACGAGGAGTTATACTGACAGTTCCCAGTCACATCTTCGCATGCCTTTTGATCTGGTGTGTCTCATAAAATTTACGTCCAACATTATCAACGTATTCAATTGAACCCTATTCTAATTGACTTCACATTAAGGATATTGATATAGGTTGCATATATAACATAAAATAAAATTACTCTGAACAGAACAAGCATACTAAATCTAGGCTCGTTTTAGTTTGAAGTTGAACCATGTTTTGACTTTGTGCGTTGGCAATAAACGGACATTTTTTTCTTTATGACTTTATCATAATTTTTATCCTTTTTTCTTGAGGCGAATGATTAGTTCGAAATGTATAAAACCACACATTGCTCTGTGATATGTAAATTGATCCATTTACCATGAGATTTCTTAGACGATAATCATTTTCATGAGTTATATTTAAGAGGGAAATTGCAAGAATTCGTATTCGGATAAAGTCATGCGAGCTATATCACTGTTATTGAGGGAGGCGACCATTTTCCCCCCTCAAGTTTGTCTTTGGAAATTATGAGAGCAACTTCTACGACGTCACGAGAATTGATGTGTGAACAGCGTGTGAAAGCACAGCCCGACGTGTTTGCGAGATATACAGGATTTCATTTGCACAAGTGATTAGTGGAAGTGATGGTGAAGTCACCGAGAGAGTAAACATTGAGTTTCCATGGAAATTCCCTTTAAGAGAACAATGGCCAACAACAATCATTGGTAATTAAGAAGAGCCTAACCCCCCACTACTCCGATTGGAAAAATCAATTTTGTCGAATAACATTGACAATATAGCGTGGGTGCTGCAATCACTCATGCACATTTTGTTGCACCCCCCCCCCCCTTCCCAATAAGATTAGCTCGGAGTAATAATACTCCTCTTTTTTAAAGTGGTTAAAACCTACACGAAAATCCACCACAAATCACAGCCAACTTCAATAAACAAACAAGAGTAAACAAACAAACAAACAAACAAACAAACACAAACAAAATAAAGAATATGAAATATTAGAGTCACATCTGGAACTTCAGTTGCATGTAATGGCAATGAAAATAGTATTGGGGGCGAATCGTATAAATGTTATGATTTCTTCACAATCACTTCATTGATTTCTTCTTACGTTTCACCGTGCCTTCTATGAACGGACAGCACGAGGTACACGTAAAAGTAGTAATTCTATACCTGTAGACCTTAATTACACTTGTCGTATTCCCCGTGATATGACGAAAACATGACATTTGAAACGATTCTGGTTTCTGTCAGAACAAGATCAGAAATATGTTTAGCCTGGGGCTATTATATCCCCTTTTGTCTGCTACATAAACGCACTACCCTAAAAGACCAGTATTTTTTTCTTCTTTAACTCGGCGGTCCCCGGGTACGCCATTAACAAGCGACGCTCGAGTTGATGTCTATCGGGCTAGAAGCGGCGCACGCGAAGCCGAGCGGCTGGTGGACAATAACAGACACTCGCACACGCTTACAGCCTCTTTCCCCCCTCACGGGGGCGGTGGGATTTTTTGTTGTCTTAATGCTTTGTACGCCTCGTGTACAACGGACAAGCTTCACCGCTAATCTCTCCAATATCAGTCAAGTTTGAACATGATCTTGACAGAAACTGCCGGAGGGAAAACCGATGAATATTAAGCAGGAAAGGTCGTACACACTGCGTAAACTTAATTCAGGGGAGAAGAGAGAAGAAGGAACCTGCTTAAGTCTAAGATGTAGTCCCACGCGTTAATTATTATGGTGGCCTGACATAACATGAACAGGAAGACGTGGGGTTATGGGTATGTGGGACAGTTAATTTGATGGGTTCGATCTCACTTTGTGGTAAAACTTTGGCGATTACAGAGTTAAAAGCGCTAATGCTGATTGACGTAGGTGTTTGAATGGAGCATTATTTTTTATTTGCCCATGGCCTTTAAAGCTTAAGTGACATTCAAGTTAATTTCCAATCCCAGTTTTTTTTTTTCTTCGCTCTCATTGATTACATTTTCATCCCTAACACAGATAGTAGCCGTTCATCGATGTCGAATTCCAAACAGGCTTCTCAAGAGAACAAGTCTCGGGCTTTAACGAAAAGTCATATTCCAGCCTAGGATCACTCATTTTACTTTAGTTTATAGCCTATCACATAGGCCTATATTAGGTGTACCTCATTTCCTTTATTTCGCATTATTATTTGATCTGGTCTGAACTTTCTTATCCGCTCTCCATTTTTCATTCACTAACAATGATTATTATGGGCTTGCAGCCGAACAAGCTTCCTTTTATATAGGTCCCGCCATACTTCTTGTACAATCCGAACCGATTGTCTTAACTTTGTCTTCGAGAGTAAGAAAGAAAAGAAAAAAAAAGAGAGAAAATAGTACTCTTGATAAGCCTATGCTTGTGATAGAAAAAGCTTAACCAATGATATATGGCATGGTGCCTGAATAGAAAAAGACACTTTGGACTTTGCACCTGTTGTTAATCAGAATATCACTGCAAAGTGGCAGTAATGGAACAAGATGTGAAACGATTTTGGGGCGATTGTCAATGTCTAAAAGAACTCTTTCTCCAAACATGTACGTCCTACGTGTAGATTCACTATAAATTAACGCAGAAACCGTGCAAAACATGAGTATTTATTGTGATATTTTGAGGACATGTTTATTCAAGAGTTGTAAATCATCGACAACTTTGTTAATTTCATTTGCCGACCTAGATGGGGAATTTGTGCAGAAAGTCGTGGCGTACCTTGATAGAACGATTTAGAATAAAACATAGAGGAAGTTTCACAAAGGAACATGATTCTCTAGGACAAGGGTATGGACATGACGAAACACTTTTGTTTCTTTAGAAACCCTTGACTTAGCTTACATAATGAGAGATGGCGTCAATCGACATGCTAACACTGACGATATTATCGATAATAGTTTATATCGATAATATCGCAAATAGGCTCGCAACTATACGAACTACTTTCACACATTCTCTAACTTGGAAGAGTTAGAGGTTCCTTGTTATCATCGAAGTTAGCTAAGTACAAGTTAAGTTGAAGTTAAGGCCACGTCGTGTGAGCTTAGCTGATATACATCTCAGTTACAGGCCAAAGGACGGTGCACTTTTCATAAAGAATGAAAGGCATGTAAACAAAGCTTTCGTTTTTGTTTTTTGTGTTTGTTCTTAGCTGTGAAAAAACGCTTGCTTTCCTCGAACAAGACATACAAGACGAAAGGAATTTCAAGTGCTCCACTTAACAAAAGCAATGATTGCAAGCCCGTACGCACTATGAAAGCAGAGAATGGGAGGGAAAAAAAAAAAAGATCCGTCATGCCTGTTGCTACTATTGAAACTGTAGTGGATGGCGTGTTGAAGGCATATCTTTATTCAATAGCCGCCGCACACAAGAGCATATGATAGACCGCTAATGCCGCTAATTACTGTCCTTTTAATTTAACCCAATAACCCATTCACCGATACTTAGCTTTCCATAGAACCACGATAAATTATCTACTCGCTCGCGCGTGCGTGCGCGTGTGCGGGTTGAATCGCGCATCTCCGCATTGAACCAACAATTCGGCGCCACTGCCTTTGTATGTGTGCACTGTATCCGAGTTGTGAACAAACCGTGGACAGGAAGAGGGGGTGCATCGGAGGAAACGGTGCCGTTGTCTTGCGATCCCATGATGCCGTAGTTCTGGTAGATGGTTTTGGTCAGTTAAACAGACACCGTTTCCGGGAGCTGGTGCCTAAGCCCCCAAACCGTGACGATGTTTTTAATTTTGTCACCCGAACCTTTGTCGGGGATGTCAAACGTAAGCGAAGAGAAATTTAGTGCCGAAATCTACTGTTGAATGGAGAGATAAAACAACATGCTTTCATCGTCTGAATGCATTTCTTGGGATTTTTTTTATCTCGTTCCGTAGGCACGAGGCGCCCACAATCATTATGAATACTTAATCAGGAAACATCAACATTCATTTGCAGGAATCTAGAGGTCATAATCAGACTGGTCCACGATTAGGAGGCTCTAAAGTGACTAGATCTCGCCCGCTGTCAGCTATCAGCTGCATGATCTAGATTTACTTCTTTTTCCGCCCCTTCCCTCATAAAGACAACACAGCCATGGAGATGAAAACAAAAGCTCTCTCTACTGGTCGCGTTCCTAGTGCCATCACCCGCGAACTCACTGGATGGAAATTATGAAACGTCAACAAAAACAACAAAAAGCTTAAGAAAAAAGAGAATGCAACAACCAGCAATAGAATTATGAAATGCGGCATATAATTAAAATGTAAAACAACAGAAAAACGAAAACCTGATAAAAAAACCCCTGAAGAGATATCGCCTTTAAAAGCAATGCTACTCTCTAAATTCCGTGGATTGAAAGTCAGTCTAATAGATTGTAGTCAGGACCAATCCAAAATTGGATTGAAAGTTTCAATCGAATAAGATTGAATTCTAACTCTATTAGATTGAAAACTTCAATTCAACTTTTGGATTGGTCCCTGACTACAATCTATTTCAATCTAAGGAATTTAGAGTGTAGTTTATTTTAAAAAAATGGAAGGAAAAAATCAACAGTCCTCATGAAATTTGGGGAATTCGGACACATGCTATTATGCAGACTGTTATGACAATTGAAGTAATGATGATGACGACCATGATGATAATTACTGAATTATGAAACGCATTATGATTATCCATGATAATTTTCTGTGCTCTTCACATCAACATATTGTTATAACACTGTGTTAAACAGCTATATAGGTAGTATGCATATTTGAATACACATCAAGCTGATTTATTCTATAGGCATAATCATGATTAAGAATAAATCATTACATTTGTGAAAAGAAAAAAGTTTCACCGCTGCTTTGAAAAATTCACGTGAGGGTATTTTCTTTATTTCTATGGTGATTTTATCAATTGCAGTATCAACAGCATTGATAATGGTATAATGTTACAATGCATGTAATGATAATAACAATACTAATTTACACTTAGATAGGGTTCAATACAAATGTTTCCAAGAACTTTACAAAAGTTATCTATTCATTACTTAAACTTAACATCAATAAATTTGAAAGTACAATATTACTACTATACAATGAACATAAACATTTGGAGAAATTAGAATACAGTCATAATAATGCTATGACAAAAAAAAAATGCATTGCAAAATAAGAATTATACTAACTGCAAGTAATTTTGAATCTGATGACACTCCAAATTAATATAATTATATTTAAATATAGTTTTACTAAATATGTATAATCAGTAGTGGCAGCAAAAAAAAATCAGAGGGGATTTGAAAGATTCAAGATAAAAGACAACACTCTTTTTGGATGTCAGTAAATAAAATATCATCTCATGATTGATGACAGCCAATGGCATAGTTTAATGGCCATTATGTCACTTTCAGAGATCGTAGTTCCTTTTAGATTTTGTTGAGACGAATAAGTCATGTCATAATCTTCTAATCCAGGGAGCTGCATAAGGGCGTACGTGATATTTTACGAAAGAGCAAAGCAGTGAAATGACACAAAAGTTTGCACAAGGACTCATCTTTAGCCGAAACTTGTCTTGTTGGATATATCATTCACTTTACAAAAAATTTGTTTGTAATGAGGGAAAGACATTATTCCCTATACAAGTTGTTAAAGCTCTTACCTCCTACGGGTGTGTGAGTGTGTGTTTTAAGAAAGCTTCATACTCAACAAAATTCACTGACTTTTAGATTTCAAAAATACCACTCAAAGTCTGCTGAAACTCCTGTAGGTTCTATAAAAAAAACAAAAAAACACATATCGAATTTTCACTGAAGCGCTTGAGCTCATGTCTCATTAAAAGTGCGTGTTTAGCCACATACTGTGACGAAAAGTATCTATGATATTTATAGGCCTGTTAGTACGTCACTGAAATGGAAGGTGACAGAACAATAGAATAAAGTAACATTGCAGTATATTCTCTGATGTACATACATTTATTATCCATGTCTTTGTATCAACTAATAAATGTAGATTGTAAAAGCGTAGTTCGTCGTCCATTTCATTGGAGGTCCGTGGCTGTCCCTACAAACACACGACGGACAAATCAGTTGACAGTGTCGAAATAGTTAAACTCATATAAAAGCTATAAAAATGTTAATTTTGTTAAGACTAACAACAGGTTGACTTCAATTTGTACTATACCTCAATGTGCCATGACGTTCTATGTGGATAAAAAAGAATCATAAGGACACTTTTTATTATAGCACCTGTAATCTTGATGACGTGGAATTTCATGCCATTTATCTCTTTCTCCATTAAAAAAAAAAACCCGAAAGAAATAAAAGAAATAGAAAGCAGAGAGAGAGAGAGAGAGGGATAGAGAGAGAGAGGGAGAGAAATAAGACAAAGCAAGAAAGAAAACCACGATGGCCCAGCGATCGGTCAGAGCAATTAGCATTTTACAGTCCCATTCGCTTAAGGCTATGCTGGACTCAAAAGAAATCGCCCCGCTCCCAACACCAACAGAGGGACTTTCGCTCACTGCAAAGCATCGAGCAGGTGAAGGGGAAACTGGGAATCATTTCCGCAGGACCGAGGTTAAAATTAAAGTACCCGTGCTTCGTGACCGACGCATTCAATGGAAATTACTATGATTCTATACTTCCTAAAGATTAATTTAAGACGATGTGAACAATATTTTTGTGTTGCCTTTTTCCCTATCCTCTCTGTCTTGTAATGCCTGCCTTGTTTTGAATTACTTTACATTTTACTTTTGTACTTAAAAGAAAGTATAAATGTTTTAGGCCGATCGCATGTGTTGTCCACAGCATACAAGCACTGCTTTTTAGTGGACTCCTCATTTCTCTTTTTGTTTTCCTCAGAACATAGATAATGTAACAAGTTTGGTTTGAAACTATACGCGTATTTGCTTTCTATTCTTTGATAACCTCTAATTTTCATCTTAAAGTCAATCAATGTTTAGGTATCTACTCAAGATCATTTGTAGTTTTCTTGTATTAATATGTTCAATGGAAGGAATTTAAAAAAAAGGAACTGAAATTGAACAGAAATTGAACTTGATGCATGTGCACGCTGTGATCAGTCTCGGCTTATCCACCAAGAAGGCGCATTTTCTAAACGTCAGAATGCTTTTTGTGGTTTATCTTTTTCACCCTATCAATTGTATATCCATAACTTTTATTTATCATATTTTGTAATGTTGAAATATTATGTACTTATATCTTATGTAAAAAAAAATAGTATTTACAAGTTTTGTTGGAGATGGGAAAAAAAATGAATGAATGAATGTTTGAATGAAAGGACCGTGTGTAGATGTCATGCTGGCGATGAACATAGCGATGAACAAATGTTTGATTGTTATAAACAATCAGGGCTTATCCTTAAATTTAAACGGATAAACAATTAAGAGATGCAGAAACAAGGACATGAAATGATAATCCTGGACTTCGAAATGAAACGATGCACCTGCACTAAATAGTGTTCGGTTGGAAGCTAATAATGAAATAATTACATTAAATTTCATTTAATTTTCAGTTTACTGTATAGATCTAGTCCGAAGAGAAGAATATCTGAAATGTTCAAAATTAATGAATGTCAGATGAATAATTAGGCCCTACTCAAAAACTAAAAGTTGCTCAGAAGTAATTTCAGGTACTTAGAAATTTGATTCAGGGTAATAAGTGTTATAATTTGCTTCTTTTGACCTTTAATAATTTCCCCTCTATTGATCATTCCATAGCGTACATGTACGTGCGAATGCCAGTATTAAGTAAGTATATGACTTACCGGTAAATTAATCGTGGTCGATTTTATGTCCAGAGTGATTTTTGATCGGATTTCCCTTGGGTCATGACACGTATGATTTGTTAATTTCCCTGTTCAATAATTGCCATAAGTTCCTCATATGTGAATTCGTCTGACAGAGATGTTGTTGGGCTTACACTGTCTCTGAAGACAGATAGCAATTGAAGATTTCCAGGGGCGCTCTTTGTAAGTGTAATCAGGCGCGCGTAATTGTGTGTGTAGAGCGCAGTGGTGCACGATTTATGGATGGCAGTGTCGTGTCTATACTAATTTGACGATGTGTGGTGTCTAACACAAACCAATCCACAAGGGGAATGATATTAGCTACCAAAACCAAATGATCAAACAGGAGAAGGAAAAAGCAGAAGAAGGGGAAGAACAAGAAGTAGAAGAAAGGTTAAAAAGAACACTAGAGGTCCCTATTTTTTTTTTTGTTCTGTATCATCTCTTTAGCGGTTCACATTTATTTTATAAAGCCTCATAAACTTAGCTGACAATGGAACATTATTTTTTTCACCTCAGGAAAATAATTAACTCCATATTTTCTGTCAGTTTCATATTCTGAAGTATATCTGCTTAAAATCTTGTACACTTTCTTCTTCTTCTTCTTCTTCTTCTTCTTCTTTTAATGAGAAGGGAAATCATTATTCCATGACTTCCTTTATGTGTCACTCAATTCATATTGTTAATTTGCGATTTCATTTTTGTTTGTCGGAAATGAAAAATGAAATAAATGAAATGAAATCAAAGGAAATGATGCAATTATAACATAGAACAGCACTACTAAATACAACGCATTTCTCATTTCTCCTATGTTCGATCGTAAGTATATATAAATAAGTATTACAATCTCATTTACAGTCTACTTAAAAGCGTTGTTTATCCAGATAAACCTTAATGATATGAATAAGTCATCATAACTCTCAGGAAGTACTGTGAATTTGTTATAATTCCTTATGGAAAACTTCTTTCTTCAAAATTTCCTCAATAAAACTGTAAAATAACCTTCTTCCAAGAATATTATTGAAACATTTCGTGAGGACTCTTTAAGTATTTTGGATGCAAGGCAAACTAAGAAGAAATACAGCGATCAAGTGAATTAGATAAATTCGCTTCAGCAAATTTTCTCTCCAACTGTATGAGATGACCTGCTGTTTGGTAGTAAACAATGCATGCATTGAAGCAAGCCTTTCTTCATTACACCGTGTTCAATGTCTGGCATCAAGATTGCAGGGGAAAGATAAAAAGGAACCGTCTGAATAATCAAAATGAACTGGAGCAGCTTTCACGCTAAACTCCTGACTAAATTTGCCGTCCGACGTGCTTCGAACCGCTGTACAATATTCGCTGGCCCACCCGCTGGTAACAGCTCGCCGTGTCTGGCGAAGCCACGGCGGCAGTCCCTGGCGGTAGCTCCGGCAACGGTGTCAAGGCACGTATGCCCTGGAAGTACGCGCCGAGAGTTTTTCCAATAGCCCGACTCAAACCCTTTTCATCCCCAGCGTTCTATTTTTCCAGGTTTCCTGTATGAAGGTGAGATGATAGCTGCAGAGATCTCACAGCCTTTCAAGAAAAACGCACATGTAAATCTTCAAAGTCGGTATTTCAATCGGCGAAAATTTAATCAAACATCCTCGATTATATAGCTATGTCTATTTTCGCGCAATCAGCGCCTACAAGGCAATGATTGTTATTGGAAGGAGAGAAAATGTTATTTTGACAGATGTATTTCTACTTCAAGTTCATACATAAGGAAACTTGGCGAGTGTTTTGAAAAAAAAAAAAAGGTGATCAAACCGATGCATTATGACAGACATTTTCCTGGCAAGTACATTTTCTAAGAAACCGGAAATTAAAGGTCTACAAAGTACGGCGACAGACGCTTTACGGAAGCGGCATGAGATCTGACAATCGCTCATAAAGTATATAAAGGTTTAGCCAAGCTTGTATGTGGTCAGCGATTTGAAGATCTTGATGAAAGAAACGAGCATAACATCAGAAAACGATTCAAAGAAAACAGAGATAGTTTGGTGTGGACATTCCTATGAAAAGAATTCACATAATTAGTGTTTAGCTCGCTATATAGAGATATCTTGGTGGCAAAAACGAATTTGCACTTTGCGATAACCCGATGAGTGGCAATGGAAAATCCAAGTAAATCGTCTGATAACATAACATAGTGATAACAGAGACTTCCGGTCATAAGTATTTAACTGATAATCTCCTTTTAAAACATAGGAATGAGCTGTTACTATAAATTTGTATCACGTGCACTAATTTCCGGATACAGAATAATATTGACGAAGTTGACTATTGACAATGATTAATTTACATTCTGAAAATGTTACTTGATAATTGTCGTAAACACATTCTTAAAGCTATTTGCCAAATGATGACAATGAACATGCTATGGATAATTGCTGCAAACTGTCCCCCCCCCCCCCCTCGAAATTGCATGCCTGTAGATTTGAGAAGCGGTCATGCATTTGGAATTCGTGACAAAATTATTTTCCTTGATATAATTATTTGATTTCGTATTGCGTCGAGCGGTTATGATTTGATATTATTCCTCCATAAAACAAAATTATGAGGTCGAACCCTGAGCTATGGTAAGTTAAATAAAGCGGCTTTGCAGTGGTTCAGGAGTGGCACGCACCGGGTAATAAGTGTATTGTGCGGGTTCAGCGCGCACGTGCCCCTGTGTCACCCGCATTTGCCGTTGGTTAAGCACCCGTGCCTCCGGAATAATGCCTTATCATAACTTGATGAAATTCATACATCGGGTAAGAGAGGAAGTGATGAAAAAGAGAGCCAGGAAATATTAAAGTACGAATATTATTCCCACTGGTCGCAGTCCGAGGAAGGGTTTGTGATTACCACATAGGACAATCCCGTCACATTGGTCAAGGGGCGGAAGGAATTACCGGACTCGGGTTAGCATTCACCATGCAAAAACATAGAAGCGAAAACCCTATCAGTTTGTGGAATAACATATATGATATGTGTATCTTTTAAGTGGTCGAGGCAACCTGATTCTTTTCCTTCTGTCAAAAAAAGAAGAAGACTATTTCATCCATATATGTCTGACTAATTCTGCGATAACTGCAGCATGTGTAAACATATGACTGCTATTATCATAACATCACAGTGTCATACCCCGCACACTCGGCGTGCACACGCGCCCGCTGCCACGCGCCTTCTGAGATGAGGCTGCTTATGGATACGCTCGGCTAGTCAAAGGACGAGCAAGGTTAAGGACACACTTGTGTACTTAGGCTACGACATCGATGTCATCGAAGTACGAAATAAGGTCGCTCCATCAAAGCAATTCGTGTAAAACGACTACTTATTCCATGAAATATTTTCGCTGGGCAAAACCTCAACAGCTCTGCTTGAATGAAGTACCTTATATAGTTGAGATGATGTGTGATCTTATCTTTATACTAGATTTTCGTTAGTAATATGCTTCTTAACCAAAATGGCAAAACTGAATTTCATTCGTCAAATGGATGCGACAAAGAAGAATACTCTGGTTGATTTCCTGTAAACACTCTCACCAAAGGAAACTTTCAGTTTCATATATAGATTTACCTTAGCATGCAATGATATTTCATTGCTTGGAGGAAAGACAGTGCACCCATGGTGTGATGTTTTCACAAAATTGAAGTGTTCTTTCTAATTCTCTGCGAGAGAATTGAAAAAAAAAGACACAAAACATGAGGAACAAAAACTGCCGTATGACAAGCTGGATGGAACATCTAACCATGTACCACTCACAAGAACTTCACTCGCCCGTTTCTTCTTCAAGAAGCCTTACCAAAAGACTCCCTACCCCCCCCCCCCCCCCATGCTAACGTGAATACATCACGGGATTATTGGATGTTTGCATCTTTCTCCGATTCCTGAGCTTGACGTATTGATCTGTCCGAAATTGAAAGAAAATAACGAAGCGGGGATTTATAGTTGACAGCAAGGAGTTAGTTAAAGTTTCCCCCCTCTCTCCCTGTCCCCCGTACAGTCTCTCTCTCTCGTTCGCCTTCTATCGCTTCCTCCCCGTTAGAGATTCGGACAGCATTCGGTTTCACCTGCCCTGGTTTCCGTTCGGATCGCGGGCCTCCATTGGCGGGAGCGGGAAGAGCGCGAGCAACGGGAAGGACACAGTGGAGAAAAACACCTGCCTCGCTGGATTGTGGAATGACGGAAAACTATTCATAACGGCGCTTACATTCGACGAACCCAGTACAATTAGATGTCTGAAGAAAAAAAAAAACCTTTCACTTAGAAATTAGCCATCTCTGAGCTTAATGAACCTATTCTTTTGATTTTTACACATTTGACATATGACATTGAAAGGAAGATGGAAAAAAAGACCAACAATTCATGTCTAAGGCATCGCGGTAAAAATGTAAAAGATTTAAAGTTGTGTTATCATATCATCTAGTTTATCACTAGATAAACGAGTCATGATAATCTTGTCCCATTAATGCATTTAGCGCCACCATCTTTGTAATGCATTCACGTCTCCCCTTGAGTATTAGGCAAAATAAAACATCCGCCATTCGTTGATCATGGATTATCTTCCATAAAATCGTAACTCAAGCTTTCGCATGAAGCATAATCTTGTCGCTCAACACTGTTGAAGATATGAAAAAAAATCTGATGACTTATTGCAAGTTTACGCATGAGATTGCAGGTATAATATATACGTGCTTACTCTTTGATCATATCTTCCATGAATTCGTAACTCAAGCTATCGCATAAAGCATGATCTTGTCGCTCAACACTGTCTAAGATATGGGAAAAAAAAAACATCTGACCTATTCCAAGTTCACGCATCAGTGTATGAGATTGCAGGTATATATACGTGCTTACTCTTTGAGTGATATATCAACATTTTTCTATTCGGATATTATCTGGTTTGCATGCTGCGTTTTTGTATGAATCTTAAACTTCGAAAAATCAACAAATTGCGCTGAGTACATAAGGAGTTCATCACGAAGTACTGATAGCATATGGTGTTCATGCAAGAGAGCTGCTTTGTTTCTGTCTGTGTGTGCGATTGTGTGCATATGATTTGCTTTATGTTCCCTCTGTTTCTCAGGCAATATCGTTAATTTACAGATCAGCAGTTGCGATCTGAATAAATTTAATTTGTAGAGGGAGACAAAGTGAAGAAATTCGCACCTGAATATTGTCTCATTGCTTCGTTTGACTATTACTACTATTTGGTGCTCACGAGGGGACTGCATTCTACAAGCTATAGGCTTTTTTTTATCATGGCTACTACTAAAACACTGATCAATTCAGTGCTTATTTACGTCGATGTAGGGCAATTTGTCAATCAGTTGCAATGAAAACATCTCGACGGAAGAATTTCATAAATTTGAATAACAAAGCAGTACCCGCTGCATGCTATAAGGATTAGAACCAACACTTGCTGTCGGGCGAAAGCTCGGTGGTCTAGTGGAGATGACGCCTGTCCGGTGATCAGGAGGTCGTAGGTTCGAATCCTGCTCGAGTATGTACGCCCATGATTTTTTTATCATGGCTACTACTAAAACACTGATCAATTCAGTGCTTATTTACGTCGATGTAGGGCAATTTGTCAATCAGTTGCAAAGCTATAGGCTTTCAGCAATTCCCTCCATTTCCTACATATTTTCCTTCATACGATTTAGTTACATTTTGCCTATGCATTTCCTTAAATTATGTTTTGTTTTATTAAAAAAAGATGAGCTCCATCAATTTCTCTTGAATATGCAAAAGTCATATTGTATGCTTTATACTTTTGTCTGAAATGAAATAAAATAAAATGAAATGAAATGGAATGGAATGAAATAAAATGAAATGGAATGAAATGAAATGAAATGAAATGAAATGGAATGAAATGAAACGATCTTCTGCATGTGGCGTGTATTTAATCATTCTCTCTCTCCTTCACCTTTGGTCAGGATTCTACACGCAATAGACATTTTGAATGCAAAAAGTGTTTGACTCTGTTTCTCTGAAAATACCTCTGAAAGCACAATCTCTTATCTAGAATTGTCTCTTTTTTTAATTATAGTGTGATGCATTTCCTTCGGTAGAGTGATCAGTTCTAAGCTGAGTTGGGCTTGCCGCAGAAAGATATTCTTTAATTGTTTTTTTTTTCACGATTCTCTGGTGTTAAAAAAAAAACAAAAAACTGAGAAATATTTTTTGGGAACGGAGAGTTATTATGAGAGATAATGTTGTATATATCTTCCTGAATTACAGATACTTTATGTTTTTGTTTTTGTTTTTACTTCAGGTACTTTATGGGAAACAATTACACGTAAGTAATATACATGCCATATAAAAGGCCATACTGTTTGTCAGATGTGGAGAAAAAAAGGGTTCGGCCAAGTATCTTTTTTTTTTTGAGGGATGGATGGAAAGAAATGTTTAACTGTAGTTTTAAAATCTTAATGGTTATATCATGGTTATAATTCCATCCGCCAACAACTATAGGGACCTTTTTCTTTTCTTCATATAGCTATATGCCTTGTCCCAACTTTCTATGTTTTAATATCTTCTGACATGATACTCTTTTTGTACACTACACAACTTTCCCTCAGAGACTTTTTCATTCTTGAATTTTGCAAGGTCAATGATACATACTTTAGATAACTTGTTAGAAATCAGAAAATGAGATTATGATCTTTATCGTGACTATGCACATGTATATAACTTATTTGAGCTTTATCGCAGAAACGGTCTTGAAGTGTAAGGTCTAGTACTGGGAAAAATTCTTGACAGCTAATGCCTTCTTTTGTTTCAAGGTATGGTATAGTTTCGTTTGAGACCTGGCTTCAGGTTTCTAACTTTTTTAGACGAGATAATTACAAACTTCTTGTGAAATATCAAAGAGCATGTAATTCCGAGAGGAATTCAACGTTTATTTGATAAAAATTGGTTTTGAAATGGCCGAGATATCTTAGAATGGTATGGTTTGTAACATTTCAGGTGGTTTCTTGATATCTCGCAAAAAGTTAAAAGCTCAATCCTCGGCTCCACCAATACTCTACCACCCCTTTAACACACACACACACACACACACAAACACACACACACACACACACACACAAAAACAATTCGACGAAGCCAAAGAAAATGCGTACAATAACCTACACCTTCCCGTTCATGTACTAGTCACCATGTAATATTCATTTAAAAAAAAATATGTATCAGAATCTATGTCTTGAAAAAGCTGATAGCCTCTTCTATCAAATCCAATTTTAGCTGACAAACTGACTTTACATCATAACTAATACACGCTCAAACGCACCCCCACCCACACACACCAAGATTAAAAAACTTGGTCAACTCAATTTCAACTTGTCACTCAAAGATGACGAAACCATAATTAACAAAAGATATAGATCCCTCACTAAAAATATGTCATCTCAATTGAAATCATTAATGATTTGAGAAAAGGGCAAAAAAGACATTTTTGCATTACATTTCAGTAGTATCTACTTACACCTTTAATTTGGCTTGGTATAATCTGCAACATATAAAATTAGGAACTAAAAGTATTGTAATCTGAGAGACATCTCTCGACTTGTACGGTGAAGAAATAACAATTGATTTCTATTATTGAACTGATTATTTTCGCTGGCCTTCATAACAATTTGGTTTTGATGAACAATGTTGAATATTATGAGGCCGATACGTATTTCTTTTGAGAAACCTTAAAAAAAGTTCACCGCAAGTTTAACTAAGCAGACTAAAGTTTGATGCTGTCGCGGAGAATGTCAAAACTGAATGCTGCATTGGTACGACGTGTAACTGAATATAAGTCATTATTTTTGACGTGAAATTCTACTCACCATCGGCTGGCTGTCCGCGTAGTGCTCCCAGTCGTAGCTACTACCCACCGCTGGAGTTTGCACCTGATGATGTAAGCCGGCAGAGTGGCCGATCAGACCAGCCATGCCCAAGCCGTACCCTTGTTGCTGATGGTGGTGATGGTGATGCGGATGATGATGCCCGCCGAAGTCGACCATCCTCTGCTGTTGCGAGTCGGCGTCGGTGATCATCTGTTGGAGATGGAGGATGTAGTTGATGGCCGATCGGAGTGTCTTTACCTTCGAGAGCTTCTTGTTGC